>NW_027649778.1:0-375000 GCF_965287045.1 Carcharhinus amblyrhynchos
GAGAAACAGGAGTCTGGAAACAGAGGGGCAGAAACAGGAGTCGGAAACAGAGGGGGAGAAACAGGAGTCTGAAAACAGAGGTTGAGAAACAGGAGTCTGGAAACAGAGGGGGAGAAACAGGAGTCTGGAAACAGAGGGGCAGAGACAGGAGTCTGGAAACAGAGGGGGAGAAACAGGAGGCTGGAAACAGAGGGGCAGAAACAGGAGGCTAGAAACAGTGGGGCAGAAACAGGAGTGTGGAAACTGAGGGGGAGAAACACGAGTCTGGAAACAGAGGGGGAGAAACAGCAGTCTGGAAACAGAGGGGGAGAAACAGGCTCTGGAATCAAAGGAGCAGAAACAGCAGTCTGGAAACAGAGGGGGAGAAACAGGAGTCTGGAAACAGAGGGGAAGAAAGAGGAGTCTGGAAACAGAGGGGGAGAAACAGGAGTCTGGAATCAGAGTGTGAGAATCAGGCGTCTGGAAACAGAGGGGCAGAATCAGGATTCTGGAAACAGAGGGTGAGAAACAGGAGTCTGGAAACAGAGGGGGAGAAACAGGATTCTGGACAAAAGAGGGTGAGAAACAGGCGTCTGGAAACAGAGGGGCAGAAACAGGAGTCTGGAAACAGAGGGGGAGAAACAGGAGTTTGGAAACAGAGGGGGCAGAAACAGGAGTCTGGAAACAGAGGGGCAGAAACAGGAGTCTGGAAACAGAGAGGGAGAAACAAGAGGCTGGAAACAGAGGGTGAGAAACAGGAGTCTGGAAACAGAGGGGGAGAAACAGGAGTCTGGAAACTCAGGGTGAGAAACAGGACTCTGCAAACAGAGGGGGAGAAACAGGAGTCTGGAAACAGTGGGGGAGAAAGAGGAGTCTGGAAACAGAAGGTGAGAAGCTGGAGTCTGGAAACAGAGGGGCAGAAACAGGAGTCTGGAAACAGAGGGTGAGAATCAGGAGTCTTTAAACAGAGGGTGAGAAACAGGAGTCTGGAAACAGAGGGGGGGGGAACAGGAGTCTGGAAACAGAGGGGCAGAAACAGGAGTCTGGAAACAGAGGGGGAGAAACAGGATTCTGGAAACAGAGGGGGAGAAACAGGAGGCTGGAAACAGAGGGGCAGAAACAGGAGGCTGGAAACAGAGGGGCAGAAACAGGAGTCTGGAAACAGAGAGGGAGAAACAAGAGGCTGGAAACAGAGGGTGAGAAACAGGAGTCTGGAAACAGAGGGGGAGAAACAGGAGTCTGGAAACTCAGGGTGAGAAACAGGACTCTGCAAACAGAGGGGGAGAAACAGGAGTCTGGAAACAGTGGGGGAGAAAAAGGAGTCTGGAAACAGATGGTGAGAAGCAGGAGTCTGGAAACAGAGGGGCAGAAACAGGAGTCTGGAAACAGAGGGGGAGAAACAGGAGTCTGGAAACAGAGGGGGAGAAACAGGAGTCTGGAAACAGAGGGTGAGAATCAGGAGTCTGGAAACAGAGGGGGAGAAACAGGAGTCTGGAAACAGAGGGGGAGGAACAGGAGTCTGGAAACAGAGGGGCAGAAACAGGAGTCTGGAAACAGAGGGGGAGAAACAGGAGTCTGGAAACAGAGGGTGAGAAACAGGAGTCTGGAAACAGAGTGGCAGAAACAGGAGTCTGGAAACAGAGGGGGCGAAACAGGAGTCTGGAAACAGAGAGGCAGAAACAGGAGTCTGGAAACAGGGGCAGAAACAGGAGTCTGGAAACAGAGGGGCAGAAACAGGAGTCTGGAAACAGAGGGGGAGAAACAGGAGGCTGGATACAGAGGGGCAGAAACAGGAGGCTGGAAGCAGAGGGGCAGAATCAGGAGTCTGGAAACTCAGGGTGAGAAACAGGAGTCTGGATACAGAGGGGCAGAAACAGGAGTCTGGAAACAGAGGGGGCAGAAACAGGAGTCTGGAAACAGAGGGGGAGAAACAGGATTCTGGAAACAGAGGGGGAGAAACAGGAGGCTGGAAACAGAGGGGCAGAAACAGGAGGCTGGAAACAGAGGGGCAGAAACAGGAGTCTGGAAACAGAGAGGGAGAAACAAGAGGCTGGAAACAGAGGGTGAGAAACAGGAGTCTGGAAACAGAGGGGGAGAAACAGGAGTCTGGATACTCAGGGTGAGAAACAGGACTCTGCAAACAGAGGGGGAGAAACAGGAGTCTGGAAACAGTGGGGGAGAAAAAGGAGTCTGGAAACAGATGGTGAGAAGCAGGAGTCTGGAAACAGAGGGGCAGAAACAGGAGTCTGGAAACAGAGGGGGAGAAACAGGAGTCTGGAAACAGAGGGGGAGAAACAGGAGTCTGGAAACAGAGGGTGAGAATCAGGAGTCTGGAAACAGAGGGGGAGAAACAGGAGTCTGGAAACAGAGGGGGAGGATCAGGAGTCTGGAAACAGAGGGGCAGAAACAGGAGTCTGGAAACAGAGGAGGAGAAACAGGAGTCTGGAAACAGAGGGTGAGAAACAGGAGTCTGGAAACAGAGTGGCAGAAACAGGAGTCTGGAAACAGAGGGGGCGAAACAGGAGTCTGGAAACAGAGAGGCAGAAACAGGAGTCTGGAAACAGGGGCAGAAACAGGAGTCTGGAAACAGAGGGGCAGAAACAGGAGTCTGGAAACAGAGGGGGAGAAACAGGAGGCTGGATACAGAGGGGCAGAAACAGGAGGCTGGAAGCAGAGGGGCAGAATCAGGAGTCTGGAAACTCAGGGTGAGAAACAGGAGTCTGGATACAGAGGGGCAGAAACAGGAGTCTGGAAACAGAGGGGCAGAATCAGGAGTCTGGAAACAGAGGGGGAGAAACAGGAGTCTGGAAACAGAGGGGCAGAAACAGGAGTCTGGAAACAGAGGGGGAGAAACAGGAGTCTGGAAACAGAGGGGGAGAAACAGGAGTCTGGAAACAGAGGGTGAGAATCAGGAGTCTGGAAACAGAGGGGGAGAAACAGGAGTCTGGAAACAGAGGGGGAGGATCAGGAGTCTGGAAACAGAGGGGCAGAAACAGGAGTCTGGAAACAGAGGAGGAGAAACAGGAGTCTGGAAACAGAGGGTGAGAAACAGGAGTCTGGAAACAGAGTGGCAGAAACAGGAGTCTGGAAACAGAGGGGCAGAAACAGGAGGCTAGAAACAGAGGGGCAGTTACAGGAGTGTGGAAACAGAGGGGGAGAAACAGGAGTCTGGAAACAGAGGGGCAGAAACAGGAGTCGGGAAACAGAGGGGGAGAAACAGGAGTCTGAAAACAGAGGTTGAGAAACAGGAGTCTGGAAACAGAGGGGGAGAAACAGGAGTTTGGAAACAGAGGGGCAGAGACAGGAGTCTGGAAACAGAGGGGGAGAAACAGGAGGCTGGAAACAGAGGGGCAGAAACAGGAGGCTAGAAACAGTGGGGCAGAAACAGGAGTGTGGAAACAGAGGGGGAGAAACAGGAGTCTGGAAACAGAGGGGGAGAAACAGCAGTCTGGAAACAGAGGGTGAGAAACAGGAGTCTGGAAACAGAGGGGGAGAAACAGCAGTCTGGAAACAGAGGGTGAGAAACAGGCTCTGGAAACAAAGGAGCAGAAACAGCAGTCTGGAAACAGAGGGGGAGAAACAGGAGTCTGGAAACATAGGGGGAGAAACAGGAGTCTGGAAACAGAGGGGGAGAAACAGGAGTCTGGAATCAGAGTGTGAGAATCAGGCGTGTGGAAACAGAGGGGCAGAATCAGGAGTCTGGAAACAGAGGGTGAGAAACAGGAGTCTGGAAACAGAGGGGGAGAAACAGGATTCTGGACAAAAGAGGATGAGAAACAGGCGTCTGGAAACAGAGGGGCAGAAACAGGAGTCTGGAAACAGAGGGGGAGAAACAGGAGTTTGGAAACAGAGGGGCAGAAACAGGAGTCTGGAAACAGAGGGGCAGAAACAGGAGTCTGGAAACAGAGAGGGAGAAACAAGAGGCTGGAAACAGAGGGTGAGAAACAGGAGTCTGGAAACAGAGGGGGAGAAACAGGAGGCTGGATACAGAGGGGCAGAAACAGGAGGCTGGAAGCAGAGGGGCAGAAACAGGAGTCTGGAAACTCAGGGTGAGAAACAGGAGTCTGGAAACAGAGGGGCAGAAACTGGAGTCTGGAAACAGAGGGGGAGAAACAGGAGTCTGAAAACAGAGGCTGAGAAACAGGAGTCTGGAAACAGAGGGGGAGAAACAGGAGTCTGGAAACAGAGGGGCAGAAACAGGAGTCTGGATACAGAGGGGGAGAAACAGGAGGCTGGAAACAGAGGGGCAGAAACAGGAGGCTAGAAACAGAGGGGCAGTAACAGGAGTGTGGAAACAGAGGGGGAGAAACAGGAGTCTGGAAACAGAGGGGCAGAAACAGGAGTCGGGAAACAGAGGGGGAGAAACAGGAGTCAGAAAACACAGGTTGAGAAACAGGAGTCTGGAAACAGAGGGGGAGAAACAGGAGTCTGGAAACAGAGGGGCAGAGGCAGGAGTCTGGAAACAGAGGGGGAGAAACAGGAGGCTGGAAACTGAGGGGCAGAAACAGGAGGCTAGAAACAGTGGGGCAGAAACAGGAGTGTGGAAACAGAGGGGGAGAAACAGGAGTCTGGAAACAGAGGGGGAGAAACAGCAGTCTGGAAACAGAGGGTGAGAAACAGGCTCTGGAAACAAAGGAGCAGAAACAGCAGTCTGGAAACAGAGGGGGAGAAACAGGAGTCTGGAAACAGAGGGGGAGAAACAGGAGTCTGGAAACAGAGGGGGAGAAACAGGAGTCTGGAATAAGAGTGTGAGAATCAGGCGTCTGGAAACAGAGGGGCAGAATCAGGAGTCTGGAAACAGAGGGTGAGAAACAGGAGTCTGGAAACAGAGGGGGAGAAACAGGATTCTGGAAACAGAGGGTGAGAAACAGGCGTCCGGAAACAGAGGGGCAGAAACAGGAGTCTGGAAACAGAGGGGGAGAAACAGGAGTTTGGAATCAGAGGGGCTGAAACAGGAGTCTGGAAACAGAGGGGGAGAAACAGGAGTCTGGAAACAGAGGGGGAGAAACAGGAGTCTGGAAACAGAGGGGCAGAAACAGGAGTCTGGAAACAGAGGGGGAGAAACAGGAGTCTGGAAACAGAGGGGCAGAAACAGGAGTCTGGAAACAGAGGGGGAGAAACAGGAGTCTGGAAACAGAGGGTGAGAAACAGGCGTCTGGAAACAGAGGGGCAGAAACAGGAGTCTGGAAACAGAGGGGCAGAAACAGGAGTCTGAAAACAGAGGTTGAGAAACAGGAGTCTGGAAACAGAGGGGGAGAAACAGGAGTCTGGAAACAGAGGGGCAGAAACAGGTGTCTGGAAACAGAGGGTGAGAAACAGGAGGCTGGATACTGAGGGGCAGAAACAGGAGGCTAGAAACAGCGGGGCAGAAACAGGAGTGTGGAAACAGAGGGGGAGAAACAGGAGTCTGGAAACAGAGGGGGAGAAACAGCAGTCTGGAAACAGAGGGTGAGAAACAGGCTCTGGAAACAGAGGAGCAGAAACAGCAGTCTGGAAACAGAGGGGGAGAAACAGGAGTCTGGAAACAGAGTGGGAGAAACAGGAGTCTGGAAACAGAGGGGGAGAAACAGGAGTCTGGAATCAGAGTGTGAGAATCAGGCGTCTGGAAACAGAGGGGCAGAATCAGGAGTCTGGAAACAGAGGGTGAGAAACAGGAGTCTGGAAACAGAGTGGGGGGGAAACAGGAGTCTGGAAACAGAGGGGCAGAAACAGGAGTCTGGAAACAGAGGGGGAGAAACAGGATTCCGGAAACAGAGGGTGAGAAACAGGCGTCTGGAAACAGAGGGGCAGAAACAGGAGTCTGGAAACAGAGGGGGAGAAACAGGAGTCTGGAAACAGAGGGGCCGAAACAGGAGTCTGGAATCAGAGGGGCAGAAACTGGAGTCTGGAAACAGAGAGGGAGAAACAAGAGGCTGGAAACAGAGGGTGAGAAACAGGAGTTTGGAAACAGAGGGGGAGAAAAAGGAGTTTGGAAACAGTGGGGGAGAAACAGGAGTCTGGAAACAGAAGGTGAGAAGCAGGAGTCTGGAAACAGAGGGGCAGAAACAGGAGTCTGGAAACAGAGGGGGAGAAACAGGAGTCTGTAAACAGAGGGGGAGAAACAGGAGTCTGGAAACAGAGGGGGAGAAACAGGAGTCTGGAAACAGAGGGGGAGGAACAGGAGTCTGGAAACAGAGGGGCAGAAACAGGAGTTTGGAAACAGAGGGGGAGAAACAGGAGTCTGGAAACAGAGGGTGAGAAACAGGAGTCTGGAAATAGAGGGGCAGAAACAGGAGGCTGGAAACAGAGGGGGAGAATCAGGAGTCTGGAAACAGAGGGGCAGAAACAGGAGTCTGGAAACAGAGGGGCAGAAACAGGATCCTGGAAACAGAGGGTCAGAAACAGGAGTCTGGAAACAGAGGGGGCGAAACAGGAGTCTGGAAACAGAGAGGCAGAAACAGGAGTCTGGAAACAGAGGGGCAGAAACAGGAGTCTGGAAACAGAGGGGCAGAAACAGGAGTCCGGAAACAGAGGGGGAGAAACAGGAGGCTGGATACAGAGGGGCAGAAACAGGCGGCTGGAAGCAGAGGGGCAGAATCAGGAGTCTGGAAACTCAGGGTGAGAAACAGGAGTCTGGAAACAGAGGGGCCGAAACAGGAGTCTGGAAACAGAGGGGCAGAAACTGGAGTCTGGAAACAGAGAGGGAGAAACAAGAGGCTGGAAACAGAGGGTGAGAAACAGGAGTCTGGAAACAGAGGGGGAGAAAAAGGAGTTTGGAAACAGTGGGGGAGAAACAGGAGTCTGGAAACAGAAGGTGAGATGCAGGAGTCTGGAAACAGAGGGGCAGAAACAGGAGTCTGGAAACAGAGGGGGAGAAACAGGAGTCTGTAAACAGAGGGGGAGAAACAGGAGTCTGGAAACAGAGGGGGAGAAACAGGAGTCTGGAAACAGAGGGGGAGGAACAGGAGTCTGGAAACAGAGGGGCAGAAACAGGAGTCTGGAAACAGAGGGGGAGAAACAGGAGTCTGGAAACAGAGGGTGAGAAACAGGAGTCTGGAAATAGAGGGGCAGAAACAGGAGGCTGGAAACAGAGGGTCAGAAACAGGAGTCTGGAAACAGAGGGGGCGAAACAGGAGTCTGGAAACAGAGAGGCAGAAACAGGAGTCTGGAAACAGAGGGGGAGAAACAGCAGTCTGGAAACAGAGGGGCAGAAACAGGAGTCTGGATACAGAGGGGGAGAAACAGGAGGCTGGAAACAGAGGGGTAGAAACAGGAGGCTAGAAACAGAGGGGCAGTAACAGGAGTGTGGAAACAGAGGGGGAGAAACAGGAGTCTGGAAACAGAGGGGCAGAAACAGGAGTCGGGAAACAGAGGGGGAGAAACAGGAGTCTGAAAACAGAGGTTGAGAAACAGGAGTCTGGAAACAGAGGGGGAGAAACAGGAGTCTGGAAACAGAGGGGCAGAGACAGGAGTCTGGAAACAGAGGGGGAGAAACAGGAGGCTGGAAACAGAGGGGCAGAAACAGGAGGCTAGAAACAGTGGGGCAGAAACAGGAGTGTGGAAACTGAGGGGGAGAAACACGAGTCTGGAAACAGAGGGGGAGAAACAGCAGTCTGGAAACAGAGGGGGAGAAACAGGCTCTGGAATCAAAGGAGCAGAAACAGCAGTCTGGAAACAGAGGGGGAGAAACAGGAGTCTGGAAACAGAGGGGAAGAAAGAGGAGTCTGGAAACAGAGGGGGAGAAACAGGAGTCTGGAATCAGAGTGTGAGAATCAGGCGTCTGGAAACAGAGGGGCAGAATCAGGATTCTGGAAACAGAGGGTGAGAAACAGGAGTCTGGAAACAGAGGGGGAGAAACAGGATTCTGGACAAAAGAGGGTGAGAAACAGGCGTCTGGAAACAGAGGGGCAGAAACAGGAGTCTGGAAACAGAGGGGGAGAAACAGGAGTTTGGAAACAGAGGGGCAGAAACAGGAGTCTGGAAACAGAGGGGCAGAAACAGGAGTCTGGAAACAGAGAGGGAGAAACAAGAGGCTGGAAACAGAGGGTGAGAAACAGGAGTCTGGAAACAGAGGGGGAGAAACAGGAGTCTGGAAACTCAGGGTGAGAAACAGGACTCTGCAAACAGAGGGGGAGAAACAGGAGTCTGGAAACAGTGGGGGAGAAAGAGGAGTCTGGAAACAGAAGGTGAGAAGCTGGAGTCTGGAAACAGAGGGGCAGAAACAGGAGTCTGGAAACAGAGGGGGAGAAACAGGAGTCTGGAAACAGAGGGGGAGAAACAGGAGTCTGGAAACAGAGGGTGAGAAACAGGAGTCTGGAAACAGAGGGGGAGAAACAGGAGTCTGGAAACAGAGGGGGAGGAACAGGAGTCTGGAAACAGAGAGGCAGAAACAGGATTCTGGAAACAGAGGGGGAGAAACAGGAGTCTGGAAACAGAGGGTGAGAAACAGGAGTCTGGAAACAGAGGGGCAGAAACAGGAGGCTGGAAACAGAGGGGGAGAATCAGGAGTCTGGAAACAGAGGGGCAGAAACAGGAGTCTGGAAACAGAGGGGCAGAAACAGGATCCTGGAAACAGAGGGGCAGAAACAGGAGTCTGGAAACAGAGGGGGCGAAACAGGAGTCTGGAAACAGAGAGGCAGAAACAGGAGTCTGGAAACAGAGGGGCAGAAACAGGAGTCTGGAAACAGAGGGGCAGAAACAGGAGTCCGGAAACAGAGGGGGAGAAACAGGAGGCTGGATACAGAAGGGCAGAAACAGGAGGCTGGAAGCAGAGGGGCAGAAACAGGAGTCTGGAAACTCAGGGTGAGAAACAGGAGTCTGGAAACAGAGGGACAGAAACTGGAGTCTGGAAACAGAGGGGGAGAAACAGGAGTCTGAAAACAGAGGCTGAGAAACAGGAGTCTGGAAACAGAGGGGGAGAAACAGGAGTCTGGAAACAGAGGTGCAGAAACAGGAGTCTGGATACAGAGGGGGAGAAACAGGAGGCTGGAAACAGAGGGGCAGAAACAGGAGGCTAGAAACAGAGGGGCAGTAACAGGAGTGTGGAAACATAGGGGGAGAAACAGGAGTCTGGAAACAGAGGGGGAGAAACAGGAGTCTGGAAACAGAGGGTGAGAAACAGGACTCTGGAAAGAGAGGAGCAGAAACAGCAGTCTGGAAACAGAGGGGGAGAAACAGGAGTCTGGAAACAGAGGGGGAGAAACAGGAGTCTGGAAACAGAGGGGGAGAAACAGGAGTCTGGAATCAGAGTGTGAGAATCAGGCGTCTGGAAACAGAGGGGCAGAATCAGGAGGGTGGAAACAGAGGGGGAGAAACAGGAGTCTGGAAACAGAGGGGGAGAAACAGGAGTCTGGAAACAGAGGGGGAGAAACAGGAGTCTGGAAACAGAGGGTGAGAAACAGGACTCTGGAAAGAGAGGAGCAGAAACAGCAGTCTGGAAACAGAGGGGGAGAAACAGGAGTCTGGAAACAGAGGGGGAGAAACAGGAGTCTGGAAACAGAGGGGGAGAAACAGGAGTCTGGAATCAGAGTGTGAGAATCAGGCGTCTGGAAACAGAGCGGCAGAATCATGAGGGTGGAAACAGAGGGGCAGAAACAGGAGTCTGGAAACAGAGGGTGAGAAACAGGAGTCTGGAAACAGAGATGCAGAAACAGGAGTCTGTAAACGGAGGGGGAGAAACAGGAGTCTGGAAACAGAGGGTGAGAAACAGGCGTCTGGAAACAGAGGGGCAGAAACAGGAGTCTGGAAACAGAGGGGCAGAAACAGGAATCTGGAAACAGAGGGTGAGAAACAGGAGTCTGGAAAAAGAGGGGAGAAACAGGAGTCTGGAAACAGAGGGGGAGAAACAGGAGTCTGGATACAGACGGGGAGAAACAGGAGTCTGGAAACAGAGGGTGTGAAACAGGAGTCTGGAAACCGAGGGGGAGAAACAGGAGTCTGGAAACAGAGGGTGAGAAACAGGAGTCTGGAAACAGAGGGGCAGAAACAGTAGTCTGGAAACAGATGGGGAGAAACAGTAGTCTGGAAACAGTGGGTGAGAAACAGGAGTCTGGAAACAGAGGGGCAGAAACAGGAGTCTGGAAACAGAGGGGGAGAAACAGGAGTCTGGAAACAGAGGGTGAGAAACAGGCGTCTGGAAACAGAGGGGCAGAAACAGCAGTCTGGAAACAGAGGGGCAGAAACAGGAGTCTGAAAACAGAGGTTGAGAAACAGGAGTCTGGAAACAGAGGGGGAGAAACAGGAGTCTGGAAACAGAGGGGCAGAAACAGGAGTCTGGAAACAGAGCGGGAGAAACAGGAGGCTGGAAACAGAGGGGCAGAAACAGGAGGCTAGAAACAGTGGGGCAGAAACAGGAGTCTGGAAACAGAGGGGGAGAAACAGGAGTCTGGAAACAGAGGGGGAGAAACAGGAGTCTGGAATCAGAGTGTGAGAATCAGGCGTCTGGAAACAGAGGGGCAGAATCAGGAGGCTGGAAACAGAGGGGCAGAAACAGGAGTCTGGAAACAGAGGGTGAGAAACAGGAGTCTGGAAACAGAGAGGCAGAAACAGGACTCTGGAAACAGAGGGGCAGAAACAGGAGTCTGGAAACAGAGGGGGAGAAACAGGAGTCTGGAAACTGAGGAGGAGAAACAGGCGTCTGGAAACAGAGGGGCAGAAACAGGCGTCTGGAAACAGAGGGTGAGAAACAGGAGTCTGGAAAAAGAGGGGGAGAAACAGGAGTCTGGAAACAGAGGGGGAGAAACAGGAGTCTGGAAAAAGACGGGGAGAAACAGGCGTCTGGAAACAGAGGGTGAGAAACAGGAGTCTGGAAACAGAGGGGGAGAAACAGGAGTCTGGAAACAGAGGGTGAGAAACAGGAGTCTGGAAACTGAGGGGCAGAAACAGGAGTCTGGAAACAGCGGGGGAGAAACAGGAGTCTTGAAACAGAGGGTGAGAAACATGAGTCTGGAAACAGAGGGGCAGAAACAGGAGTCTGGAAACAGAGGGGCAGAAACAGGAGTCTGGGAACAGAGGGTGAGAAACAGGCGTCTGGAAACAGAGGGGCAGAAACAGGAGTCTGGAAACAGAGGGGCAGAATCAGGCGTCTGGAAACAGAGTGTGAGAAACAGGAGTCTGGAAACAGAGGGAGAGAAACAGGAGTCTGGAAACAGAGGGGCAGAAACAGGAGTCTGGAAACAGAGGGGCAGAAACAGGAAGCTGGAAACAGAGTGGGAGAAACAGGAGGCTGGATACAGAGGGGCAGAAACAGGAGGCTGGAAACAGAGGGGGAGAAACAGGATTCTGGAAACTCAGGGTGAGAAACAGGAGTCTGGAAACAGAGGGGGAGAAACAGAAGTCTGGAAACAAATGGTGAGAAACAGGAGTCTGGAAACAGAGGGGCAGAAACAGGAGTCTGGAAACAGAGGGCAGAAACAGGAGTCTGGAAACAGAGGGGGAGAAACAGGAGGCAGGATACAGAGTGGCAGAAACAGGAGGCTGGAAACAGAGGGGCAGAAACAGGAGTCTGGAAACAGAGGGTGAGAAACAGGAGTCTGGAAACAGAGAGGCAGAAACAGGAGTCTGGAAACGGAGGGGGAGAAACAGGAGTCTGGAAACAGAGGGTGAGAAACAGGCATCTGGAAACAGAGGGGCAGAAACAGGAGTCTGGAAACAGAGGGGCAGAAACAGGTGTCTGGAAACAGAGGGTGAGAAACAGGATTCTGGAAAAAGAGGGGGAGAAACAGGAGTCTGGAAACAGAGGGGGAGAAACAGGAGTCTGGAAACAGAGGGGGAGAAACAGGAGTCTGGAAACACAGGGTGAGAAACAGGAGTCTGGAAACAGAGGTGGGGGGAACAGGAGTCTGGAAACAGAGGGGGAGAAACAGGAGTCTGGAATCAGAGTGTGAGAATCAGTCGTCTGGAAACAGAGGGGCAGAATCAGGAGTCTGGAAACAGAGGGTGAGAAACAGGAGTCTGGAAACAGAGGGGGGGGGAACAGAAGTCTGGAAACAGAGGGGCAGAAACAGGAGTCTGGAAACAGAGGGGGAGAAACAGGATTCTGGAAACAGAGGGGCAGAAACAGGAGTCTGGAAACAGAGGGGGAGAAACAGGAGGCTGGAAACAGAGGGGCAGAAACAGGAGGCTGGAAACAGAGGGGCAGAAACAGTAGTCTGGAAACAGAGAGGGAGAAACAAGAGGCTGGAAACAGAGGGTGAGAAACAGGAGTCTGGAAACAGAGGGGGAGAAACAGGAGTCTGGAAACTCAGGGTGAGAAACAGGACTCTGCAAACAGAGGGGGAGAAACAGGAGTCTGGAAACAGTGGGGGAGAAAAAGGAGTCTGGAAACAGATGGTGAGAAGCAGGAGTCTGGAAACAGAGGGGCAGAAACAGGAGTCTGGAAACAGAGGGGGAGAAACAGGAGTCTGGAAACAGAGGGGGAGAAACAGGAGTCTGGAAACAGAGGGTGAGAATCCGGAGTCTTTAAACAGAGGGTGAGAAACAGGAGTCTGGAAACAGAGGGGGGGGGGAACAGGAGTCTGGAAACAGAGGGGCAGAAACAGGAGTCTGGAAACAGAGGGGGAGAAACAGGATTCTGGAAACAGAGGGGGAGAAACAGGAGGCTGGAAACAGAGGGGGAGAAACAGGAGTCTGGAAACAGAGGGGGAGAAACAGGAGTCTGGAAACAGAGGGTGAGAATCAGGAGTCTTTAAACAGAGGGTGAGAAACAGGAGTCTGGAAACAGAGGGGGGGGGGAACAGGAGTCTGGAAACAGAGGGGCAGAAACAGGAGTCTGGAAACAGAGGGGGAGAAACAGGATTCTGGAAACAGAGGGGGAGAAACAGGAGGCTGGAAACAGAGGGGCAGAAACAGGAGGCTGGAAACAGAGGGGCAGAAACAGGAGTCTGGAAACAGAGAGGGAGAAACAAGAGGCTGGAAACAGAGGGTGAGAAACAGGAGTCTGGAAACAGAGGGGGAGAAACAGGAGTCTGGAAACTCAGGGTGAGAAACAGGACTCTGCAAACAGAGGGGGAGAAACAGGAGTCTGGAAACAGTGGGGGAGAAAAAGGAGTCTGGAAACAGATGGTGAGAAGCAGGAGTCTGGAAACAGGGGCAGAAACAGGAGTCTGGAAACAGAGGGGGAGAAACAGGAGTCTGGAAACAGAGGGGGAGAAACAGGAGTCTGGAAACAGAGGGTGAGAATCAGGAGTCTGGAAACAGAGGGGGAGAAACAGGAGTCTGGAAACAGAGGGGGAGGAACAGGAGTCTGGAAACAGAGGGGCAGAAACAGGAGTCTGGAAACAGAGGGGGAGAAACAGGAGTCTGGAAACAGAGGGTGAGAAACAGGAGTCTGGAAACAGAGTGGCAGAAACAGGAGTCTGGAAACAGAGGGGGCGAAAAAGGAGTCTGGAAACAGAGAGGCAGAAACAGTAGTCTGGAAACAGAGGGGCAGAAACAGGAGTCTGGAAACAGAGGGGCAGAAACAGGAGTCTGGAAACAGAGGGGGAGAAACAGGAGGCTGGATACAGAGGGGCAGAAACAGGAGGCTGGAAGCAGAGGGGCAGAAACAGGAGACTGGAAACTCAGGGTGAGAAACAGGAGTCTGGAAACAGAGGGGCAGAAACTGGAGTCTGGAAACAGAGGGGGAGAAACAGGAGTCTGAAAACAGAGGCTGAGAAACAGGAGTCTGGAAACAGAGGGGGAGAAACAGGAGTCTGGAAAAAGAGGGGCAGAAACAGGAGTCTGGATACAGAGGGGGAGAAACAGGAGTCTGGAAACAGAGGGGCAGAAACAGGAGGCTAGAAACAGAGGGGCAGTAACAGGAGTGTGGAAACAGAGGGGGAGAAACAGGAGTCTGGAAACAGAGGGGGAGAAACAGGAGTCTGGAATCAGATTGTGAGAATCAGGCGTCTGGAAACAGAGGGGTAGAAACAGGAGGGTGGAAACAGAGGGGCAGAAACAGGAGTCTGGAAACAGAGGGTGAGAAACAGGAGTCTGGAAACAGAGAGGCAGAAACAGGAGTCTGGAAACGGAGGGGGAGAAACAGGAGTCTGGAAACAGAGGGTGAGAAACAGGCGTCTGGAAACAGAGGGGCAGAAACAGGAGTCTGGAAACAGAGGGGCAGAAACAGGTGTCTGGAAACAGACGGTGAGAAACAGGAGTCTGGAAAAAGAGGGGGAGAAACAGGAGTCTGGAAACAGAGGGGGAGAAACAGGAGTCTGGAATCAGACGGGGAGAAACAGGAGTCTGGAAACAGAGGGTGAGAAACAGGAGTCTGGAAACAGAGGAGGAGAAACAGGAGTCTGGAAACAGAGGGTGAGAAACATCAGTCTGGAAACAGAGGGGCAGAAACAGGAGTCTGAAAACAGAGGTTGAGAAACAGGAGTCTGGTAAAAGAGGGGGAGAAACAGGAGTCTGGAAACAGAGGGGCAGAAACAGGAGTCTGGAAACAGAGCGGGAGAAACAGGAGGCTGGAAACAGAGGGGCAGAAACAGGAGGCTAGAAACAGTGGGGCAGAAACAGGAGTGTGGAAACAGAGGGGGAGAAACAGGAGTCTGGAAACAGAGGGGGAGAAACAGGAGTCTGGAAACAGAGGGTGAGAAACAGGACTCTGGAAACAGAGGAGCAGAAACAGCAGTCTGGAAACAGAGGGGGAGAAACAGGAGTCTGGAAACTGAGGGGGAGAAACAGGAGTCTGGAAACAGAGGGGGAGAAACAGGAGTCTGGAATCAGAGTGTGAGAATCAGGCGTCTGGAAACAGTGGGGCAGAATCAGGAGGCTGGAAACAGAGGGGAGAAACAGGAGTCTGGAAACAGAGGGTGAGAAACAGGAGTCTGGAAACAGAGAGGCAGAAACAGGAGTCTGGAAACAGAGGGGCAGAAACAGGAGTCTGGAAACAGAGGGGGAGAAAAAGGAGTCTGGAAACAGAGGGTGAGAAACAGGCGTCTGGACACAGATGGGCAGAAACAGGAGCCTGGAAACAGAGGGGCAGAAACAGGTGTCTGGAAACAGAGGGTGAGAAACAGGAGTCTGGAAACAGAGGGTGAGAAACAGGAGTCTGGAAACAGAGGGGGAGAAACAGGAGTCTGAAACAGAGTGTGAGAAACAGGAGTCTGGAAACAGAGGGGCAGAAACAGGAGTCTGGAAACAGAGGGGCAGAAACAGGAGTTTGGAAACAGAGGGGCAGAATCAGGTGTCTGGAAACAGAGTGTGAGAAACAGGAGTCTGGGAACAGAGGGAGTGAAACAGGAGTCTGGAAACAGAGGGGCAGAAACAGGAGTCTGGAAACAGAGGGGCAGAAACAGGAGTCTGGAAACAGAGTGGGAGAAACAGGAGGCTGGATACAGAGGGGCAGAAACAGGAGGCTGGAAACAGAGGGGGAGAAACAGTAGTCTGGAAACAAATGGTGAGAAACAGGAGTCTGGAAACAGAGGGGCAGAAACAGGAGTCTGGAAAAAGAAGGGGAGAAACAGGAGACTGAAAACAGAGGAGGAGAAACAGGAGTCTGGAAACAGAGGGGGAGAAACAGGAGTCCGGAAACAGAGGGGCAGAAACAGGAGTCTGGAAACAGAGGGGCAGAAAAAGGAGTCTGGAAACAGAGTAGCAGAAACAGCAGTCTGGAAACAGAGGGGGAGAAACAGGAGTCTGGAAACAGAGGGGGAGAAACAGGAGTCTGGAAACAGAGGGGCAGAAACAGGAGTCTGGAAACAGAGGGGCAGAAACAGGAGTCTGGAAACAGAGAGGGAGAAACAAGAGGCTGAAAACAGAGGGTGAGAAACAGGGGACTGGAAACAGAGGGGGAGAAACAGGAGTCTGGAAACTCAGGGTGAGAAACAGGACTCTGCAAACAGAGGGGGAGAAACAGGAGTCTGGAAACAAATGGTGAGAAACAGGAGTCTGGAAACAGATGGTGAGAAGCAGGAGTCTGGAAACAGCGGGGCAGAAACAGGAGTCTGGAAAAAGAGGGGGAGAAACAGGAGTCTGGAAACAGAGGGGGAGAAACAGGAGTCTGGAAACAGAGGGGCAGAAACAGGAGTCTGGAAACAGAGGGGGAGAAACAGGAGTCTGGAAACAGAGGGGGAGGAACAGGAGTCTGGAAACAGAGGGGCAGAAACAGGAGTCTGGAAACAGAGGGGGAGAAACAGGAGTCTGGAAACAGAGGGTGAGAAACAGGAGTCTGGAAACAGAGGGGCAGAAACAGGAGGCTGGAAACAGAGGGGGAGAAACAGGAGTCTGGAAACAGAGGGGCCGAAACAGGAGTCTGGAAGCAGAGGGGCAGAAACAGGAGCCTGGAAACAGCGGGGCAGAAACAGGAGTCTGGAAACAGAGGGGGCGAAACAGGAGTCTGGAAACAGAGAGGCAGAAACAGGAGTCTGGAAACAGAGGGGCAGAAACAGGAGTCTGGAAACAGAGGGGCAGAAACAGGAGTCTGGAAACAGTGGGGGAGAAACAGGAGGCTGGATACAGAGGGGCAGAAACAGGAGGCTGGAAACAGAGGGGCAGAAACAGGAGTCTGGAAACTCAGGGTGAGAAACAGGAGTCTGGAAACAGAGGGGCAGAAACTGGAGTCTGGAAACAGAGGGGGAGAAACAGGAGTCTGAAAACAGAGGTTGAGAAACAGGAGTCTGGAAACAGAGGGGGAGAAACAGGAGTCTGGAAACAGAGGGGCAGAAACAGGAGTCTGGAAACAGAGGGGGAGAAACAGGAGGCTGGAAACAGAGGGGCAGAAACAGGAGTCTGGAAACAGAGGGGGAGAAACAGGAGTCTGGAAACAGAGGGTGAGAAACAGGCGTCTGGAAACAGAGGGGCAGAAAAAGGAGTCTGGAAACAGAGGGGCAGAAACAGGAGTCTGAAAACAGAGGTTGAGAAACAGGAGTCTGGAAACAGAGGGGGAGAAACAGGAGTCTGGAAACAGAGGGGCAGAAACAGGAGTCTGGAAACAGAGGGGGAGAAACAGGAGGCTGGAAGCAGAGGGGCAGAAACAGGAGGCTAGAAACAGCGGGGCAGAAACAGGAGTGTGGAAACAGAGGGGGAGAAACAGGAGTCTGGAAACAGAGGGGGAGAAACAGCAGTCTGGAAACAGAGGGTGAGAAACAGGCTCGGAAACAGAGGAGCAGAAACAGCAGTCTGGAAACAGAGGGGGAGAAACAGGAGTCTGGAAACAGAGGGGGAGAAACAGGAGTCAGGAAACAGATGGGGAGAAACAGGAGTCTGGAATCGGAGTGTGAGAATCAGGCGTCTGGAAACAGAGGGGCAGAATCAGGAGTCTGGAAACAGAGGGTGAGAAACAGGACTCTGCAAACAGAGGGTGAGAAACAGGAGTCTGGAAATAGAGGGGCAGAAACAGGAGGCTGGAAACAGAGGGGGAGAAACAGGAGTCTGGAAACAGAGGGGGAGGAACAGGAGTCTGGAAACAGAGGGGCAGAAACAGGAGTCTGGAAACAGAGGGGGAGAAACAGGAGTCTGGAAACAGAGGGTGAGAAACAGGAGTCTGGAAATAGAGGGGCAGAAACAGGAGGCTGGAAACAGAGGGGGAGAATCAGGAGTCTGGAAACAGAGGGGCAGAAACAGGAGTCTGGAAACAGAGGGGCAGAAACAGGAGTCTGGAAACAGAGGGGGAGAAACAGGAGGCTGGATACAGAGGGGCAGAAGCAGAAGGCTGGAAGCAGAGGGGCAGAAACAGGAGTCTGGAAACTCAGGGTGAGAAACAGGAGTCTGGAAACAGAGGGGCAGAAACTGGAGTCTGGAAACAGAGGGGGCGAAACAGGAGTCTGGAAACAGAGGGGCAGAATCAGGAGTCTGGATACAGAGGGGGAGAAACAGGAGGCTGGAAACAGAGGGGCAGAAACAGGAGGCTAGAAACAGAGGGGCAGTAACAGGAGTGTGGAAACAGAGGGGGAGAAACAGGAGTCTGGAAACAGAGGGGCAGAAACAGGAGTCGGGAAACAGAGGGGGAGAAACAGGAGTCTGAAAACAGAGGTTGAGAAACAGGAGTCTGGAAACAGAGGGGGAGAAACAGGAGTCTGGAAACAGAGGGGCAGAAACAGGAGTCTGGAAACAAAGGGGGAGAAACAGGAGGCTGGAAACAGAGGGGCAGAAACAGGAGGCTAGAAACAGTGGGGCAGAAACAGGAGTGTGGAAACAGAGGGGGAGAAACAGGAGTCTGGAAACAGAGGGGGAGAAACAGCAGTCTGGAAACAGAGGGAGAGAAACAGGCTCTGGAAACAGAGGAGCAGAAACAGCAGTCTGGAAACAGATGGGGAGAAACAGGGGTCTGGAAACAGAGGGGGAGAAACAGGAGTCTGGAAAAAGAGGGGGAGAAACAGGAGTCTGGAATCAGAGTGTGAGAATCAGGCGTCTGGAAACAGAGGGGCAGAATCAGGAGTCTGGAAACAGAGGGTGAGAAACAGGAGTCTGGAAACAGAGGGGGGGGGGGGAAACAGGAGTCTGGAAAAAGAGGGGCAGAAACAGGAGTCTGGAAACAGAGGGGGAGAAACAGGATTCTGGAAACAGAGGGTGAGAAACAGGCTTCTGGAAACAGAGGGGCAGAAACAGGAGTCTGGAAACAGAGGGGGAGAAACAGGAGTCTGGAAACAGAGGGGCAGAAACAGGAGTCTGGAAACAGAGGGGCAGAAACAGGAGTCTGGAAACAGAGAGGGAGAAACAAGAGGCTGGAAACAGAGGGTGAGAAACAGGAGTCTGGAAACAGAGGGGGAGAAACAGGAGTCTGGAAACTCAGGGTGAGAAACAGGACTCTGCAAACAGAGGGGGAGAAACAGGAGTCTGGAAACAGTGGGGGAGAAACAGGAGTCTGGAAACAGAAGGTGAGAAGCAGGTGTCTGGAAACAGAGGGGCAGAAACAGGAGTCTGGAAACAGAGGGGGAGAAACAGGAGTCTGGAAACAGAGGGGGAGAAACAGGAGTCTGGAAAAAGAGGGTGAGAAACAGGAGTCTGGAAACAGAGGGGGAGAAACAGGAGTCTGGAAACAGAGGGGGAGGAACAGGAGTCTGGAAACAGAGGGGCAGAAACAGGAGTCTGGAAACAGAGGGTGAGAAACAGGAGTCTGGAAATAGAGGGGCAGAAACAGGAGTCTGGAAACAGAGGGGGAGAATCAGGAGTCTGGAAACAGAGGGGCAGAAACAGGAGTCTGGAAACAGAGGGGCAGAAACAGGATCCTGGAAACAGAGGGGCAGAAACAGGAGTCTGGAAAGAGAGGGGGCGAAACAGGAGTCTGGAAACAGAGAGGCAGAAACAGGAGTCTGGAAACAGAGGGGGTGAAACAGGAGGCTGGATACAGAGGGGCAGAAACAGGAGGCTGGAAGCAGAGGGGCAGAAACAGGAGTCTGGAAACTCAGGGTGAGAAACAGGAGTCTGGAAACAGAGGGGCAGAAACTGGAGTCTGGAAACAGAGGGGGAGAAACAGGAGTCTGAAAACAGAGGCTGAGAAACAGGAGTCTGGAAACAGAGGGGGAGAAACAGGAGTCTGGAAACAGAGGGGCAGAAACAGGAGTCTGGATACAGAGGGGGAGAAACAGGAGGCTGGAAACAGAGGGGCAGAAACAGGAGGCTAGAAACAGAGGGGCAGTAACAGGAGTGTGGAAACAGAGGGGGAGAAACAGGAGTCTGGAAACAGAGGGGCAGAAACAGGAGTCTGGAAACAGAGGGGGAGTAACAGGAGTCTGGAAACAGAGGGGGAGAAACAGGAGGATGGAAACAGAGGGGCAGAAACAGGAGTCTGGAAACAGAGAGGCAGAAACTGGAGCCTGGAAACAGAGGGTGTGAAACCGGAGTCTGGAAACAGAGGGGGAGAAACAGGAGTCTGGAAACAGAGGGGGAGAAACAGGAGTCAGGAAACAGAGTGTGAGAAACAGGAGTCTGGTAACAGAGGGGGAGAAACAGGAGTCTGGAAACAGAGGGGGAGAAACAGGAGTCTGGGAACAGAGGGTGAGAAACAGAGTCTGGAAACAGAGGGGCAGAATCAGGAGGCTGGAAACAGAGGGGCAGAAACAGGAGTCTGGAAGCAGAGGGTGAGAAACAGGGGTCTGGAAAAAGAGAGGCAGAAACAGGAGTATGGAATCTGAGGGGCAGAAACAGGAGTCTGGAAACAGAGGGGGAGAAACAGGAGGCTGGAAACAGAGGGGGAGAAACCGGAGTCTGGAAACAGAGGGCGAGAAACAGGAGGCTGGAAACAGAGGGGCAGAAACAGGAGGCTAGAAACAGCGGGGCAGAAACAGGAGTGTGGAAACAGAGTGGGAGAAACAGGAGTCTGGAAACAGAGGGGGAGAAACAGCAGTCTGGAAACAGAGGGTGAGAAACAGGCTCTGGAAACAGAGGAGCAGAAACAGCAGTCTGGAAACAGAGGGGGAGAAACAGGAGTCTGGAAACAGAGGGGGAGAAACAGGAGTCAGGAAACAGATGGGGAGAAACAGGAGTCTGGAATCGGAGTGTGAGAATCAGGCGTCTGGAAACAGAGGGGCAGAATCAGGAGTCTGGAAACAGAGGGTGAGAAACAGGAGTCTGGAAACAGAGAGGGGTGGGAAACAGGAGTCTGGAAACAGAGGGGCAGAAACAGGAGTCTGGAAACAGAGGGGGAGAAACAGGATTCTGGAAACAGAGGGTGAGAAACAGGCGTCAGGAAACAGAGGTGCAGAAACAGGAGTCTGGAAACAGAGGGGGAGAAACAGGAGTCTGGAAACAGAGGGGCCGAAACAGGAGTCTGGAAACAGAGGGGCAGAAACAGGAGTCCGGAAACAGAGAGGGAGAAACAAGAGGCTGGAAACAGAGGGTGAGAAACAGGAGTCTGGAAACAGAGGGGGAGAAAAAGGACTCTGCAAACAGAGGGGGAGAAACAGGAGTTTGGAAACAGTGGGGGAGAAACAGGAGTCTGGAAACAGAAGGTGAGAAGCTGGAGTCTGGAAACAGAGGGGCAGAAACTGGAGTCTGGAAACAGAGGGGGAGAAACAGGAGTCTGGAAACACTGGGGGAGAAACAGGAGTCTGGAAACAGAGGGGGAGAAACAGGAGTCTGGAAACAGAGGGGGAGGAACAGGAGTCTGGAAACAGAGGGGCAGAAACAGGAGTCTGGAAACAGAGGGGGAGAAACAGGAGTCTGGAAACAGAGGGTGAGAAACAGGAGTCTGGAAATAGAGGGGCAGAAACAGGAGGCTGGAAACAGAGGGGGAGAATCAGGAGTCTGGAAACAGAGGGGCAGAAACAGGAGTCTGGAAACAGAGGGGCAGAAACAGGAGTCTGGAAACAGAGGGGGAGAAACAGGAGGCTGGATACAGAGGGGCAGAAGCAGAAGGCTGGAAGCAGAGGGGCAGAAACAGGAGTCTGGAAACTCAGGGTGAGAAACAGGAGTCTGGAAACAGAGGGGCAGAAACTGGAGTCTGGAAACAGAGGGGGCGAAACAGGAGTCTGGAAACAGAGGGGCAGAAACAGGAGTCTGGATACAGAGGGGGAGAAACAGGAGGCCGGAAACAGAGGGGCAGAAACAGGAGGCTAGAAACAGAGGGGCAGTAACAGGAGTGTGGAAACAGAGGGGGAGAAACAGGAGTCTGGAAACAGAGGGGCAGAAACAGGAGTCGGGAAACAGAGGGGGAGAAACAGGAGTCTGAAAACAGAGGTTGAGAAACAGGAGTCTGGAAACAGAGGGGGAGAAACAGGAGTCTGGAAACAGAGGGGCAGAAACAGGAGTCTGGAAACAAAGGGGGAGAAACAGGAGGCTGGAAACAGAGGGGCAGAAACAGGAGGCTAGAAACAGTGGGGCAGAAACAGGAGTGTGGAAACAGAGGGGGAGAAACAGGAGTCTGGAAACAGAGGGGGAGAAACAGCAGTCTGGAAACAGAGGGAGAGAAACAGGCTCTGGAAACAGAGGAGCAGAAACAGCAGTCTGGAAACAGATGGGGAGAAACAGGGGTCTGGAAACAGAGGGGGAGAAACAGGAGTCTGGAAACAGAGGGGGAGAAACAGGAGTCTGGAATCAGAGTGTGAGAATCAGGCGTCTGGAAACAGAGGGGCAGAATCAGGAGTCTGGAAACAGAGGGTGAGAAACAGGAGTCTGGAAACAGAGGGGGGGGGGGGAAACAGGAGTCTGGAAAAAGAGGGGCAGAAACAGGAGTCTGGAAACAGAGGGGGAGAAACAGGATTCTGGAAACAGAGGGTGAGAAACAGGCTTCTGGAAACAGAGGGGCAGAAACAGGAGTCTGGAAACAGAGGGGGAGAAACAGGAGTCTGGAAACAGAGGGGCAGAAACAGGAGTCTGGAAACAGAGGGGCAGAAACAGGAGTCTGGAAACAGAGAGGGAGAAACAAGAGGCTGGAAACAGAGGGTGAGAAACAGGAGTCTGGAAACAGAGGGGGAGAAACAGGAGTCTGGAAACTCAGGGTGAGAAACAGGACTCTGCAAACAGAGGGGGAGAAACAGGAGTCTGGAAACAGTGGGGGAGAAACAGGAGTCTGGAAACAGAAGGTGAGAAGCAGGAGTCTGGAAACAGAGGGGCAGAAACAGGAGTCTGGAAACAGAGGGGGAGAAACAGGAGTCTGGAAACAGAGGGGGAGAAACAGGAGTCTGGAAAAAGAGGGTGAGAAACAGGAGTCTGGAAACAGAGGGGGAGAAACAGGAGTCTGGAAACAGAGGGGGAGGAACAGGAGTCTGGAAACAGAGGGGCAGAAACAGGAGTCTGGAAACAGAGGGTGAGAAACAGGAGTCTGGAAATAGAGGGGCAGAAACAGGAGTCTGGAAACAGAGGGGGAGAATCAGGAGTCTGGAAACAGAGGGGCAGAAACAGGAGTCTGGAAACAGAGGGGCAGAAACTGGATCCTGGAAACAGAGGGGCAGAAACAGGAGTCTGGAAAGAGAGGGGGCGAAACAGGAGTCTGGAAACAGAGAGGCAGAAACAGGAGTCTGGAAACAGAGGGGCAGAAACAGGAGTCTGGAAACAGAGGGGCAGAAACAGGAGTCTGGAAACAGAGGGGGTGAAACAGGAGGCTGGATACAGAGGGGCAGAAACAGGAGGCTGGAAGCAGAGGGGCAGAAACAGGAGTCTGGAAACTCAGGGTGAGAAACAGGAGTCTGGAAACAGAGGGGCAGAAACTGGAGTCTGGAAACAGAGGGGGAGAAACAGGAGTCTGAAAACAGAGGCTGAGAAACAGGAGTCTGGAAACAGAGGGGGAGAAACAGGAGTCTGGAAACAGAGGGGCAGAAACAGGAGTCTGGATACAGAGGGGGAGAAACAGGAGGCTGGAAACAGAGGGGCAGAAACAGGAGGCTAGAAACAGAGGGGCAGTAACAGGAGTGTGGAAACAGAGGGGGAGAAACAGGAGTCTGGAAACAGAGGGGCAGAAACAGGAGTCTGGAAACAGAGGGGGAGTAACAGGAGTCTGGAAACAGAGGGGGAGAAACAGGAGGCTGGAAACAGAGGGGCAGAAACAGGAGTCTGGAAACAGAGAGGCAGAAACAGGAGCCTGGAAACAGAGGGTGTGAAACCGGAGTCTGGAAACAGAGGGGGAGAAACAGGAGTCTGGAAACAGAGGGGGAGAAACAGGAGTCAGGAAACAGAGTGTGAGAAACAGGAGTCTGGTAACAGAGGGGGAGAAACAGGAGTCTGGAAACAGAGGGGGAGAAACAGGAGTCTGGGAACAGAGGGTGAGAAACAGAGTCTGGAAACAGAGGGGCAGAATCAGGAGGCTGGAAACAGAGGGGCAGAAACAGGAGTCTGGAAGCAGAGGGTGAGAAACAGGGGTCTGGAAAAAGAGAGGCAGAAACAGGAGTATGGAATCTGAGGGGCAGAAACAGGAGTCTGGAAACAGAGGGGGAGAAACAGGAGGCTGGAAACAGAGGGGGAGAAACCGGAGTCTGGAAACAGAGGGCGAGAAACAGGAGGCTGGAAACAGAGGGGCAGAAACAGGAGGCTAGAAACAGCGGGGCAGAAACAGGAGTGTGGAAACAGAGGGGGAGAAACAGGAGTCTGGAAACAGAGGGGGAGAAACAGCAGTCTGGAAACAGAGGGTGAGAAACAGGCTCTGGAAACAGAGGAGCAGAAACAGCAGACTGGAAACAGAGGGGGAGAAACAGGAGTCTGGAAACAGAGGGGGAGAAACAGGAGTCAGGAAACAGATGGGGAGAAACAGGAGTCTGGAATCGGAGTGTGAGAATCAGGCGTCTGGAAACAGAGGGGCAGAATCAGGAGTCTGGAAACAGAGGGTGAGAAACAGGAGTCTGGAAACAGAGAGGGGTGGGAAACAGGAGTCTGGAAACAGAGGGGCAGAAACAGGAGTCTGGAAACAGAGGGGGAGAAACAGGATTCTGGAAACAGAGGGTGAGAAACAGGCGTCAGGAAACAGAGGTGCAGAAACAGGAGTCTGGAAACAGAGGGGGAGAAACAGGAGTCTGGAAACAGAGGGGCCGAAACAGGAGTCTGGAAACAGAGGGGCAGAAACAGGAGTCCGGAAACAGAGAGGGAGAAACAAGAGGCTGGAAACAGAGGGTGAGAAACAGGAGTCTGGAAACAGAGGGGGAGAAAAAGGACTCTGCAAACAGAGGGGGAGAAACAGGAGTTTGGAAACAGTGGGGGAGAAACAGGAGTCTGGAAACAGAAGGTGAGAAGCAGGAGTCTGGAAACAGAGGGGCAGAAACTGGAGTCTGGAAACAGAGGGGGAGAAACAGGAGTCTGGAAACACTGGGGGAGAAACAGGAGTCTGGAAACAGAGGGGGAGAAACAGGAGTCTGGAAACAGAGGGGGAGGAACAGGAGTCTGGAAACAGAGGGGCAGAAACAGGAGTCTGGAAACAGAGGGGGAGAAACAGGAGTCTGGAAACAGAGGGTGAGAAACAGGAGTCTGGAAATAGAGGGGCAGAAACAGGAGGCTGGAAACAGAGGGGGAGAATCAGGAGTCTGGAAACAGAGGGGCAGAAACAGGAGTCTGGAAACAGAGGGGCAGAAACAGGAGTCTGGAAACAGAGGGGGAGAAACAGGAGGCTGGATACAGAGGGGCAGAAGCAGAAGGCTGGAAGCAGAGGGGCAGAAACAGGAGTCTGGAAACTCAGGGTGAGAAACAGGAGTCTGGAAACAGAGGGGCAGAAACTGGAGTCTGGAAACAGAGGGGGAGAAACAGGAGTCTGGAAACAGAGGGGCAGAAACAGGAGTCTGGATACAGAGGGGGAGAAACAGGAGGCTGGAAACAGAGGGGCAGAAACAGGAGGCTAGAAACAGAGGGGCAGTAACAGGAGTGTGGAAACAGAGGGGGAGAAACAGGAGTCTGGAAACAGAGGGGCAGAAACAGGAGTCGGGAAACAGAGGGGGAGAAACAGGAGTCTGAAAACAGAGGTTGAGAAACAGGAGTCTGGAAACAGAGGGGGAGAAACAGGAGTCTGGAAACAGAGGGGCAGAAACAGGAGTCTGGAAACAAAGGGGGAGAAACAGGAGGCTGGAAACAGAGGGGCAGAAACAGGAGGCTAGAAACAGTGGGGCAGAAACAGGAGTGTGGAAACAGAGGGGGAGAAACAGGAGTCTGGAAACAGAGGGGGAGAAACAGCAGTCTGGAAACAGAGGGAGAGAAACAGGCTCTGGAAACAGAGGAGCAGAAACAGCAGTCTGGAAACAGATGGGGAGAAACAGGGGTCTGGAAACAGAGGGGGAGAAACAGGAGTCTGGAAAAAGAGGGGGAGAAACAGGAGTCTGGAATCAGAGTGTGAGAATCAGGCGTCTGGAAACAGAGGGGCAGAATCAGGAGTCTGGAAACAGAGGGTGAGAAACAGGAGTCTGGAAACAGAGGGGGGGGGGGGAAACAGGAGTCTGGAAAAAGAGGGGCAGAAACAGGAGTCTGGAAACAGAGGGGGAGAAACAGGATTCTGGAAACAGAGGGTGAGAAACAGGCGTCTGGAAACAAAGGGGCAGAAACAGGAGTCTGGAAACAGAGGGGGAGAAACAGGAGTCTGGAAACAGAGGGGCAGAAACAGGAGTCTGGAAACAGAGGGGCAGAAACAGGAGTCTGGAAACAGAGAGGGAGAAACAAGAGGCTGGAAACAGAGGGTGAGAAACAGGAGTCTGGAAACAGAGGGGGAGAAACAGGAGTCTGGAAACTCAGGGTGAGAAACAGGACTCTGCAAACAGAGGGGGAGAAACAGGAGTCTGGAAACAGTGGGGGAGAAACAGGAGTCTGGAAACAGAAGGTGAGAAGCAGGAGTCTGGAAACAGAGGGGCAGAAACAGGAGTCTGGAAACAGAGGGGGAGAAACAGGAGTCTGGAAACAGAGGGGGAGAAACAGGAGTCTGGAAAAAGAGGGTGAGAAACAGGAGTCTGGAAACAGAGGGGGAGAAACAGGAGTCTGGAAACAGAGGGGGAGGAACAGGAGTCTGGAAACAGAGGGGCAGAAACAGGAGTCTGGAAACAGAGGGGGAGAAACAGGAGTCTGGAAACAGAGGGTGAGAAACAGGAGTCTGGAAATAGAGGGGCAGAAACAGGAGTCTGGAAACAGAGGGGGAGAATCAGGAGTCTGGAAACAGAGGGGCAGAAACAGGAGTCTGGAAACAGAGGGGCAGAAACAGGATCCTGGAAACAGAGGGGCAGAAACAGGAGTCTGGAAAGAGAGGGGGCGAAACAGGAGTCTGGAAACAGAGAGGCAGTAACAGGAGTCTGGAAACAGAGGGGCAGAAACAGGAGTCTGGAAACAGAGGGGCAGAAACAGGAGTCTGGAAACAGAGGGGGAGAAACAGGAGGCTGGATACAGAGGGGCAGAAACAGGAGGCTGGAAGCAGAGGGGCAGAAACAGGAGTCTGGAAACTCAGGGTGAGAAACAGGAGTCAGGAAACAGAGGGGCAGAAACTGGAGTCTGGAAACAGAGGGGGACAAACAGGAGTCTGAAAACAGAGGCTGAGAAACAGGAGTCTGGAAACAGAGGGGGAGAAACAGGAGTCTGGAAACAGAGGGGCAGAAACAGGAGTCTGGATACAGAGGGGGAGAAACAGGAGGCTGGAAACAGAGGGGCAGAAACAGGAGGCTAGAAACAGAGGGGCAGTAACAGGAGTGTGGAAACAGAGGGGGAGAAACAGGAGTCTGGAAACAGAGGGGCAGAAACAGGAGTCTGGAAACAGAGGGGGAGTAACAGGAGTCTGGAAACAGAGGGGGAGAAACAGGAGGCTGGAAACAGAGGGGCAGAAACAGGAGTCTGGAAACAGAGAGGCAGAAACAGGAGCCTGGAAACAGAGTGTGTGAAACCGGAGTCTGGAAACAGAGGGGGAGAAACAGGAGTCTGGAAACAGAGGGGGAGAAACAGGAGTCAGGAAACAGAGTGTGAGAAACAGGAGTCTGGTAACAGAGGGTGAGAAACTGAGTCTGGAAACAGAGGGGCAGAATCAGGAGGCTGGAAACAGAGGGGCAGAAACAGGAGTCTGGAAGCAGAGGGTGAGAAACAGGGGTCTGGAAAAAGAGAGGCAGAAACAGGAGTATGGAATCTGAGGGGCAGAAACAGGAGTCTGGAAACAGAGGGGGAGAAACAGGAGGCTGGAAACAGAGGGGGAGAAACCGAAGTCTGGAAACAGAGGGCGAGAAACAGGAGGTTGGAAACTGAGGGGCAGAAACAGGAGGCTGGAAACAGATGGGGAGAAACAGGAGTCTGGAAACTGAGGGGGAGAATCAGGAGGCAGGAAACACAGGGGCAGAAACAGGAGTCTGGAAACAGAGGGGCAGATACAGGAGCCTGGAAACAGAGGGGCAGAAACAGGAGTCTGGAAACAGAGGGGGCGAAACAGGGGTCTGGAAACAGAGAGGCAGAAACAGGAGTCTGGAAACAGAGGGGGAGAAACAGGAGTCTGGAAACAAAGGGGGAGAAACAGGAGTCTGGAAACAGAGGGGCAGAAACAGGAGACTGGAAACAGAGGGGGAGAAACAGGAGGCTGGAAACAGAGGGGCAGAAACAGGAGGCTGGGAACAGAGGGGCAGAAACAGGAGGCTGGAAACAGAGGGGGAGAAACAGGAGTCTGGAAACAGAGGGGTAGAAACAGGTGTCTGGAAACAGAGGGCGAGAAACAGGAGGTTGGAAACAGAGGGGCAGAAGCAAGAGGCTGGAAACAGAGGGGGAGAAATAGGAGTCTTGGAACAGTGGGGAAGAAGCAGGAGGCTGTAAACAGAGGGGCAGAAACAGGAGGCTGGATACAGAGGGGCAGAAACAGGAGGCTGGAAACAGACGGGGAGAAACAGGAGTCTGGAAACAAATGGCGAGAAACAGGAGTCTGGAAACAGAGGGGCAGAATCAGGAGTCTGGAAACAGAGGGGGAGAAACAGGAGTCTGGAAGCAGAGGGGGAGAATCAGGAGTCTGGAAACAGAGGGGCCGAAACAGGAGACTGGAAACAGAGAGGGAGAAACACGAGGTTGTTAACAGAGGGGCAGAAACAGCAGTGTGGAAACAGAGGGGGAGAAACAGGAGTCTGGAAATAGAGGGGGAGAAACAGGAGGCTGGAAACAGAGGGGCTGAATCAGGAGTCTGGAAACAGAGGGGGAGAAACAGGAGTCTGGGAACAGTGGGGGAGAAACAGGAGGCTGGAAACAGAGGGGCAGAAACAGGAGGCTGGGAACAGAGGGGCAGAAACAGGAGTCTGGAAACAAATGGCGAGAAACAGGAGTCTGGAAACAGAGGGGCAGAATCAGGAGTCTGGAAACAGAGGGGGAGAAACAGGAGTCTGGAAGCAGAGGGGGAGAATCAGGAGTCTGGAAACAGAGGGGCCGAAACAGGAGACTGGAAACAGAGGGGGAGAAACACGAGGCTGTTAACAGAGGGGCAGAAACAGGAGTGTGGAATCAGAGGGGGAGAAACAGGAGTCTGGAAACAGAGGGGGAGAAACAGGAGGCTGGAAACAGAGGGGCAGAAACAGGAGTCTGGAAACAGAGGGGCAGAAACAGGAGCCTGGAAACAGAGGGGCAGGAACAGGAGTCTGAAACAGAGGGGAAGAAACAGGAGGCTGAAAACAGAGGGGCAGAAACAGGAGGCTGGAAACAGAGGGGGAGAAACAGGAGTCTGGAAACTCAGGGTGTGAAACAGGAGTCTGGAAACAGAGGGGCAGAAACAGGAGTCTGGAAACAGAGGGGGAGAAACAGGAGTCTGGATACAGATGGTGAGAAACAGGAGACTGGAAACAGAGGGGCAGAAACAGGAGTCTGGAAACAGAGGGGGAGACACAGGAGTCTGGAAAGAGAGGGGCAGAAACAGGTGTCTGGAAACAGAGGGGGAGAAACAGGAGTCTGGAAACAGAGGGGGAGAAACAGGAGGCTGGAAACAGAGGGGCAGAAACAGGAGTCTGGAAACAGAGGGGCAGAAACAGGAGTCTGGAAACAGAGGGGAAGAATCAGGAGTCTGGAAACAGAGGGGCCGAAACAGGAGACTGGAAACAGAGGGGGAGAAACACGAGGCTGTTAACAGAGGGGCAGAAACAGGAGTGTGGAATCAGAGGGGGAGAAACAGGAGTCTGGAAACAGAGGGGGAGAAACAGGAGGCTGGAAACAGAGGGGCAGAAACAGGAGTCTGGAAACAGAGGGGCAGAAACAGGAGCCTGGAAACAGAGGGGCAGGAACAGGAGTCTGAAACAGAGGGGAAGAAACAGGAGGCTGGAAACAGAGGGGCAGAAACAGGAGGCTGGAAACAGAAGGGGAGAAACAGGTGTCTGGAAACAGAGGGGCAGAAACAGGAGTCTGGAAACAGAGGGGGAGAAACAGGAGTCTGGAAACAGAGGGTGAGAAACAGGAGTCTGGAAACTGAGGGGCAGAAACAGGAGGCTGGAAACAGAGGGGGAGAAACAGGAGTCTGGGAACAGAGGGCGAGAAACAGGAGGTTGGAAACTGAGGGGCAGAAACAGGAGGCTGGAAACAGAGGGGGAGAAACAGGAGTCTGGAAACAGAGGGGGAGAAACAGGAGGCTGGAAACAGAGGGGCAGAAACAGGAGTCTGGAAACAGAGGGGCAGAAACAGGAGTCTGGAAACAGAGGGGCAGAAACAGGAGTCTGGAAACAGAGGGGGAGAAACAGGAGTCTGGAAACAGAGGGGGAGAAACAGGAGTCAGGAAACAGAGGGTGAGAATCAGGAGTCTGGAAGCAGAGGGGGAGAAACTGGTGTCTGGAAACAGAGGGGGAGAAACAGGAGTCTGGAAACAGAGGGTGAGAAACAGGAGTCTGGAAACAGAGGGGCAGAATCAGGAGGCTGGAAACAGAGGGGCAGAAACAGGAGTCTGGAAACAGAGGGGGAGAAACAGGAGTCTGGAAACAGAGGGGGAGAAACAGGTGTCTGGAAACAGCGGGGGAGAAACAGAAGTCTGGAAACAGAGGGGGAGAAACAGGAGGGTGGAAACAGAGGGTGAGAATCAGGAGTCTGGAAGCAGAGGGGGAGAAACAGGAGGGTGGAAACAGAGGGTGAGAATCAGGAGTCTGGAAGCAGAGGGGGAGAAACAGGAGTCTGGAAACAGAGGGAGAGAAACAGGAGTCTGGAAACAGAGGGTGAGAAACAGGAGTCTGGAAACAGAGGGGCAGAATCAGGAGGCTGGAAACAGACGGGCAGAAAAAGGAGTCAGGAAACAGAGTGTGAGAAACAGGAGTCTGGTAACAGATGGTGAGAAACAGGAGCCTGGAAACAGAGGGGCAGAAACATGAGTCTGGAAACATAGGGGGAGAAACAGGAGTCAGGAAACAGAGTGTGAGAAACAGGAGTCTGGTAACAGAGGGGGTGAAACAGGAGTCTGGAAACAGAGGGGGAGAAACAGGAGTCTGGGAACAGAGGGTGAGAAACAGGAGTCTGGAAACAGAGGGGCAGAAACAGGAGCCTGGAAACAGAGGGGGAGAACCAGGAGTCTGGAAACAGAGGGTGAGAAACAGGAATCAGGAAACAGAGGGGCAGAAACAGGAGTCTGGAAACAGAGGGTGAGAAACAGGAGTCTGGAAACAGAGGGGCAGAAAGAGGAGTCTGGAAACAGAGGTGGAGAAACAGGAGTCTGGAAACAGAGGGGGAGAAACAGGAGTCTGGAAACAGAGGGGCAGAAACAGGAGTCTGGATACAGAGGGGGAGAAACAGGAGTCTGGAAACCGAGGGGGAGAAACAGGAGGCTGGATACAGAGGGGCAGAAACAGGAGGCTGGAAACAGAGGGGGAGAAACAGTAGTCTGGAATGTCAGGGTGAGAAACAGGAGTCTGGAAACAGAGGGGCAGAAACAGGAGTCTGGAAACAGAGGGGGAGAAACAGGACTCTGGAAACAAATGGTGAGAAACAGGCGTCTGGAAACAGAGGGGCAGAAACAGGAGTCTGGAAACAGAGGGGGAGAAACAGGAGTCTGGAAACAGAGGGGCAGAAACAGGAGTCTGGGAACAGAGGGGGAGAAACAGGAGTCTGGAAACAGAGGGGGAGAAACAGGAGTCTGGAAACAGAGGGGGAGAAACAGGAGTCTGGAAACAGAGGGGCAGAAACAGGAGTCTGGAAACAGAGAGGGAGAAACAGGAGTCTGGAAACAGAGGGTGAGAAACAGGAGTCTGGAAACAGAGGGGGAGAAACAGGAGTCTGGAAACAGAGGGTGAGAAACAGGAGTCTGGAAACAGAGGGGCAGAAACAGGAGTCTGGAAACAGAGGGGCAGAAACAGGAGTCTGGAAACAGAGGGGGAGAAACAGGAGTCTGGAAACAGAGGGGGAGAAACAGGAGTCTGGAAACAGAGGGGCAGAAACAGGAGACTGGAAACAGAGGGGCAGAAAAAGGAGTGTGGAAACAGAGGGGCAGAAACAGGAGTCTGGAAACAGAGCGGCAGAATCAGGAGGCTGGAAACAGAGGGGCAGAAACAGGAGTCTGGAAACAGAGGGGAAGAAACAGGAGGCTGGTAACAGAAGGTGAGAAACAGGAGGCTGGAAACAGAGGGGGAGAAACCGGAGTCTGGAAACTCAGGGTGAGAAACAGGAGTCTGGAAACAGAGGGGCAGAAACAGGAGTCTGGAAACAGAGGGGGAGAAACAGGAGTCTGGAAACAGATGGTGAGAAACAGGAGTCTGGAATCAGAGGGGGAGAAACAGGAGTCTGGTAACAGAGGGGGAGAAACAGGAGTCTGGAAACAGAGGGGGAGAAACAGAAGTCTTGAAACAGAGGGGCAGAAACAGGAGTCTGGAAACAGAGGGGAAGAAACAGGAGGCTGGATACACAGGGTGAGAAACAGGAGGATGGAAACTCAGGGTGAGAAACAGGAGTCTGGAAACAGAGGGACAGAAACAGGAGTCTGGAAACAGAGGGGCAGGAACAGGAGTCTGGAAACAGAGGGGGAGAAACAGGAGTCTGGAAACAGAGGGGGAGAAACGCGAGTCTGGAAACAGAGGGGGAGAAACAGGAGTCTGGAAACAGAGGGGCAGAAACAGGAGTCTGGAAACAGAGGGGGAGAACAGGAGTCTGGAAACAGAGGGGGAGAAACAGGAGTCTGGAAACAGAGGGGCAGAAACAGGAGGCTGGAAACAGAGGGGGAGAAACAGGAGTCTGGAAACAGACGGGCAGAAACAGGAGTCTGGAAACAGAGGGGCAGAAACAGGAGTCTGGAAACAGAGGGGGAGAAAAAGGAGTCTGGAAACAAATGGTGAGAAACAGGAGTCTGGAAACAGAGGGGCAGAAACAGGAGTCTGGAAACAGAGGGGGAGAAACAGGAGTCTGGAAACAGAGGGGGAGAAACAGGAGTCTGGAAGCAGAGGGGGAGAAACAGGAGTCTGGAAACAGAGGGGCAGAAACAGGAGTCTGGAAACAGAGGGTGAGAAACAGGAGTCTGGAAACAAATGGTGAGAAACAGGAGTCTGGAAACAGAGGGGCAGAAACAGGAGTCTGGAAACAGAGGGGCAGAAACAGGAGTCTGGAAACAGAGGGGAAGAAACAGGAGCCTGGAAACAGAGAGGCAGAAACAGGAGACTGGAAACAGAGGGGCAGAAACAGGAGTCTGGAAACAGAGGGGCAGAAACAGGAGTCTGGAAACAGTGGGGGAGAAACAGGAGGCTGGATACAGAGGGGCAGAAACAGGAGGCTGGAAACAGAGGGGCAGAAACAGGAGTCTGGAAACTCAGGGTGAGAAACAGGAGTCTGGAAACAGAGGGGCAGAAACTGGAGTCTGGAAACAGAGGGGGAGAAACAGGAGTCTGAAAACAGAGGTTGAGAAACAGGAGTCTGGAAGCAGAGGGGGAGAAACAGGAGTCTGGAAACAGAGGGGGAGAAACAGGAGTCTGGAAACAGAGGGGGAGGAACAGGAGTCTGGAAACAGAGGGGCAGAAACAGGAGTCTGGAAACAGAGGGGGAGAAACAGGAGTCTGGAAACAGAGGGTGAGAAACAGGAGTCTGGAAATAGAGGGGCAGAAACAGGAGTCTGGAAACAGAGGGGGAGAATCAGGAGTCTGGAAACAGAGGGGCAGAAACAGGAGTCTGGAAACAGAGGGGCAGAAACAGGATCCTGGAAACAGAGGGGCAGAAACAGGAGTCTGGAAAGAGAGGGGGCGAAACAGGAGTCTGGAAACAGAGAGGCAGTAACAGGAGTCTGGAAACAGAGGGGCAGAAACAGGAGTCTGGAAACAGAGGGGCAGAAACAGGAGTCTGGAAACAGAGGGGGAGAAACAGGAGGCTGGATACAGAGGGGCAGAAACAGGAGGCTGGAAGCAGAGGGGCAGAAACAGGAGTCTGGAAACTCAGGGTGAGAAACAGGAGTCTGGAAACAGAGGGGCAGAAACTGGAGTCTGGAAACAGAGGGGGAGAAACAGGAGTCTGAAAACAGAGGCTGAGAAACAGGAGTCTGGAAACAGAGGGGGAGAAACAGGAGTCTGGAAACAGAGGGGCAGAAACAGGAGTCTGGATACAGAGGGGGAGAAACAGGAGGCTGGAAACAGAGGGGCAGAAACAGGAGGCTAGAAACAGAGGGGCAGTAACAGGAGTGTGGAAACAGAGGGGGAGAAACAGGAGTCTGGAAACAGAGGGGCAGAAACAGGAGTCTGGAAACAGAGGGGGAGTAACAGGAGTCTGGAAACAGAGGGGGAGAAACAGGAGGCTGGAAACAGAGGGGCAGAAACAGGAGTCTGGAAACAGAGAGGCAGAAACAGGAGCCTGGAAACAGAGTGTGTGAAACCGGAGTCTGGAAACAGAGGGGGAGAAACAGGAGTCTGGAAACAGAGGGGGAGAAACAGGAGTCAGGAAACAGAGTGTGAGAAACAGGAGTCTGGTAACAGAGGGGGAGAAACAGGAGTCTGGAAACAGAGGGGGAGAAACAGGAGTCTGGGAACAGAGGGTGAGAAACAGAGTCTGGAAACAGAGGGGCAGAATCAGGAGGCTGGAAACAGAGGGGCAGAAACAGGAGTCTGGAAGCAGAGGGTGAGAAACAGGGGTCTGGAAAAAGAGAGGCAGAAACAGGAGTATGGAATCTGAGGGGCAGAAACAGGAGTCTGGAAACAGAGGGGGAGAAACAGGAGGCTGGAAACAGAGGGGGAGAAACCGGAGTCTGGAAACAGAGGGCGAGAAACAGGAGGTTGGAAACTGAGGGGCAGAAACAGGAGGCTGGAAACAGATGGGGAGAAACAGGAGTCTGGAAACTGAGGGGGAGAATCAGGAGGCAGGAAACACAGGGGCAGAAACAGGAGTCTGGAAACAGAGGGGCAGATACAGGAGCCTGGAAACAGAGGGGCAGAAACAGGAGTCTGGAAACAGAGGGGGCGAAACAGGGGTCTGGAAACAGAGAGGCAGAAACAGGAGTCTGGTAACAGAGGGGGAGAAACAGGAGTCTGGAAACAGAGGGGGAGAAACAGAAGTCTTGAAACAGAGGGGCAGAAACAGGAGTCTGGAAACAGAGGGGAAGAAACAGGAGGCTGGATACAGAGGGTGAGAAACAGGAGGATGGAAACTCAGGGTGAGAAACAGGAGTCTGGAAACAGAGGGACAGAAACAGGAGTCTGGAAACAGAGGGGCAGGAACAGGAGTCTGGAAACAGAGGGGGAGAAACAGGAGTCTGGAAACAGAGGGGCAGAAACAGGAGTCTGGAAACAGAGGGGGAGAACAGGAGTCTGGAAACAGAGGGGGAGAAACAGGAGTCTGAAAACAGAGGGGCAGAAACAGGAGGCTGGAAACAGAGGGGGAGAAACAGGAGTCTGGAAACAGACGGGCAGAAACAGGAGTCTGGAAACAGAGGGGCAGAAACAGGAGTCTGGAAACAGAGGGGGAGAAAAAGGAGTCTGGAAACAAATGGTGAGAAACAGGAGTCTGGAAACAGAGGGGCAGAAACAGGAGTCTGGAAACAGAGGGGGAGAAACAGGAGTCTGGAAACAGAGGGGGAGAAACAGGAGTCTGGAAGCAGAGGGGGAGAAACAGGAGTCTGGAAACAGAGGGGCAGAAACAGGAGTCTGGAAACAGAGGGTGAGAAACAGGAGTCTGGAAACAAATGGTGAGAAACAGGAGTCTGGAAACAGAGGGGCAGAAACAGGAGTCTGGAAACAGAGGGGCAGAAACAGGAGTCTGGAAACAGAGGGGAAGAAACAGGAGTCTGGAAACAGAGAGGCAGAAACAGGAGACTGGAAACAGAGGGGCAGAAACAGGAGTCTGGAAACAGAGGGGCAGAAACAGGAGTCTGGAAACAGTGGGGGAGAAACAGGAGGCTGGATACAGAGGGGCAGAAACAGGAGGCTGGAAACAGAGGGGCAGAAACAGGAGTCTGGAAACTCAGGGTGAGAAACAGGAGTCTGGAAACAGAGGGGCAGAAACTGGAGTCTGGAAACAGAGGGGGAGAAACAGGAGTCTGAAAACAGAGGTTGAGAAACAGGAGTCTGGAAGCAGAGGGGGAGAAACAGGAGTCTGGAAACAGAGGGGGAGAAACAGGAGTCTGGAAACAGAGGGGGAGGAACAGGAGTCTGGAAACAGAGGGGAGAAACAGGAGTCTGGAAACAGAGGGGGAGAAACAGGAGTCTGGAAACAGAGGGTGAGAAACAGGAGTCTGGAAATAGAGGGGCAGAAACAGGAGTCTGGAAACAGAGGGGGAGAATCAGGAGTCTGGAAACAGAGGGGCAGAAACAGGAGTCTGGAAACAGAGGGGCAGAAACAGGATCCTGGAAACAGAGGGGCAGAAACAGGAGTCTGGAAAGAGAGGGGGCGAAACAGGAGTCTGGAAACAGAGAGGCAGTAACAGGAGTCTGGAAACAGAGGGGCAGAAACAGGAGTCTGGAAACAGAGGGGCAGAAACAGGAGTCTGGAAACAGAGGGGGAGAAACAGGAGGCTGGATACAGAGGGGCAGAAACAGGAGGCTGGAAGCAGAGGGGCAGAAACAGGAGTCTGGAAACTCAGGGTGAGAAACAGGAGTCTGGAAACAGAGGGGCAGAAACTGGAGTCTGGAAACAGAGGGGGAGAAACAGGAGTCTGAAAACAGAGGCTGAGAAACAGGAGTCTGGAAACAGAGGGGGAGAAACAGGAGTCTGGAAACAGAGGGGCAGAAACAGGAGTCTGGATACAGAGGGGGAGAAACAGGAGGCTGGAAACAGAGGGGCAGAAACAGGAGGCTAGAAACAGAGGGGCAGTAACAGGAGTGTGGAAACAGAGGGGGAGAAACAGGAGTCTGGAAACAGAGGGGCAGAAACAGGAGTCTGGAAACAGAGGGGGAGTAACAGGAGTCTGGAAACAGAGGGGGAGAAACAGGAGGCTGGAAACAGAGGGGCAGAAACAGGAGTCTGGAAACAGAGAGGCAGAAACAGGAGCCTGGAAACAGAGTGTGTGAAACCGGAGTCTGGAAACAGAGGGGGAGAAACAGGAGTCTGGAAACAGAGGGGGAGAAACAGGAGTCAGGAAACAGAGTGTGAGAAACAGGAGTCTGGTAACAGAGGGGGAGAAACAGGAGTCTGGAAACAGAGGGGGAGAAACAGGAGTCTGGGAACAGAGGGTGAGAAACAGAGTCTGGAAACAGAGGGGCAGAATCAGGAGGCTGGAAACAGAGGGGCAGAAACAGGAGTCTGGAAGCAGAGGGTGAGAAACAGGGGTCTGGAAAAAGAGAGGCAGAAACAGGAGTATGGAATCTGAGGGGCAGAAACAGGAGTCTGGAAACAGAGGGGGAGAAACAGGAGGCTGGAAACAGAGGGGGAGAAACCGGAGTCTGGAAACAGAGGGCGAGAAACAGGAGGTTGGAAACTGAGGGGCAGAAACAGGAGGCTGGAAACAGATGGGGAGAAACAGGAGTCTGGAAACAGAGGGGGAGAAACAGGAGGCTGGAAACAGAGGGGGAGAAACCGGAGTCTGGAAACAGAGGGCGAGAAACAGGAGGTTGGAAACTGAGGGGCAGAAACAGGAGGCTGGAAACAGATGGGGAGAAACAGGAGTCTGGAAACTGAGGGGGAGAATCAGGAGGCAGGAAACACAGGGGCAGAAACAGGAGTCTGGAAACAGAGGGGCAGATACAGGAGCCTGGAAACAGAGGGGCAGAAACAGGAGTCTGGAAACAGAGGGGGCGAAACAGGGGTCTGGAAACAGAGAGGCAGAAACAGGAGTCTGGAAACAGAGGGGGAGAAACAGGAGTCTGGAAACAAAGGGGGAGAAACAGGAGTCTGGAAACAGAGGGGCAGAAACAGGAGACTGGAAACAGAGGGGGAGAAACAGGAGGCTGGAAACAGAGGGGCAGAAACAGGAGGCTGGGAACAGAGGGGCAGAAACAGGAGGCTGGAAACAGAGGGGGAGAAACAGGAGTCTGGAAACAGAGGGGTAGAAACAGGTGTCTGGAAACAGAGGGCGAGAAACAGGAGGTTGGAAACAGAGGGGCAGAAGCAAGAGGCTGGAAACAGAGGGGGAGAAACAGGAGTCTTGGAACAGTGGGGAAGAAGCAGGAGGCTGTAAACAGAGGGGCAGAAACAGGAGGCTGGATACAGAGGGGCAGAAACAGGAGGCTGGAAACAGACGGGGAGAAACAGGAGTCTGGAAACAAATGGCGAGAAACAGGAGTCTGGCAACAGAGGGGCAGAATCAGGAGTCTGGAAACAGAGGGGGAGAAACAGGAGTCTGGAAGCAGAGGGGGAGAATCAGGAGTCTGGAAACAGAGGGGCCGAAACAGGAGACTGGAAACAGAGGGGGAGAAACACGAGGTTGTTAACAGAGGGGCAGAAACAGCAGTGTGGAAACAGAGGGGGAGAAACAGGAGTCTGGAAATAGAGGGGGAGAAACAGGAGGCTGGAAACAGAGGGGCTGAATCAGGAGTCTGGAAACAGAGGGGGAGAAACAGGAGTCTGGGAACAGTGGGGGAGAAACAGGAGGCTGGAAACAGAGGGGCAGAAACAGGAGGCTGGGAACAGAGGGGCAGAAACAGGAGTCTGGAAACAAATGGCGAGAAACAGGAGTCTGGAAACAGAGGGGCAGAATCAGGAGTCTGGAAACAGAGGGGGAGAATCAGGAGTCTGGAAACAGAGGGGCCGAAACAGGAGACTGGAAACAGAGGGGGAGAAACACGAGGCTGTTAACAGAGGGGCAGAAACAGGAGTGTGGAATCAGAGGGGGAGAAACAGGAGTCTGGAAACAGAGGGGGAGAAACAGGAGGCTGGAAACAGAGGGGCAGAAACAGGAGTCTGGAAACAGAGGGGCAGAAACAGGAGCCTGGAAACAGAGGGGCAGGAACAGGAGTCTGAAACAGAGGGGAAGAAACAGGAGGCTGGAAACAGAGGGGCAGAAACAGGAGGCTGGAAACAGAGGGGGAGAAACAGGAGTCTGGAAACTCAGGGTGAGAAACAGGAGTCTGGAAACAGAGGGGCAGAAACAGGAGTCTGGAAACAGAGGGGGAGAAACAGGAGTCTGGATACAGATGGTGAGAAACAGGAGACTGGAAACAGAGGGGCAGAAACAGGAGTCTGGAAACAGAGGGGGAGACACAGGAGTCTGGAAAGAGTGGGGCAGAAACAGGTGTCTGGAAACAGAGGGGGAGAAACAGGAGTCTGGAAACAGAGGGGGAGAAACAGGAGGCTGGAAACAGAGGGGCAGAAACAGGAGTCTGGAAACAGAGGGGCAGAAACAGGAGTCTGGAAACAGAGGGGAAGAAACAGGAGTCTGGAAACAGAGGGGGAGAAACAGGAGTCTGGAAACACAAGGGGAGAAACAGGTGTCTGGAAACAGAGGGGCAGAAACAGGAGTCTGGAAACAGAGGGGGAGAAACAGGAGTCTGGAAACAGAGGGTGAGAAACAGGAGTCTGGAAACTGAGGGGCAGAAACAGGAGGCTGGAAACAGAGGGGGAGAAACAGGAGTCTGGGAACAGAGGGCGAGAAACAGGAGGTTGGAAACTGAGGGGCAGAAACAGGAGGCTGGAAACAGAGGGGGAGAAACAGGAGTCTGGAAACAGAGGGGGAGAAACAGGAGGCTGGAAACAGAGGGGCAGAAACAGGAGTCTGGAAACAGAGGGGCAGAAACAGGAGTCTGGAAACAGAGGGGCAGAAAAAGGAGTCTGGAAACAGAGGGGGAGAAACAGGAGTCTGGAAACAGAGGGGGAGAAACAGGAGTCAGGAAACAGAGGGTGAGAATCAGGAGTCTGGAAGCAGAGGGGGAGAAACTGGAGTCTGGAAACAGAGGGGGAGAAACAGGAGTCTGGAAACAGAGGGTGAGAAACAGGAGTCTGGAAACAGAGGGGCAGAATCAGGAGGCTGGAAACAGAGGGGCAGAAACAGGAGTCTGGAAACAGAGGGGGAGAAACAGGAGTCTGGAAACAGAGGGGGAGAAACAGGAGTCTGGAAACAGCGGGGGAGAAACAGAAGTCTGGAAACAGAGGGGGAGAAACAGGAGGGTGGAAACAGAGGGTGAGAATCAGGAGTCTGGAAGCAGAGGGGGAGAAACAGGAGGGTGGAAACAGAGGGTGAGAATCAGGAGTCTGGAAGCAGAGGGGGAGAAACAGGAGTCTGGAAACAGAGGGAGAGAAACAGGAGTCTGGAAACAGAGGGTGAGAAACAGGAGTCTGGAAACAGAGGGGCAGAATCAGGAGGCTGGAAACAGACGGGCAGAAAAAGGAGTCAGGAAACAGAGTGTGAGAAACAGGAGTCTGGTAACAGATGGTGAGAAACAGGAGCCTGGAAACAGAGGGGCAGAAACATGAGTCTGGAAACATAGGGGGAGAAACAGGAGTCAGGAAACAGAGTGTGAGAAACAGGAGTCTGGTAACAGAGGGGGTGAAACAGGAGTCTGGAAACAGAGGGGGAGAAACAGGAGTCTGGGAACAGAGGGTGAGAAACAGGAGTCTGGAAACAGAGGGGCAGAAACAGGAGTCTGGAAACAGAGGGGGAGAACCAGGAGTCTGGAAACAGAGGGTGAGAAACAGGAATCAGGAAACAGAGGGGCAGAAACAGGAGTCTGGAAACAGAGGGTGAGAAACAGGAGTCTGGAAACAGAGGGGCAGAAAGAGGAGTCTGGAAACAGAGGTGGAGAAACAGGAGTCTGGAAACAGAGGGGGAGAAACAGGAGTCTGGAAACAGAGGGGCAGAAACAGGAGTCTGGAAACAGAGGGGGAGAAACAGGAGTCTGGAAACCGAGGGGGAGAAACAGGAGGCTGGATACAGAGGGGCAGAAACAGGAGGCTGGAAACAGAGGGGGAGAAACAGTAGTCTGGAATGTCAGGGTGAGAAACAGGAGTCTGGAAACAGAGGGGCAGAAACAGGAGTCTGGAAACAGAGGGGGAGAAACAGGACTCTGGAAACAAATGGTGAGAAACAGGCGTCTGGAAACAGAGGGGCAGAAACAGGAGTCTGGAAACAGAGGGGGAGAAACAGGAGTCTGGAAACAGAGGGGCAGAAACAGGAGTCTGGGAACAGAGGGGGAGAAACAGGAGTCTGGAAACAGAGGGGGAGAAACAGGAGTCTGGAAACAGAGGGGGAGAAACAGGAGTCTGGAAACAGAGGGGCAGAAACAGGAGTCTGGAAACAGAGAGGGAGAAACAGGAGTCTGGAAACAGAGGGTGAGAAACAGGAGTCTGGAAACAGAGGGGGAGAAACAGGAGTCTGGAAACAGAGGGTGAGAAACAGGAGTCTGGAAACAGAGGGGCAGAAACAGGAGTCTGGAAACAGAGGGGCAGAAACAGGAGTCTGGAAACAGAGGGGGAGAAACAGGAGTCTGGAAACAGAGGGGGAGAAACAGGAGTCTGGAAACAGAGGGGCAGAAACAGGAGACTGGAAACAGAGGGGCAGAAAAAGGAGTGTGGAAACAGAGGGGCAGAAACAGGAGTCTGGAAACAGAGCGGCAGAATCAGGAGGCTGGAAACAGAGGGGCAGAAACAGGAGTCTGGAAACAGAGGGGAAGAAACAGGAGGCTGGTAACAGAAGGTGAGAAACAGGAGGCTGGAAACAGAGGGGGAGAAACCGGAGTCTGGAAACTCAGGGTGAGAAACAGGAGTCTGGAAACAGAGGGGCAGAAACAGGAGTCTGGAAACAGAGGGGGAGAAACAGGAGTCTGGAAACAGATGGTGAGAAACAGGAGTCTGGAATCAGAGGGGGAGAAACAGGAGTCTGGTAACAGAGGGGGAGAAACAGGAGTCTGGAAACAGAGGGGGAGAAACAGGAGGCTGGATACAGAGGGTGAGAAACAGGAGGATGGAAACTCAGGGTGAGAAGCAGGAGTCTGGAAACAGAGGGACAGAAACAGGAGTCTGGAAACAGAGGGGCAGGAACAGGAGTCTGGAAACAGAGGGGGAGAAACAGGAGTCTGGAAACAGAGGGGGAGAAACGGGAGTCTGGAAACAGAGGGGGAGAAACAGGAGTCTGGAAACAGAGGGGCAGAAACAGGAGTCTGGAAACAGAGGGGGAGAACAGGAGTCTGGAAACAGAGGGGGAGAAACAGGAGTCTGGAAACAGAGGGGCAGAAACAGGAGGCTGGAAACAGAGGGGGAGAAACAGGAGTCTGGAAACAGACGGGCAGAAACAGGAGTCTGGAAACAGAGGGGCAGAAACAGGAGTCTGGAAACAGAGGGGGAGAAAAAGGAGTCTGGAAACAAATGGTGAGAAACAGGAGTCTGGAAACAGAGGGGCAGAAACAGGAGTCTGGAAACAGAGGGGGAGAAACAGGAGTCTGGAAACAGAGGGGGAGAAACAGGAGTCTGGAAGCAGAGGGGGAGAAACAGGAGTCTGGAAACAGAGGGGCAGAAACAGGAGTCTGGAAACAGAGGGTGAGAAACAGGAGTCTGGAAACAAATGGTGAGAAACAGGAGTCTGGAAACAGAGGGGCAGAAACAGGAGTCTGGAAACAGAGGGGCAGAAACAGGAGTCTGGAAACAGAGGGGAAGAAACAGGAGTCTGGAAACAGAGAGGCAGAAACAGGAGACTGGAAACAGAGGGGCAGAAACAGGAGTCTGGAAAGAGAGGGGCAGAAACAGGAGTCTGGAAACAGTGGGGGAGAAACAGGAGGCTGGATACAGAGGGGCAGAAACAGGAGGCTGGAAACAGAGGGGCAGAAACAGGAGTCTGGAAACTCAGGGTGAGAAACAGGAGTCTGGAAACAGAGGGGCAGAAACTGGAGTCTGGAAACAGAGGGGGAGAAACAGGAGTCTGAAAACAGAGGTTGAGAAACAGGAGTCTGGAAGCAGAGGGGGAGAAACAGGAGTCTGGAAACAGAGGGGCAGAAACAGGAGTCTGGAAACAGAGGGGGAGAAACAGGAGGCAGGAAACAGAGGGGCAGAAACAGGAGTCTGGAAACAGAGGGGGAGAAACAGGAGTCTGGAAACAGAGGGTGAGAAACAGGCGTCTGGAAACAGAGGGGCAGAAAAAGGTGTCTGGAAACAGAGGGGCAGAAAAAGGAGTCTGAAAACAGAGGTTGAGAAACAGGAGTCTGGAAACAGAGGGGGAGAAACAGGAGTCTGGAAACAGAGGGGCAGAAACAGGAGTCTGGAAACAGAGGGGGAGAAACAGGAGGCTGGAAACAGAGGGGCAGAAACAGGAGGCTAGAAACAGCGGGGCAGAAACAGGAGTGTGGAAACAGAGGGGGAGAAACAGGAGTCTGGAAACAGAGGGGGAGAAACAGCCGTCTGGAAACAGAGGGTGAGAAACAGGCTCTGGAAACAGAGGAGCAGAAACAGCAGTCTGGAAACAGAGGGGGAGAAACAGGAGTCTGGAAACAGAGGGGGAGAAACAGGAGTCTGGAAACAGATGGGGAGAAACAGGAGTCTGGATTCAGAGTGTGAGAATCAGGCGTCTGGAAACAGAGGGGCAGAATCAGGAGTCTGGAAACAGAGGGTGAGAAACAGGAGTCTGGAAACAGAGGGGGGGGGTGGAAACAGGAGTCTGGAAACAGAGGGGCAGAAACAGGAGTCTGGAAACAGAGGGGGAGAAACAGGATTCTGGAAACAGAGGGTGAGAAACAGGGGTCTGGAAACAGAGGGGCAGAAACAGGAGTCTGGAAACAGAGGGGGAGAAACAGGAGTCTGGAAACAGAGGGGCCGAAACAGGAGTCTGGAAACAGAGGGGCAGAAACAGGAGTCCGGAAACAGAGAGGGAGAAACAAGAGGCTGGAAACAGAGGGTGAGAAACAGAAGTCTGGAAACAGAGGGGGAGAAACAGGAGTCAGGAAACAGAGTGTGAGAAACAGGAGTCTGGTAACAGAGGGGGTGAAACAGGAGTCTGGAAACAGAGGGGGAGAAACAGGAGTCTGGGAACAGAGGGTGAGAAACAGGAGTCTGGAAACAGAGGGGCAGAAACAGGAGTCTGGAAACAGAGGGGGAGAACCAGGAGTCTGGAAACAGAGGGTGAGAAACAGGAATCTGGAAACAGAGGGGCAGAAACAGGAGTCTGGAAACAGAGGGTGAGAAACAGGAGTCTGGAAACAGAGGGGCAGAAAGAGGAGTCTGGAAACAGAGGTGGAGAAACAGGAGTCCGGAAACAGAGGGGGAGAAACAGGAGTCTGGAAACAGAGGGGCAGAAACAGGAGTCTGGAAACAGAGGGGGAGAAACAGGAGTCTGGAAACCGAGGGGGAGAAACAGGAGGCTGGATACAGAGGGGCAGAAACAGGAGGCTGGAATCAGAGGGGGAGGAACAGTAGTCTGGAATGTCAGGGTGAGAAACAGGAGTCTGGAAACAGAGGGGCAGAAACAGGAGTCTGGAAACAGAGGGGGAGAAACAGGACTCTGGAAACAAATGGTGAGAAACAGGCGTCTGGAAACAGAGGGGCAGAAACAGGAGTCTGGAAACAGAGGGGGAGAAACAGGAGTCTGGAAACAGAGGGGCAGAAACAGGAGTCTGGGAACAGAGGGGGAGAAACAGGAGTCTGGAAACAGAGGGGGAGAAACAGGAGTCTGGAAACAGAGGGGGAGAAACAGGAGTCTGGAAACAGAGGGGCAGAAACAGGAGTCTGGAAACAGAGGGGGAGAAACAGGAGTCTGGAAACAGAGGGTGAGAAACAGGAGTCTGGAAACAGAGGGGGAGAAACAGGAGTCTGGAAACAGAGGGTGAGAAACAGGAGTCTGGAAACAGAGGGGCAGAAACAGGAGTCTGGAAACAGAGGGGGAGAAACAGGAGTCTGGAAACAGAGGGGCAGAAACAGGAGACTGGAAACAGAGGGGCAGAAAAAGGAGTGTGGAAACAGAGGGGCAGAAACAGGAGTCTGGAAACAGAGCGGCAGAATCAGGAGGCTGGAAACAGAGGGGCAGAAACAGGAGTCTGGAAACAGAGGGGAAGAAACAGGAGGCTGGAAACAGAAGGTGAGAAACAGGAGGCTGGAAACAGAGGGGGAGAAACAGGAGTGTGGAAACTCAGGGTGAGAAACAGGAGTCTGGAAACAGAGGGGCAGAAACAGGAGTCTGGAAACAGAGGGGGAGAAACAGGAGTCTGGAAACAGATGGTGAGAAACAGGAGTCTGGAAACAGAGGGGCAGAAACAGGAGTCTGGAATCAGAGGGGGAGAACAGGAGTCTGGAAACAGAGGGGGAGAAACAGGAGTCTGGAAACAGAGGGGCAGAAACAGGAGGCTGGAAACAGAGGGGGAGAAACAGGAGTCTGGAAACAGACGGGCAGAAACAGGAGTCTGGAAACAGAGGGGCAGAAACAGGAGTCTGGAAACAGAGGGGGAGAAAAAGGAGTCTGGAAACAAATGGTGAGAAACAGGAGTCTGGAAACAGAGGGGCAGAAACAGGAGTCTGGAAACAGAGGGGGAGAAACAGGAGTCTGGAAACAGAGGGGGAGAAACAGGAGTCTGGAAGCAGAGGGGGAGAAACAGGAGTCTGGAAACAGAGGGGCAGAAACAGGAGTCTGGAAACAGAGGGTGAGAAACAGGAGTCTGGAAACAAATGGTGAGAAACAGGAGTCTGGAAACAGAGGGGCAGAAACAGGAGTCTGGAAACAGAGGGGCAGAAACAGGAGTCTGGAAACAGAGGGGAAGAAACAGGAGTCTGGAAACAGAGAGGCAGAAACAGGAGACTGGAAACAGAGGGGCAGAAACAGGAGTCTGGAAAGAGAGGGGCAGAAACAGGAGTCTGGAAACAGTGGGGGAGAAACAGGAGGCTGGATACAGAGGGGCAGAAACAGGAGGCTGGAAACAGAGGGGCAGAAACAGGAGTCTGGAAACTCAGGGTGAGAAACAGGAGTCTGGAAACAGAGGGGCAGAAACTGGAGTCTGGAAACAGAGGGGGAGAAACAGGAGTCTGAAAACAGAGGTTGAGAAACAGGAGTCTGGAAGCAGAGGGGGAGAAACAGGAGTCTGGAAACAGAGGGGCAGAAACAGGAGTCTGGAAACAGAGGGGGAGAAACAGGAGGCAGGAAACAGAGGGGCAGAAACAGGAGTCTGGAAACAGAGGGGGAGAAACAGGAGTCTGGAAACAGAGGGTGAGAAACAGGCGTCTGGAAACAGAGGGGCAGAAAAAGGTGTCTGGAAACAGAGGGGCAGAAAAAGGAGTCTGAAAACAGAGGTTGAGAAACAGGAGTCTGGAAACAGAGGGGGAGAAACAGGAGTCTGGAAACAGAGGGGCAGAAACAGGAGTCTGGAAACAGAGGGGGAGAAACAGGAGGCTGGAAACAGAGGGGCAGAAACAGGAGGCTAGAAACAGCGGGGCAGAAACAGGAGTGTGGAAACAGAGGGGGAGAAACAGGAGTCTGGAAACAGAGGGGGAGAAACAGCCGTCTGGAAACAGAGGGTGAGAAACAGGCTCTGGAAACAGAGGAGCAGAAACAGCAGTCTGGAAACAGAGGGGGAGAAACAGGAGTCTGGAAACAGAGGGGGAGAAACAGGAGTCTGGAAACAGATGGGGAGAAACAGGAGTCTGGATTCAGAGTGTGAGAATCAGGCGTCTGGAAACAGAGGGGCAGAATCAGGAGTCTGGAAACAGAGGGTGAGAAACAGGAGTCTGGAAACAGAGGGGGGGGGTGGAAACAGGAGTCTGGAAACAGAGGGGCAGAAACAGGAGTCTGGAAACAGAGGGGGAGAAACAGGATTCTGGAAACAGAGGGTGAGAAACAGGGGTCTGGAAACAGAGGGGCAGAAACAGGAGTCTGGAAACAGAGGGGGAGAAACAGGAGTCTGGAAACAGAGGGGCCGAAACAGGAGTCTGGAAACAGAGGGGCAGAAACAGGAGTCCGGAAACAGAGAGGGAGAAACAAGAGGCTGGAAACAGAGGGTGAGAAACAGAAGTCTGGAAACAGAGGGGGAGAAACAGGAGTCAGGAAACAGAGTGTGAGAAACAGGAGTCTGGTAACAGAGGGGGTGAAACAGGAGTCTGGAAACAGAGGGGGAGAAACAGGAGTCTGGGAACAGAGGGTGAGAAACAGGAGTCTGGAAACAGAGGGGCAGAAACAGGAGTCTGGAAACAGAGGGGGAGAACCAGGAGTCTGGAAACAGAGGGTGAGAAACAGGAATCTGGAAACAGAGGGGCAGAAACAGGAGTCTGGAAACAGAGGGTGAGAAACAGGAGTCTGGAAACAGAGGGGCAGAAAGAGGAGTCTGGAAACAGAGGTGGAGAAACAGGAGTCCGGAAACAGAGGGGGAGAAACAGGAGTCTGGAAACAGAGGGGCAGAAACAGGAGTCTGGAAACAGAGGGGGAGAAACAGGAGTCTGGAAACCGAGGGGGAGAAACAGGAGGCTGGATACAGAGGGGCAGAAACAGGAGGCTGGAATCAGAGGGGGAGGAACAGTAGTCTGGAATGTCAGGGTGAGAAACAGGAGTCTGGAAACAGAGGGGCAGAAACAGGAGTCTGGAAACAGAGGGGGAGAAACAGGACTCTGGAAACAAATGGTGAGAAACAGGCGTCTGGAAACAGAGGGGCAGAAACAGGAGTCTGGAAACAGAGGGGGAGAAACAGGAGTCTGGAAACAGAGGGGCAGAAACAGGAGTCTGGGAACAGAGGGGGAGAAACAGGAGTCTGGAAACAGAGGGGGAGAAACAGGAGTCTGGAAACAGAGGGGGAGAAACAGGAGTCTGGAAACAGAGGGGCAGAAACAGGAGTCTGGAAACAGAGGGGGAGAAACAGGAGTCTGGAAACAGAGGGTGAGAAACAGGAGTCTGGAAACAGAGGGGGAGAAACAGGAGTCTGGAAACAGAGGGTGAGAAACAGGAGTCTGGAAACAGAGGGGCAGAAACAGGAGTCTGGAAACAGAGGGGGAGAAACAGGAGTCTGGAAACAGAGGGGCAGAAACAGGAGACTGGAAACAGAGGGGCAGAAAAAGGAGTGTGGAAACAGAGGGGCAGAAACAGGAGTCTGGAAACAGAGCGGCAGAATCAGGAGGCTGGAAACAGAGGGGCAGAAACAGGAGTCTGGAAACAGAGGGGAAGAAACAGGAGGCTGGAAACAGAAGGTGAGAAACAGGAGGCTGGAAACAGAGGGGGAGAAACAGGAGTGTGGAAACTCAGGGTGAGAAACAGGAGTCTGGAAACAGAGGGGCAGAAACAGGAGTCTGGAAACAGAGGGGGAGAAACAGGAGTCTGGAAACAGATGGTGAGAAACAGGAGTCTGGAAACAGAGGGGCAGAAACAGGAGTCTGGAATCAGAGGGGGAGAAACAGGAGTCTGGTAACAGAGGGGGAGAAACAGGAGTCTGGAAACAGAGGGGGAGAAACAGAAGTCTTGAATCAGAGGGGCAGAAACAGGAGTCTGGAAACAGAGGGGAAGAAACAGGAGGCTGGATACAGAGGGTGAGAAACAGGAGGCTGGAAACTCAGGGTGAGAAACAGGAGTCTGGAAACAGAGGGACAGAAACAGGAGTCTGGAAACAGAGGGGCAGAAACAGGAGTCTGGAAACAGAGGGGGAGAAACAGGAGTCTGGAAACAGAGGGGGAGAAACGGGAGTCTGGAAACAGAGGGGGAGAAACAGGAGTCTGGAAACAGAGGGGCAGAAACAGGAGTCTGGAAACAGAGGGGGAGAACAGGAGTCTGGAAACAGAGGGGGAGCAACAGGAGTCTGGAAACAGAGGGGCAGAAACAGGAGGCTGGAAACAGAGGGGGAGAAACAGGAGTCTGGAAACAGACGGGCAGAAACAGGAGTCTGGAAACAGAGGGGCAGAAACAGGAGTCTGGAAACAGAGGGGGAGAAAAAGGAGTCTGGAAACAAATGGTGAGAAACAGGAGTCTGGAAACAGAGGGGCAGAAACAGGAGTCTGGAAACAGAGGGGGAGAAACAGGAGTCTGGAAACAGAGGGGGAGAAACAGGAGTCTGGAAGCAGAGGGGGAGAAACAGGAGTCTGGAAACAGAGGGGCAGAAACAGGAGTCTGGACACAGAGGGTGAGAAACAGGAGTCTGGAAACAAATGGTGAGAAACAGGAGTCTGGAAACAGAGGGGCAGAAACAGGAGTCTGGAAACAGAGGGGCAGAAACAGGAGTCTGGAAACAGAGGGGAAGAAACAGGAGTCTGGAAACAGAGGGTGAGAAACAGGAGGCTGGAAACAGAGGGGGAGAAACAGGAGTCTGGAAACTCAGGGTGAGAAACAGGAGTCTGGAAACAGAGGGGCAGAAACAGTAGGCTTGAAACAGAGGGGGAGAAACAGGAGTCTGCAAACAGAGGGCGAGAAACAGGAGGTTGGAAACTGAGGGGCAGAACAGGAGGCTGGAAACAGAGGGGGAGAAACAGGAGTCTGGAAACAGAGGGGGAGAAACAGGAGGCTGGAAACAGAGGGGCAGAAACAGGAGTCTGGAAACAGAGGGGGAGAAACAGGAGTCTGGAAACAAATGGTGAGAAACAGGAGTGTTTAAACAGAGGGGCAGAAACAGGAGTCTGGAAACAGAGGGGCAGAAACAGGAGACTGGAAACTGAGGGGAAGAAACAGGAGGCTGGAAACAGAGGGTGAGAAACAGGAGGCTGGAAACAGAGGGGGAGAAACAGGACTCTGGAAACTCAGTGTGAGAAACAGGAGTCTGGAAACAGAGGGGCAGAAACAGGAGTCTGGAAACAGAGGGGGAGAAACTGGAGTCTGGAAACAGATGGTGAGAAACAGGAGTCTGGAAACAGAGGGGCAGAAACAGGATTCTGGAAACAGAGGGGGAGAAACAGGAGTCTGGAAACAGAGGGGGAGAAACAGGAGTCTGGAAACAGAGGGGCAGAAACAGGAGTCTGGAAACAGAGGGGGAGAAACAGGAGTCTGGAAACAGAGGGTGAGAAACAGGAGTCTGGAAACAGAGGGGCAGTAACAGGAGGCTGGAAACAGAGGGGGAGAAACAGGAGTCTGGAAACAGAGGGCGAGAAACAGGAGGTTGGAAACTGAGGGGCAGAAACAGGAGGCTCGAAACAGAGGGGGAGAAACAGGAGTCTGGAAACAGAGGGGGAGAAACAGGAGGCTGGAAACAGAGGGGCAGAAACAGGAGTCTGGAAAGAGAGGGGGAGAAACAGGAGTCTGGAAACAGAGGGTGAGAATCAGGAGTCTGGAAGCAGAGGGGGAGAAACAGGAGTCTGGAAACAGAGGGGGAGAAACAGGAGTCTGGAAAGAGATGGTGAGAAACAGGAGTCTGGAAACAGAGGGGCAGAATCAGGAGGCTGGAAACAGAGGGGCAGAAACAGGAGTCTGGAAACAGAGGGGAAGAAACAGGAGTCTGGAAACAGAGGGTGAGAAACAGGAGGCTGGAAACAGAGGGGCAGAATCAGGAGTCTGGAAACTCAGGGTGAGAAACAGGAGTCTGGGAACAGAGGGGCAGAAACAGGAGACTGGAAACAGAGGGGGAGAGACCGGAGTCTGGAAACAGAAGGTGAGAAACAGGAGTCTGGAAACAGAGGGGCAGAAAGAGGAGTCTGGAAACAGAGGGGGAGAAACAGGAGTCTGGAAACAGAGGGGGAGAAACAGGAGGCTGGAAACAGAGGGGCAGAAACAGGAGTCTGGAAACAGAGGGGCAGAAACAGGAACCTGGAAACAGAGGGGCAGAAACAGGAGTCTGGAAACAGAGGGTGAGAAACAGGAGTCTGGAAACAGAGAGGCAGAAACAGGAGTCTGGAAACAGAGGGGCAGAAACAGGATTCTGGAAACAGAGGGGCAGAAACAGGAGTCTGGAAACTGAGGGGAAGAAACAGCAGGCTGGATACAGAGGGTGAGAAACAGGAGGCTGGAAACAGAGGGGGAGAAACAGGAGTCTGGAAACTCAGGGTGAGAAACAGGAGTCTGGAAACAGAGGGACAGAAACAGGAGTCTGGAAACAGAGGGGGTGAAACAGGAGCCTGGAATAAGATGGTGAGAAACAGGAGTTTGGAAACAGAGGGGCAAAAACAGGAGTCTGGAAACAGAAGGGGGAGAAACAGGACTCTGGAAACAGAGGGGTAGAAACAGGAGTCTGGAAACAGAGGGGGAGAAACAGGAGTCTGGAAACAGAGGGGCAGAAACAGGAGTCTGGAAACAGAGGGGGAGAAACAGGAGTCTGGAAACAGATGGTGAGAAACAGGAGTCTGGAAACAGAGGGGCAGAAACAGGAGGCTGGAAACAGAGGGGGAGAAACAGGAGTCTGGAAACAGACGGGCAGAAACAGGAGTCTGGAAACAGAAGGGCAGTAACAGGAGTCTGGAAACAGAGGGGGATAAACAGGAGTCTGGAAACAAATGGTGGGAAACAGGAGTCTGGAAACAGAGGGGCAGAAACAGGAGTCTGGAAACAGAGGGGGAGAAACCGGAGTCTGGAAACAAATGGTGAGAAACAGGAGTGTTTAAACATAGGGGCAGAAACAGGAGTCTGGAAACAGAGGGGCAGAAACAGGAGACTGGAAACAGAGGGTGAGAAACAGGAGGCTGGAAACAGAGGGGGAGAAACAGGACTCTGGAAACTCAGTGTGAGAAACAGGAGTCTGGAAACAGAGGGGCAGAAACAGGAGTCTGGAAACAGAGGGGGAGAAACTGGAGTCTGGAAACAGATGGTGAGAAACAGGAGTCTGGAAACAGAGGGGCAGAAACAGGAGTCTGGAATCAGAGGGGGAGAAACAGGACTCTGGAAACAGAGGGGGAGAAACAGGAGACTGGAAACAGAGGGGCAGAAACAGGAGTCTGGAAACAGAGGGGGAGAAACAGGAGTCTGGAAACAGAGGGTGAGAAACAGGAGTCTGGAAACAGAGGGGCAGTAACAGGAGGCTGGAAACAGAGGGGGAGAAACAGGAGTCTGGAAACAGAGGGCGAGAAACAGGAGGTTGGAAACTGAGGGGCAGAAACAGGAGGCTCGAAACAGAGGGGGAGAAACAGGAGTCTGGAAACAGAGGGGGAGAAACAGGAGGCTGGAAACAGAGGGGCAGAAACAGGAGTCTGGAAAGAGAGGGGGAGAAACAGGAGTCTGGAAACAGAGGGTGAGAATCAGGAGTCTGGAAGCAGAGGGGGAGAAACAGGAGTCTGGAAACAGAGGGGGAGAAACAGGAGTCTGGAAACAGAGGGTGAGAAACAGGAGTCTGGAAACAGAGGGGCAGAATCAGGAGGCTGGAAACAGAGGGGCAGAAACAGGAGTCTGGAAACAGAGGGGAAGAAACAGGAGTCTGGGAACAGAGGGTGAGAAACAGGAGGCTGGAAACAGAGGGGCAGAATCAGGAGTCTGGAAACTCAGGGTGAGAAACAGGAGTCTGGGAACAGAGGGGCAGAAACAGGAGACTGGAAACAGAGGGGGAGAGACCGGAGTCTGGAAACAGATGGTGAGAAACAGGAGTCTGGAAACAGAGGGGCAGAAAGAGGAGCCTGGAAACAGAGGGGGAGAAACAGGAGTCTGGAAACAGAGGGGGAGAAACAGGAGGCTGGAAACACAGGGGCAGAAACAGGAGTCTGGAAACAGAGGGGCAGAAACAGGAGCCTGGAAACAGAGGGGCAGAAACAGGAGTCTGGAAACATAGGGGGAGAAACAGGAGTCTGGAAAGAGAGGGGGAGAAACAGGAGTCTGGAAACAGAGGGTGAGAATCAGGAGTCTGGAAACAGAGGGGGGGAAACAGGAGTCTGGAAACAGAAGGTGAGAAACAGGAGTCTGGAAACAGAGGGGCAGAATCAGGAGTCTGGAAACACAGGGGCAGAAACAGGAGTCTGGAAACTGAGGGGAAGAAACAGGAGTCTGGAAACAGAGGGCGAGAAACAGGAGGTTGGAAACTGAGGGGCAGAAACAGGAGGCTGGAAACAGAGGGGGAGAAACAGGAGTCTGGAAACAGAGGGGGAGAAACAGGAGGCTGGAAACAGTGGGGCAGAAACAGGAGTCTGGAAACAGAGGGGCAGAAACAGGAGTCTGGAAACAGAGGGCGAGAAACAGGAGGTTGGAAACTCAGGGGCAGAAACAGGAGGCTGGAAACAGAGGGGGAGAAACAGGAGTCTGGAAACAGAGGGGGAGAAACAGGAGCCTGGAAACAGTGGGGGTGAATCAGAAGTCTGGAAGCAGAGGGGCAGAAACAGGAGTCTGGAAACAGAGGGGGAGAAACAGGAGTCAGGAAACAGAGGGTGAGAAACAGGAGTCTGGAAACAGAGGGGCCGAAACAGGAGTCTGGAAACAGAGGAGGAGAAACAGGAGTCTGGAAACAGAGGGCGAGAAACAGGAGGTTGGAAACTGAGGGGCAGAAACAGGAGGCTGGAAACAGAGGGGGAGAAACAGGAGTCTGGAAACAGAGGGTGAGAAACAGGAGGCTGGAAACAGTGGGGCTGAAACAGGAGTCTGGAAACAGAGGGGGAGAAACAGGAGTCTGGAAACAGAGAGGCAGAAACAGGAGTCTGGAAACAGAGGGGCAGAAACAGGAGTCTGGAAACAGAGGGGGAGAAACAGGAGTCTGGAAACAAAGGGGGAGGAACAGGAGTCTGGAAACAGAGGGTGAGAAACAGGCGTCTGGAAACAAAGAGGCAGAAACAGGAGTCTGGAAACAGAGGGGGCGAAGCAGGAATCTGGAAACAGAGGGGCAGAAACAGTAGTCTGGAAACAGAGGGGCAGAAATAGGAGGCTGGAAACAGAGGGGGAGAAACAGGAGTCTGGAAACAGAGGGGCAGAAACAGGAGTCTGGAAACAGAGGTGGAGAAACAGGAGTCTGGAAACAGAGGGGGAGAAACAGGAGTCTGGAAACAGAGGGTGAGAATCAGGAGTCTGGAAGCAGAGGGGGAGAAACAGGAGTCTGGAAACAGAGGGGCAGAAACAGGAGTCTGGAAACAGAGGGTGAGAAACAGGAGTCTGGAAACAGAGGGGCAGAATCAGGAGGCTGGAAACAGAGGGGCAGAAACAGGAGTCTGGAAACAGAGGGGAAGAAACAGGAGGCTGGAAACAGAGGGGGAGAAACAGGAGGCTGGAAACAGAGGGGGAGAAACAGGAGTCTGGAAACTCAGGGTGAGAAACAGGAGTCTGGAAACAGAGGGGCAGAAACAGGAGTCTGGAAACAGAGGGGGAGGAACAGGAGTCTGGAAACAGATTGTGAGAAACAGGAGTCTGGAAACAGAGGTGGAGAAACAGGAGTCTGGAAACAGAGGGGGAGAAACAGGAGCCTGGAAACAGAGGGGGAGAAACAGGAATCTGGAAACAGAGGGGGAGAAACAGAAGTCTGGAAACAGAGGGGCAGAAACAGGAGTCTGGAAACAGAGGGGGAGAAACAGGAGTCTGGAAACAGAGGGTGAGAAACAGGAGTCTGGAAACAGAGGGGCAGAAACAGGAGGCTGGAAACAGAGGGGCAGAAACAGGAGTCCGGAAACAGAGGGGCAGAAACAGGAGCCTGGAAACAGAGGGGCAGAAACAGGAGTCTGGAAACAGAGGGGGAGAAACAGGAGTCTGGAAACAGAGAGGCAGAAACAGGAGGCTGGAAACAGAGGGTGAGAATCAGGAGGCTGGAAACAGAGGGGGAGAAACAGGAGTCTGGAAACTCAGGGTGAGAAACAGGAGTCTGGAAACAGAGGGGCAGAAACAGGAGTCCGGAAACAAAGGGGGAGAAACAGGAGTCTGGAAACAGATGGTGAGAAACAGGAGTCTGGAAACAAATGGTGAGAAACAGGAGTCTGGAAACAGAGGGGCAGAAACAGGAGTCTGGAAACAGAGGGGCAGAAACAGGAGTCTGGAAACAGAGGGGGAGAAACAGGAGTCTGGAAACTCAGGGTGAGAAACAAGAGTCTGGAAACAGAGGGACAGAAGCAGGAGTCTGGAAGCAGAGGGGGAGAAACAGGATCCTGGAATAAGATGGTGAGAAACAGGAGTCTGGAAACAGAGGGGGAGAAACAGGAGTCTGGAAACAGAGGGGGAGAAACAGGAGTCTGGAAACAGAGGGTGAGAAACAGGAGTCTGGAAACAGAGGGGCAGAAACAGGAGGCTGGAAACAGAGGGGGAGAAACAGGAGTCTGGAAACAGACGGGCAGAAACAGGAGTCTGGAAACAGAGGGGCAGAAACAGGAGTCTGGAAACAGAGGGGGAGAAAAAGGAGTCTGGAAACAAATGGTGACAAACAGGAGTGTTTAAACAGAGGGGCAGAAACAGGAGTCTGGAAACAGAGGGGCAGAAACAGGAGTCTGGAAACAGAGGGGAAGAAACAGGAGGCTGGAAACAGAGGGTGAGAAACAGGAGGCTGGAAACAGAGGGGGAGAAACAGGAGTCTGGAAACTCAGTGTGAGAAACAGGAGTCTGGAAACAGTGGGGCAGAAACAGGAGTCTGGAAACAGAGGGGGAGAAAATGGAGTCTGGAAACAGATGGTGAGAAACAGGAGTCTGGAAACAGAGGGGCAGAAACAGGAGTCTGGAAACAGAGGGGGAGAAACAAGAGACTGGAAACAGAGGGGGAGAAACAGGAGTCTGGAAACAGAGGGGCAGAAACAGGAGTCTGGAAGCAGAGGGGGAGAAACAGGAGTCTGGAAACAGAGGGTGAGAAACAGGAGTCTGGAAACAGAGGGGCAGAAACAGGAGGCTGGAAACTGAGGGGGAGAAACAGGAGTCTGGAAACAGAGGGCGAGAAACAGGAGGTTGGAAACTGAGGGGCAGAAACAGGGGGCTGGAAACAGAGGGGGAGAAACAGGAGTCTGGAAACAGAGGGGGAGAAACAGGAGGCTGGAAACAGGGGGGCAGAAACAGGAGTCTGGAAACAGAGGGGCAGAAACAGGAGCCTGGAAACAGAGGGGCAGAAACAACAGTCTGGAAATAGAGGGGGAGAAACAGGAGTCTGAAAAGAGAGGGGGGGAAACAGGAGTCTGGAAACAGAGGGTGAGAATCAGGAGTCTGGAAGCAGAGGGGGAGAAACAGGAGTCTGGAAACAGAGGGGGAGAAACAGGAGTCTGGAAACAGAGGGTGAGAAACAGGAGTCTGGAAACAGAGGGGCAGAATCAGGAGGCTGGAAACAGAGGGGCAGAAACAAGAGTCTGGAAACATAGGGGAAGAAACAGGAGTCTGGAAACAGTGGGTGAGAAACAGCAGGCTGGAAACAGAGGGGCAGAAACAGGAGTCTGGAAACTCAGGGTGAGAAACAGGAGTCTGGAAACAGAGGGGCAGAAACAGGAGACTGGAAACAGAGGGGGAGAGACAGGAGTCTGGAAACAGATGGTGAGAAACAGGAGTCTGGAAACAGAGGGGCAGAAACAGGAGTCTGGAAACAGAGGGGGAGAAACAGGAGTCTGGAAACAGAGGGGGAGAAACAGGAGGCTGGAAACAGAGGGGCAGAAACAGGAGTCTGGAAACAGAGGGGCAGAAACAGGAGCCTGGAAACAGAGGGGCAGAAACAGGAGTCTGGAAACATAGGGGGAGAAACAGGAGTCTGGAAAGAGAGGGGGAGAAACAGGAGTCTGGAAACAGAGGGTGAGAATCAGGAGTCTGGAAACAGAGGGGGAGAAACAGGAGTCTGGAAACAGAGGGTGAGAAACAGGAGTCTGGAAACAGAGGGGCAGAAACAGGAGTGTGGAAACAGAGGGGAAGAAACAGGAGGCTGGAAACAGAGGGTGAGAAACAGGAGGCTGGAAACAGAGGGGGAGAAACAGGAGTCTGGAAACTCAGGGTGAGAAACAGGAGTCTGGAAACAGAGGGGCAGAAACAGGAGTCTGGAAACAGAGGGGGAGAAACAGGAGTCTGGAAACAGATGGTGAGAAACAGGAGTCTGGAAACAGAGGGGCAGAAACAGTAGTCTGGAAACAGAGGGGCAGAAACAGGAGTCTGGAAACAGAGGGGCAGAAACAGGAGTCTGGAAACAGAGGGGAAGAAACAGGAGGCTGGAAACAGAGGGTGAGAATCAGGAGGCTGGAAACAGAGGTGGAGAAACAGGAGTCTGGAAACTCAGGGTGAGAAACAGGAGTCTGGAAACACAGGGACAGAAACAGGAGTCTGGAAACAGAGGGGGAGAAACAGGAGCCTGGAATAAGATGGTGAGAAACAGGAGTCTGGAAACAGAGGGGGAGAAACAGGAGCCTGGAAACAGAGGGGGAGAAACAGGAGTCTGGAAACAGAGGGGTAGAAACAGTAGTCTGGAAACAGAGGGGGAGAAACAGGAGTCTGGAAACAGATGGGCAGAAACAGGAGTCTGGAAACAGAGGGGGAGAAACAGGAGTCTGGAAACAAATGGTGAGAAACAGGAGTCTGGAAACAGAGGGGCAGAAACAAGAGTCTGGAAACAGAGGGGGAGAAACAGGAGTCTGGAAACAGAGGGGGAGAAACAGGCGTCTGGAAACAGAGGGGCAGAAACAGGAGTCTGGAAACAGAGGGTGAGAAACAGGAGTCTGGAAAAAAATGGTGAGAAATTGGAGTGTTTAAACAGAGGGGCAGAAACAGGAGTCTGGAAACAGAGGGGCAGAAACAGGAGTCTGGAAACAGAGGGGAAGAAACAGGAGGCTGGAATCACAGGGTGAGAAACAGGAGGCTGGAAACAGAGGGGGAGAAACAGGAGTCTGGAAACTCAGTGTGAGAAACAGGAGTCTGGAAACAAGGGGCAGAAACATGAGTCTGGAAACAGAGGGGGAGAAACTGGAGTCTGGAAACAGATGGTGAGAAACAGGAGTCTGGAAACAGAGGGGCAGAAACAGGAGTCTGGATACAGAGGGGGAGAAACAGGAGTCTGGAAACAGAGGGTGAGAAACAGGAGTCTGGAAACAGAGAGGCAGAAACAGGAGGCTGGAAACAGAGGGGGAGGAACAGGAGTCTGGAAACAGACGGGGAGAAACAGGAGTCTGGAAACAGAGGGGCAGAAACAGGAGTCTGGAAACAGAGGGGGAGAAAAAGGAGTCTGGAAACAAATGGTGAGAAACAGGAGTCTGGAAACAAATGGTGAGAAACAGGAGTCTGGAAACAGAGGGGCAGAAACCGGAGACTGGAAACAGAGGGGGAGAAACAGGAGACTGGAAACAGAGGGGGAGAAACAGGAGTCTGGAAACAGAGGGGGAGAAACAGGAGTCTGGAAACAGAGGGGCAGAAACAGGAGTCTGGAAACAGAGGGTGAGAAACAGGAGTCTGGAAACAAATGGTGAGAAACAGGAGTGTTTAAACAGAGGGGCAGAAACAGGAGTCTGGAAACAGAGGGGCAGAAACAGGAGTCTGGAAACAGAGGGGAAGAAACAGGAGGCTGGAAACAGAGGGTGAGAAACAGGAGGCTGGAAACTGAGGGGGAGAAACAGGAGTCTGGAAACTCAGTGTGAGAAACAGGAGTCTGGAAACAGAGGGGCAGAAACAGGAGTCTGGAAACAGAGGGGGAGAAAATGGAGTCTGGAAACAGATGGTGAGAAACAGGAGTCTGGAAACAGAGGGGCAGAAACAGGAGTCTGGAAACAGAGGGGGAGAAACAGGAGTCTGGAAACAGAGGGCGAGAAACAGGAGGTTGGAAACTGAGGGGCAGAAACAGGAGGCTGGAAACAGAGGGGGAGAAACAGGAGTCTGGAAACAGAGGGGGAGAAACAGGAGGCTGGAAACAGGGGGGCAGAAACAGGAGTCTGGAAACAGAGGGGCAGAAACAGGAGCATGGAAACAGAGGGGCAGAAACAGGAGTCTGGAAACAGAGGGGGAGAAACAGCAGGCTGGAAAGAGAAGGGGGGAAACAGGAGTCTGGAAACATAGGGTGAGAATCAGGAGTCTGGAAGCAGAGGGGGAGAAACAGGAGTCTGGAAACAGAGGGGGAGAAACAGGAGTCTGGAAACAGAGGGTGAGAAACAGGAGTCTGGAAACAGAGGGGCAGAATCAGGAGGCTGGAAACAGAGGGGCAGAAACAAGAGTCTGGAAACATAGGGGAAGAAACAGGAGTCTGGAAACAGAGGGTGAGAAACAGGAGGCTGGAAACAGAGGGGCAGAAACAGGAGTCTGGAAACTCAGGGTGAGAAACAGGAGTCTGGAAACAGAGGGGCAGAAACAGGAGACTGGAAACAGAGGGGGAGAGACAGGAGTCTGGAAACAGATGGTGAGAAACAGGAGTCTGGAAACAGAGGGGCAGAAACAGGAGTCTGGAAACAGAGGGGGAGAAACAGGAGTCTGGAAACAGAGGGGGAGAAACAGGAGGCTGGAAACAGAGGGGCAGAAACAGGAGTCTGGAAACAGAGGGGCAGAAACAGGAGCCTGGAAACAGAGGGGCAGAAACAGGAGTCTGGAAAAATAGGGGGAGAAACAGGAGTCTGGAAAGAGAGGGGGAGATACAGGAGTCTGGAAACAGAGGGTGAGAATCAGGAGTCTGGAAACAGAGGGGGAGAAACAGGAGTCTGGAAACAGAGGGGCAGAAACAGGAGTCTGGAAACAGAGGGGAAGAAACAGGAGGCTGGAAACAGAGGGTGAGAAACAGGAGGCTGGAAACAGAGGGGGAGAAACAGGAGTCTGGAAACTCAGGGTGAGAAACAGGAGTCTGGAAACAGAGGGGCAGAAACTGGAGTCTGGAAACAGAGGGGGAGAAACAGTAGTCTGGAAACAGATGGTGAGAAACAGGAGTCTGGAAACAGAGGGGCAGAAACAGTAGTCTGGAAAGAGAGGGGCAGAAACAGGAGTCTGGAAACAGAGGGGCAGAAACAGGAGTCTGGAAACAGAGGGGAAGAAACAGGAGGCTGGAAACAGAGGGTGAGAATCAGGAGGCTGGAAACAGAGGGGGAGAAACAGGAGTCTGGAAACAGAGGGTGAGAATCAGGAGCCTGGAAACAGAGGGGGAGAAACAGGAGTCTGGAAACAGAGGGGTAGAAACAGTAGTCTGGAAACAGAGGGGGAGAAACAGGAGTCTGGAAACAGAGGGGCAGAAACAGGAGTCTGGAAACAGAGGGGGAGAAACAGGAGTCTGGAAACAAATGGTGAGAAACAGGAGTCTGGAAACAGAGGGGCAGAAACAAGAGTATGGAAACAGAGGGGGAGAAACAGGAGTCTGGAAACAGAGGGGGAGAAACAGGAGTCTGGAAACAGAGGGGGAGAAACAGGAGTCTGGAAACAGAGGGGCAGAAACAGGAGTCCGGAAACAGAGGGTGAGAAACAGGAGTCTGGAAACAAATGGTGAGAAACAGGAGTGTTTAAACAGAGGGGCAGAAACAGGAGTCTGGAAACAGAGGGGCAGAAACAGGAATCTGGAAACAGAGGGCAAGAAACAGGAGGCTGGAATCACAGGGTGAGAAACAGGAGGCTGGAAACAGAGGGGGAGAAACAGGAGTCTGGAAACTCAGTGTGAGAAACAGGAGTCTGGAAACAGATGGTGAGAAACAGGAGTCTGGAAACAGAGGGGCAGAAACAGGAGTCTGGATACAGAGGGGGAGAAACAGGAGTCTGTAAACAGAGGGGGAGAAACAGGAGTCTGGAAACAGAGGGGCAGAAACAGGAGTCTGGAAACAGAGGGTGAGAAACAGGAGTCTGGAAACAGAGGGTGAGAAACAGGAGTCTGGAAACAGAGGGGCAGAAACAGGAGGCTGGAAACAGAGGGGGAGAAACAGGAGTCTGGAAACAGAGGGCGAGAAACAGGAGGTTGGAAACTGAGGGGCAGAAACAGGAGGCTGGAAACAGAGGGGGAGAAACAGGAGTCTGGAAACAGAGGGGGAGAAACAGGACGCTGGAAACAGAGGGGCAGAAACAGGAGTCTGGAAACAGAGGGGCAGAAACAGGAGCCAGGAAACAGAGGGGCAGAAACAGGAGTCTGGAAACAGAGGGGGAGAAACAGGAGTCTGGAAAGAGAGGGGGAGAAACAGGAGTCTGGAAACAGAGGGTGAGAATCAGGAGTCTGGAAGCAGAGGGGGAGAAACAGGAGTCTGGAAACAGAGGGGGAGAAACAGGAGTCTGGAAACAGAGGGGGAGAAACAGGAGTCTGGAAACAGAGGGGCAGAATCAGGAGGCTGGAAACAGAGGGGGAGAAACAGGAGTCTGGAAAGAGAGGGGGAGAAACAGGAGTCTGGAAACAGAGGGTGAGAATCAGGAGTCTGGAAACAGAGGGGGAGAAACAGGAGTCTGGAAACAGAGGGGCAGAAACAGGAGTCTGGAAGCAGAGGGGGAGAGACAGGAGTCTGGAAACAGATGGTGAGATACAGGAGTCTGGAAACAGAGGGGCAGAAACAGGAGTCTGGAAACAGAGGGGGAGAAACAGGAGTCTGGAAACAGAGGGGGTGAAACAGGAGTCTGGAAACAGAGGGGGAGAATCAGAAGTCTGGAAGCAGAGGGGCAGAAACAGGAGTCTGGAAACAGAGGGTGAGAAACAGGAGTCTGGAAACAGAGGGGCAGAAACAGGAGGCTGGAAACAGAGGGGGAGAAACAGGAGTCTGGAAACAGAGGGCGAGAAACAGAAGGTTGGAAACTGAGGGGCAGAAACAGGAGGCTGGAAACAGAGGGGGAGAAACAGGAGTCTGGAAACAGAGGGGGAGAAACAGGAGGCTGGAAACAGAGGGGCAGAAACAGGAGTCTGGAAACAGAGGGGGCAGAAACAGGAGCCTGGAAACAGAGGGGCAGAAACAGGATTCTGGAAACAGAGGGTGAGAAACAGGAGTCTGGAAGCAGAGAGGCAGAAACAGGAGTCTGGAAACAGAGGGGCAGAAACAGGAGTCTGGAAACAGAGGGGGAGAAACAGGAGTCTGGAAACAGAGGGGCAGAAACAGGAGTCTGGAAACAGAGGGGCAGAAACAGGAGTCTGGAAACAGAGGGGAAGAAACAGGAGGCTTGAAACAGAGGGGGGGAAACAGGAGTCTGGAAACAGAGGGGGAGGAACAGGCGTCTGGAAACAGAGGGTGAGAAACAGGCGACTGGAAACAAAGGGGCAGAAACAGGAGTCTGGAAACAGAGGGGGCGATGCAGGAGTCTGGAAACAGAGGGGCAGAAACAGTAGTCTGGAAACAGAGGGGCGGAAACAGGAGTCTGGAAACAGAGGGGGAGAAACAGGAGTCTGGAAACAGAGGGGCAGAAACAGGATCTGGAAACAGAGGGGGAGAAACAGGAGTCTGGAAACAGAGGGGCAGAAACAGGAGTCTGGAAACAGAGGGTGAGAAACAGGAGTCTGGAAACATATGGTGAGAAACAGGAGTGTTTAAACAGAGGGGCAGAAACAGGATTCTGGAAACAGAGGGGCAGAAACAGGAGTCTGGAAACAGAGGGGAATAAACAGGAGGCTGGAAACAGAGGGTGAGAAACAGGAGGCTGGAAACAGAGGGGGAGAAACAGGAGTCTGGAAACTCAGCGTGAGAAACAGGAGTCTGGAAACAGAGGGGCAGAAAAAGGAGTCTGGAAGCAGAGGAGGAGAAACTGGAGTCTGGAAACAGATGGTGAAAAACAGGAGTCTGGAAACAGAGGGGCAGAAACAGGAGTCTGGAAACAGAGGGGGAGAAACAGGAGTCTGGAAACAGACGGGGAGAAACAGGACTCTGGAAACAGAGGGGCAGAAACAGGAGTCTGGAAACAGAGGGGGAGAAACAGGAGTCTGGAAGCAGAGAGGCAGAAACTGGAGTCTGCAAAAAGAAGGGGAGAAACAGGAGTCTGGAAACAGAGGGGAAGAAACAGGAGGCTGGAAACAGAGGATGAGAAACAGGAGGCTGGAAACAGAGGGGGAGAAACAGGAGTCTGGAAACTCAGGGTGAGAAACAGGAGTCTGGAAACAGAGGGACAGAAACAGGAGTCTGGAAACAGACGGGGAGAAACAGGACTCTGGAAACAGAGGGGGAGAAACAGGAGTCTGGAAATAGACGGGGAGAAACAGGAGTCTGGAAACAGAGGGTGAGAAACAGGAGTCTGGAAACAGAGGGGCAGAAACCGGAGTCTGGAATCAGAGGGGCAGAAACAGGAGTCTGGAAACAGAGGGGCAGAAGCAGGAGTCTGGAAACAGAGGGGGAGAAACAGGAGTCTGGAAACAGAGGTGCAGCAACAGGAGTCTGGAAACAGAGGGTGAGAAACAGGAGTCTGGAAACAGTGGGGCTGAATCAGGAGTGTGGAAACAGAGGGGGAGAAACAGGAGGCTGGAAACAGAGGGGCAGAAGCAGGAGTTTGGAAACAGAGGAGCAGAAACAGGAGTCTGGAAACAGAGGGGGAGAAACAGGAGTCTGGAAACAGAGGTGCAGAAACAGGAGACTGGAAACAGAGGGGCAGAAACGGGAGACTGGAAACGGAGAGGGAGAAACAGGAGTCTGGAAACAGACAGGGAGAAACAGGAGTCTGGAAACAGAGGGGCAGAAACAGGAGTCTGAAAACAGAGGAGGAGAAACAGGGGTCTGGAAACAGAGGGGGAGAAACAGGAGGCTGGAAACAGAGGGGCAGAAACAAGAGGCTGGAAACAGAGGGGCAGAAACAGGAGTCTGGAAACAGAGGGGCTGAAACAGAAGTCTGGAAACAGAGGGGGGAAACAGGAGTCTCGAAACAGAGGGGGAGAAACATGATGCTGGAAACAGAGGAGCAGAAAGAGGATGCTGGAAACAGAGGGGCAGAAACAGGAGTCTGGAAACAGAGGGGGAGACACAGGAGTCTGGAAACAGAGGGGGAGAAACAGGAGTCTGGAAACAGAGGGGGAGAAATAGGAGTGTGGAAACAGAGGGGGAGAAACAGGAGTCTGGAAACAGAGGGCAGAAACAGGAGTCTGGAAATAGACGGGGAGAAACAGGAGTCTGGAAACAGAGGGTGAGAAACAGGAGTCTGGAAACAGAGGGCGAGAAACAGGAGTCTGGAAACAGAGGGGCAGAAACAGTAGTCTGGAAACAGAGGGGCAGAAACAAGAGCCTGGAAACAGAGGGTGAGAAACAGGAGTCTGGAAACTGAGGCGCAAAAAACAGGAGTCAGGAAACAGAGGGGGAGAAACAGGAGGCTGGAAACAGAGGGGCAGGAACAGGAGTCTGGAAAGAGAGGGGCAGAATCAGCAGTCTGGAAACAGAGCGGCAGAAACAGGAGGCTGGAAACAGGGGCAGTAACAGGTGACTGGAAACAGAGGGTGAGAAACAGGAGTCTGGAAGCAGAGGTGCAAAAACAGGAGTCTAGAAACAGAGGGGGAGAAACAGTAGTCTGGAAACAGTGGGTGAGAAATAGGAGTCTGGAAACAGAGGGGGAGAAACAGGAGTCTGTAAACAGAGGGGGAGAATCTGGAGTCTGGAAACAGAGGGGGAGAACAGGGGGCTGGAAACAGAGGGGCAGAAACAGGACGCTGGAAACAGAGGGGCAGAAACAGGAGACTGGAAACAGAGGGGGAGAAACAGGAGTCTGGAAACAGAGGGGGAGAAACAGGAATCTGGAAACAGACGGGCAGTAACAGGAGTCTGAAAACAGAGGGGGAGAAACAGGAGTCTGTAAACAGAGGGGGGAAACAGGAGGCTGGAAACAGAGGGGCAGAAACAGGAGGCTGGATACAGAGGGGCAGAAACAGGACTCTCGAAACAGTGGGGCAGAATCCGGAGTCTGGAAACAGAGCGGCAGAAACAGGAGTCTGAAAACAGAGGGGGAGAAACAGGAGTCTGGAAACAGTGGGGCAGAATCAGGAGTCTGGAAACAGAGGGCGAGAAACAGGAGGCTGGAAACAGAGGGGGTGAAACAGGAGTCTGGAAACAGAGGGTGAGAAGCAGGAGCCTGGAAACAGATGGGCAGAAACAGGAGTCTGGAAACAGAGCGGCAGAAACAGGAGTCTGGAAACAGAGGGTGAGAAACAGCAGTCTGGAAACAGAGGGGCAGAAACAGGAGTGTGGAAACAGAGGGGGAGAAACAGGAGGTTGGAAACAGAGGGTGAGAAACAGGAGGCTGGAAACAGAGGGGGAGAAACAGGAGTTTGGAAACGGAGAGGGAGAAACTGGAGTCTGGAAACAGAGGGGCAGAAACAGGAGACTGGAAACGGAGAGGGAGAAACTGGAGTCTGGAAACAGAGGGGCAGAAACAGGAGTCTGAAAACAGAGGAGGAGAAACAGGAGTCTGTAAACAGAGGGGGAGACACAGGAGTCTGGAAACAGAGGGGGAGAAACAGGAGTCTGGAAACAGAGGGGGAGAAATAGGAGTGTGGAAACAGAGGGGGAGAAACAGGAGTCTGGAAACAGAGGGCAGAAACAGGAGTCTGGAAATAGACGGGGAGAAACAGGAGTCTGGAAACAGAGGGTGAGAAACAGGAGTCTGGAAACAGAGGGCGAGAAACAGGAGTCTGGAAACAGAGGGGCAGAAACAGTAGTCTGGAAACAGAGGGGCAGAAACAAGAGCCTGGAAACAGAGGGTGAGAAACAGGAGTCTGGAAACTGAGGCGCAAAAAACAGGAGTCAGGAAACAGAGGGGGAGAAACAGGAGGCTGGAAACAGAGGGGCAGGAACAGGAGTCTGGAAAGAGAGGGGCAGAATCAGCAGTCTGGAAACAGAGCGGCAGAAACAGGAGGCTGGAAACAGGGGCAGTAACAGGTGACTGGAAACAGAGGGTGAGAAACAGGAGTCTGGAAGCAGAGGTGCAAAAACAGGAGTCTAGAAACAGAGGGGGAGAAACAGTAGTCTGGAAACAGTGGGTGAGAAATAGGAGTCTGGAAACAGAGGGGGAGAAACAGGAGTCTGTAAACAGAGGGGGAGAATCTGGAGTCTGGAAACAGAGGGGGAGAACAGGGGGCTGGAAACAGAGGGGCAGAAACAGGACGCTGGAAACAGAGGGGCAGAAACAGGAGACTGGAAACAGAGGGGGAGAAACAGGAGTCTGGAAACAGAGGGGGAGAAACAGGAATCTGGAAACAGACGGGCAGTAACAGGAGTCTGAAAACAGAGGGGGAGAAACAGGAGTCTGTAAACAGAGGGGGGAAACAGGAGGCTGGAAACAGAGGGGCAGAAACAGGAGGCTGGATACAGAGGGGCAGAAACAGGACTCTCGAAACAGTGGGGCAGAATCAGGAGTCTGGAAACAGAGCGGCAGAAACAGGAGTCTGAAAACAGAGGGGGAGAAACAGGAGTCTGGAAACAGTGGGGCAGAATCAGGAGTCTGGAAACAGAGGGCGAGAAACAGGAGGCTGGAAACAGAGGGGGTGAAACAGGAGTCTGGAAACAGAGGGTGAGAAGCAGGAGCCTGGAAACAGATGGGCAGAAACAGGAGTCTGGAAACAGAGCGGCAGAAACAGGAGTCTGGAAACAGAGGGTGAGAAACAGCAGTCTGGAAACAGAGGGGCAGAAACAGGAGTGTGGAAACAGAGGGGGAGAAACAGGAGGTTGGAAACAGAGGGTGAGAAACAGGAGGCTGGAAACAGAGGGGGAGAAACAGGAGTTTGGAAACGGAGAGGGAGAAACTGGAGTCTGGAAACAGAGGGGCAGAAACAGGAGACTGGAAACGGAGAGGGAGAAACTGGAGTCTGGAAACAGAGGGGCAGAAACAGGAGTCTGAAAACAGAGGAGGAGAAACAGGAGTCTGTAAACAGAGGGGGAGAAACAGGAGGCTGGAAACAGAGGGGCAGAAACAGCAGGCTGGGAACAGAGGGGCAGAAACAGGAGTCTGGAAACAGAGGGGCAGAAACAGGAGTCTGGAAACAGAGGGCGAGAAACAGGAGTCTGGAAACAGAGGGGCAGAATCAGGAGGCTGGAAACAGAGGGGCAGAAACAGGAGACTGGAAACAGAGGGGCAGAATCAGGAGACTGGAAACAGAGGGGCAGAAACAGGAGACAGGAAGCAGAGGGTGAGAAACAGGAGTTTGGAAACAGAGGGGGAGAAACAGGAGTCTGGAAACAGAGGGGGAGAAACAGGAGTCTGGAAACAGAGGGGGAGAAACAGGAGTCTGGAAACAGAGTGGCAGTAACAGGAGTCTGAAAACAGAGGGGAGAAACAGGAGTCTGTAAACAGGTGGGGAGAAACAGGAGGCTGGAAACAGAGGGGCAGAAACAGGAGGCTGGAAACAGAGGGGCAGAAACAGGAGTCTGGAAACAGAGGGGCTGAAACAGAAGTCTGGAAACAGAGGGGGAGGAACAGGAGTCTCGAAACAGAGGGGGAGAAACAGGAGTCTGGAAACAGAGGAGCAGAAAGAGGATGCTGGAAACAGAGGGGCAGAAACAGGAGTCTGGAAACAGAGGGGGAGACACAGGAGTCTGGAAACAGAGGGGGAGAAACAGGAGTCTGGAAACAGAGGGGAGAAACAGGAGTCTGGAAATAGACGGGGAGAAACAGGAGTCTGGAAACAGAGGGTGAGAAACAGGTGTCTGGAAACAGAGGGCGAGAAAAAGGAGTCGGGAAACAGAGGGGCAGAAACAGTAGCCTGGAAACAGAGGGGCAGAAACAAGAGCCTGGAAACAGAGGGTGAGAAACAGGAGTCTGGAAACAGAGGCGCAAAAAACAGGAGTCAGGAAACAGAGGGGGAGAAACAGGAGGCTGGAAACAGAGGGGCAGGAACAGGAGTCTGGAAAGAGAGGGGCAGAAACAGGAGTCTGGAAACAGAGCGGCAGAAACAGGAGGCTGGAAACAGAGGGGCAGTAACAGGTGACTGGAAACAGAGGGTGAGAAACAGGAGTCTGGAAGCAGAGGGGCAAAAACAGGAGTCTAGAAACAGAGGGGGAGAAACAGTAGTCTGGAAACAGTGGGTGAGAAATAGGAGTCTGGAAACAGAGGGGGAGAAACAGGAGTCTGTAAACAGAGGGGGAGAATCTGGAGTCTGGAAACAGAGGGGGAGAACAGGGGGCTGGAAACAGAGGGGCAGAAACAGGAGGCTGGAAACAGAGGGGCAGAAACAGGAGTCTGGAAACAGTGGGGCAGAAACAGGAGTCTGGAAACAGAGGGGGAGAAACAGGAGTCTGGAAACAGAGGGAGAGAAACAGGAGGCTGGAAACAGAGGGGCAGAAACAGGACGCTGGAAACAGAGGGGCAGAAACAGGAGACTGGAAACAGAGGGTGAGAAACAGTAGTCTGGAAACAGAGGGGGAGAAACAGGAGTCTGGAAACAGAGGGGGAGAAACAGGAGTCTGGAAACAGAGGGGGAGAAACAGGAATCTGGAAACAGACGGGCAGTAACAGGAGTCTGAAAACAGAGGGGGAGAAACAGGAGTCTGGAAACAGAGGGGGGAAACAGGAGGCTGGAAACAGAGGGGCAGAAACAGGAGGCTGGATACAGAGGGGCAGAAACAGGACTCTGGAAACAGTGGGGCAGAATCAGGAGTCTGGAAACAGAGGGCGAGAAACAGGAGTCTGGAAACAGAGCGGCAGAAACAGGAGTCTGAAAACAGAGGGGGAGAAACAGGAGTCTGGAAACAGAGGGGGAGAAACAGGAGTCTGGAAACAAAGGGGGAGAAACAGGAGGCTGGAAACAGAGGCGCAGAATCAGGAGTCTGGAAACAGAGGGCGAGAAACAGGAGGCTGGAAACAGAGGGGGTGAAACAGGAGTCTGGAAACAGAGGGTGAGAAGCAGGAGTCTGGAAACAGAGGGGCAGAAACAGGAGTCTGGAAACAGAGGGGCAGAAACAGGATTCTGGAAACAGAGGGTGAGAAACAGCAGTCTGGAAACAGTGGGGCAGAAACAGGAGTGTGGAAACAGAGGGGGAGAAACAGGAGGTTGGAAACAGAGGGTGAGAAACAGGAGGCTGGAAACAGAGGGGGAGAAACAGGAGTTTGGAAACGGAGAGGGAGAAACTGGAGTCTGGAAACAGAGGGGCAGAAACAGGAGACTGGAAACGGAGAGGGAGAAACTGGAGTCTGCAAACAGAGGGGCAGAAACAGGAGTCTGAAAACAGAGGAGGAGAAACAGGAGTCTGTAAACAGAGGGGGAGAAACAGGAGGCTGGAAACAGAGGGGCAGAAACAGCAGGCTGGAAACAGAGGGGCAGAAACAGGAGTCTGGAAACAGAGGGGCAGAAACAGGAGTCTGGAAACAGAGGGCGAGAAACAGGAGTCTGGAAACAGAGGGGCAGAATCAGGAGGCTGGAAACAGAGGGGCAGAAACAGGAGACTGGAAACAGAGGGGCAGAAACAGGAGACTGGAAGCAGAGGGTGAGAAACAGGAGTTTGGAAACAGAGGGGGAGAAACAGGAGTCTGGAAAAAGAGGGGGAGAAACAGGAGTCTGGAAACAGAGGGGGAGAAACAGGAGTCTGGAAACAGAGTGGCAGTAACAGGAGGCTGGATACAGAGGGGCAGAAACAGGAGTCTGGAAACAGAGGGGCAGAAACAGGAGTCTGGAAACAGAGGGGCAGAAACAGGTGTCTGGAAACAGAGGGTGAGAAACAGGAGTCTGGAAACAGTGGGGCAGAAACAGGAGTGTGGAAACAAAGGGAGAGAAACAGGAGGCTGGAAACAGAGGGGCAGAAAAAGGAGTCTGGAAACAGAGGGGCAGAAACAGGAGTCTGGAAACAGAGGAGGAGAAACAGGAGGCTGGAAACAGAGGGGCAGAAACAGGAGGCTGGAAAGAGAGGGGGAGAAACAGGAGTCTGGAAACAGAGGGGCAGAAACAGTAGGCTGGAAACAGAGGGGCAGAAACAGGAGTCTGGAAACAGAGGGTGAGAAACAGGTGTCTGGAAACAGTGGGGCAGAAACAGGAGTGTGGAAACAGAGGGGGAGAAGCAGAAGGCTGGAAACAGAGGGGCAGAAACAAGAGTTTGGAAACAGAGGAGCAGAAACAGGAGTCTGGAAACAGGTGGGGAGAAACAGGAGTCTGGAAACAGAGTGGGAGAAACAGGAGACTGGAAAAAGAGGGGGAGAAACAGGTGTCGGGAAACAGAGGGGGAGAAACAGGAGTCTGGAAACAGAGGAGGAGAAACAGGAGGCAGGAAACAGAGGGGCAGAAAAAGGAGTCTGGAAACAGAGGGGCAGAAACAGGAGTCTGGATACAGAGGAGGAGAAACAGGAGGCTGGAAACAGAGGGGCAGAAACAGGAGGCTGGAAACAGAGGGGGAGAAACCTGAGTCTTGAAACAGTGGGGCAGAAACAGGAGGCTGGATACAGAGGGGCAGAAACAGGAGTCTGGAAACAGAGGGGCAGAAACAGGAGGCTGGAAACAGAGGGGCAGAAACAGGAGTCTGGAAACAGAGGGCGAGAAACAGGAGTCTGGAAACAGAGGGTGAGAAACAGGAGTCTGGAAACAGAGGGGCAGAAACCGGAGTCTGGAAACAGAGGGGCAGAAACAGGAGTCTGGAAACAGAGGGGCAGAAACAGGAGTCTGGAAACAGAGGGGGAGAAACAGGAGTCTGGAAACGGAGGAGCAGCAACAGGAGTTTGGAAACAGAGGAGAAGAAACAGGATGCTGGAAACAGAGGAGCAGAAAGAGGATGCTGGAAACAGAGGGGCAGAAACAGGAGCCTGGAAACAGAGGGTGAGAAACGGGAGTCTGGAAACAGAGTGGGAGAAACAGGAGTCTGGAAACAGTGGGGCAGAAACAGGAGTGTGGAAACAAAGGGGGAGAAACAGGAGGCTGGAAACAGAGGGGCAGAAAAAGGAGTCTGGAAACAGAGGGGCAGAAACAGGAGTCTGGAAACAGAGGAGGAGAAACAGGAGGCTGGAAACAAGGGGCAGAAACAGGAGGCTGGAAAGAGAGGGGGAGAAACAGGAGTCTGGAAACAGAGGGGCAGAAACAGTAGGCTGGATACAGAGGGGCAGAAACAGGAGTCTGGAAACAGAGGGGCAGAAACAGGAGTCTGGAAACAGAGGGTTAGAAACAGGTGTCTGGAAACAGTGGGGCAGAAACAGGAGTGTGGAAACAGAGGGGGAGAAACAGAAGGCTGGAAACAGAGGGGCAGAAACAAGAGTTTGGAAACAGAGGAGCAGAAACAGGAGTCTGGAAACAGATGGGGAGAAACAGGAGTCTGGAAACAGAGTGGGAGAAACAGGAGACTGGAAAAAGAGGGGGAGAAACAGGTGTCTGGAAACAGAGGGGGAGAAACAGGAGTCTGGAAACAGAGGGGGAGAAACAGGAGTCTGGAAACAGAGGGTGAGAAACAGGAGGCTGGAAACAGAGGGGCAGAAACAGGAGTCTGGAAACAGAGGGGGAGAGACAGGAGACTGGAAACAGAGGGGGAGAAACAGGAGTCTGGAAACAGAGGGGGAGAAACAGGAGGCTGGAAACAGAGGGTGTGAAACAGGAGGCTGGAACAGCGGGGCAGAAACAGGAGACTGGAAACAGAGAGGCAGAAACAGGAGTCTGGAAACAGAGGGGGAGAAACAGGAGTCTGGAAACAGAGGGGCAGAAACAGGAGTCTGGAAACAGAGGGGCAGAAACAGGAGTGTGGAAACAGAGGGTGAGAAACAGGAGTCTGGAAACGGAGGTTGAGAAACAGGAGTCTGGAAACAGAGGTGGAGAAACAGGAGTCTGGAAACAGAGGGGCAGAAACAGGAGTCTGAAAACAGAGGGGGAGAAACAGGAGTCTGGAAACAGAGGGGGAGAAACAGGAGGCTGGAAACAGAGGGGCAGAAAGAGGAGTCTGGAAACAGTGGGGCAGAAACAGGAGCCTGGAAACAGAGGGTGAGAAACAGGAGCCTGGAAACAGAGGGGGAGAGACAGGAGACTGGAAGCAGAGGGGAAGAAACAGGAGTCTGGAAACAGAGGGGGAGAAACAGGAGTCGGGAAACAGAGGGGGAGAAACAGGAGTCTGGAAACAGAGGGGGAGAAACAGGAGTCTGGAATCAGAGGGGCAGAAACAGGAGTCTGAAAACAGAGGGGGAGAAAAAGGAGTCTGTAAACAGAGGGGCAGAAACAGGAGTCTGGAAACAGAGGGGCAGAAACAGGAGTCTGGAAACAGAGGGACAGAAACAGAAGTCTGGAAACAGAGGGGGAGAAACAGGAGGCTGGAAACAGAGGGGCAGAAACAGGAGGCCTGAATCAGAGGGGCAGAAACAGGAGTCTGGAAACAGAGGGGCAGAAACAGGAGTCGGGAAACAGAGGGCGAGAAACAGGATGCTGGAAACAGAGCGGCAGAAACAGGAGGCGGGAAACAGAGGGGGAGAAACAGGAGTCTGGAAACAGAGGGGGAGAAACAGGAGTCTGGAAACAGAGGGGAAGAAATAGCAGTCGGGAAACAGAGGGGAAGAAACAGGAGGCTGGAAACAGAGGGGCAGAAACAGGAGTCTGGAAACAGAGGGGCAGAAACAGGAGTCTGGAAACAGAGGGGGAGAAACAGGAGTCTGGAAACAGAGGGGGAGAAACAGGAGGCTGGAAACAGAGGGGCAGAAAGAGGAGGCTGGAAACAGAGGGGCAGAAACAGGAGCCTGGAAACATAGGGTGAGAAACAGGAGTCTGGAAAAAGAGGTGGAGAAACAGTAGACTGGAAACAGAGGGGGAGAAACAGGAGTCTGGAAACAGAGGGGGAGAAACAGGAGTCTGGAAAACGAGCGGGAGAAACAGGAGTCCGGAAACTGAGGGCGAGATACAGGAGTCTGGAAACAGAGGGGATGAAACAGGAGTCTGAAAACAGAGGGGGAGAAACAGCAGTCTGTAAACAGAGGAGGAGAAACAGGAGTCTGGATACAGAGGGGGAGAAACTGGAGGCTGGAAACAGAGGGGCAGAAACAGGAGGCTGGAAACAGAGGGGCACAACAGGAGTCTGGAAACAGAGGGGCAGAATCAGGAGTCTGGAAAAAGAGGGGGAGAAACAGGTGTCTGAAAACAGAGGGGGAGAAACAGGAGGCTGGAAACAGAGGGGCAGAAAGAGGAGACTGGATACAGAGGGTGAGAAACAGGAGTCTGGAAACAAAAGGGGCAGAATCAGGAGTCTGGAAACAGAGGGGGAGAAACAGGAGTCTGGAAACAGAGGGTGAGAAACAGGAGTCTGGAAACAGAGGGGGAGAAACAGGAGTCTGGAAACAGAGGGGCAGAAACAGGAGTCTGAAAACAGAGGGGGAGAAACAGGAGTCTGTAAACAGAGGGGGAGAAACAGGAGTCTGGAAACAGAGGGGCAGAAACAGGAGTCTGGAAACAGAGGGGCAGAAGCAGGAGTCTGGAAACAGAGGGCGAGAAACTGGCGGCTGGAAACAGAGGGTGAGAAACAGGAGGCTGGAAACAGAGGGGCAGAAACAGGAGGCTGGAAATAGAGGGGCAGAAACAGGAGACTGGAAACAGAGGGTGAGAAACAGGAGTCTGGAAACAAAGGGGCAGAATCAGGAGTCTGGAAACAGAGGGGGAGAAACAGGAGTCTGGAAACAGAGGGGGAGAAACAGCAGTCTGGAAACAGAGGGTGAGAAACAGGAGTCTGGAACCAGAGGGGGAGAAACAGGAGTCTGGAAACAGAGGGGCAGAAACAGGAGTCTGAAAACAGAGGGGCGGAAACAGGAGTCTGGAAACAGAGGGGGAGAAACAGGAGGTTGGAAACAGAGGGGCAGAAACAGGAGGCTGGAATCAGAGGGGCAGAAACAGGAGTCTGGAAACAGAGGGGCAGAAACAGGAGTCTGGAAACAGAGGGCGAGAAACAGGAGGCTGGAAACAGAGGGGCAGAAACAGGAGGCTGGAAACAGAGGGGGAGAAACAGGAGTCTGGAAACAGAGGGGGAGAAACAGGAGTCTGGAAATAGACTGGCAGAAACCGGAGTCTGGAAACAGAGGGGGAGAAACAGGAGTCTGGAAACATAGGGGAAGAAACAGGAGTCGGGAAACAGAGGGGAAGAAACAGGAGGCTGGAAACAGAGGGGCAGAAACAGGAGTCTGGAAACAGAGGGGCAGAAACAGGAGTCTGGAAACAGAGGGGGAGAAACAGGAGTCTGGAAACAGAGGGGGAGAAACAGGAGGCTGGAAACAGAGGGGCAGAAAGAGAAGGCTGGAAACAGAGGGGCAGAAACAGGAGCCTGGAAACATAGGGTGAGAAACAGGAGTCTGTAAACAGAGGTGGAGAAACAGGAGACTGGAAACAGAGGGGGAGAAACAGGAGTCTGGAAACAGAGGGGGAGAAACAGGAGTCTGGAAACAGAGGGGAAGAAACAGGAGTCTGAAAACAGAGGGGGAGAAACAGCAGTCTGTAAACAGAGGAGGAGAAACAGCAGTCTGGAAACAGAGGGGGAGAAACAGGAGGCTGGAAACAGAGGGGCAGAAACAGGAGGCTGGAAACAGAGGGGCAGAAACAGGAGTCTGGAAACAGAGGGGCAGAATCAGGAGTCTGGAAACAGAGTGGGGGAAACAGGAGGCTGGAAACAGAGGGGGAGGAACAGGAGGCTGGAAAAAGAGGGGCAGAAACAGGAGCCTGGAAACAGCGGGTGAGAAACAGGAGTCTGGAAACAGAGGGGCTGAAACAGTAGTCTGAAAACAGAGGGGGAGAAACTGGAGTCTGTAAACAGAGGGGCAGTAACAGGAGTCTGGAAACAGAGGGGCAGAAACAGGAGTCTGGAAACAGAGGGGCAGAAACAGGAGTCTGGAAACCGAGGGGGAGAAACAGGAGTCTGGAAACAGAGGGGGAGAAACAGGAGGCTGGAAACAGAGGGGCAGAAAGAGGAGGCTGGAAACAGAGGGGCAGAAACAGGAGCCTGGAAACATAGGGTGAGAAACAGGAGTCTGGAAACAGAGGTGGAGAAACAGGAGACTGGAAACAGAGGGGGAGAAACAGGAGTCTGGAAACAGAGGGGGAGAAACAGGAGTCTGGAAACAGAGCGGGAGAAACAGGAGTCCGGAAACAGAGGGGGAGATACAGGAGTCTGGAAACAGAGGGGAAGAAACAGGAGTCTGAAAACAGAGGGGGAGAAACAGCAGTCTGTAAACAGAGGAGGAGAAACAGGGGTCTGGAAACAGAGGGGGAGAAACAGGAGGCTGGAAACAGAGGGGCAGAAACAGGAGTCTGGAAACTGAGGGGCAGTATCAGGAGTCTGGAAACAGAGGGGGAGAAACAGGAGTCTGGAAACAGAGGGGGAGAAACAGGAGGCTGGAAACAGAGGGGCAGAATGAGGAGACTGGAAACAGAGGGAGAGAAACAGGAGTCTGGAAAAAAAGGGGCAGAATCAGGAGTCTGGAAACAGAGTGGGAGAAACAGGAGTCTGGAAACAGAGGGTGAGAAACAGGAGTCTGGAAACAGAGGGGGAGAAACAGGAGTCTGGAAAGAGAGGGGCAGAAACAGGAGTCTGAAAACAGAGGGGGAGAAACAGGAGTCTGTAAACAGAGGGGGAGAAACAGGAGTCTGGAAACAGAGGGGCAGAAACAGGAGTCTGGAAACAGAGGGGCAGAAACAGGAGTCTGGAAACAGAGGGCGAGAAACTGGAGGCTGGAAACAGAGGGTGAGAAACAGGAGACTGGAAACAGAGGGGCAGAAACAGGAGGCTGGAAATAGAGGGGCAGAACAGGAGACTGGAAACAGAGGGGGAGAAACAGGAGTCTGGAAACAGAGGGGCAGAAACAGGAGTCTGGAAACAGAGGGGGAGAAACAGGAGTCTGGAAACAGAGGGGCAGAAACAGGAGTCTGAAAACAGAGGGGGAGAAACAGGAGTCTGGAAACAGAGGGGGAGAAACAGGAGGCTGGAAACAGAGGGGCAGAAACAGGAGGCTGGAATCAGAGGGGCAGAAACAGGAGTCTGGAAACAGAGGGGCAGAAACAGGAGTCTGGAAACAGAGGGCGAGAAACAGGAGGCTGGAAACAGAGGGGCAGAAACAGGAGGCTGGAAACAGAGGGGGAGAAACAGGAGTCTGGAAGCAGAGGGGGAGAAACAGGAGTCTGGAAATAGACTGGCAGAAACCGGAGTCTGGAAACAGAGGGGGAGAAACAGGAGTCTGGAAACAGAGGGGAAGAAACAGGAGTCGGGAAACAGAGGGGAAGAAACAGGAGGCTGGAAGCAGAGGGGCAGAAGCAGGAGTCTGGAAACAGAGGGGCAGAAACAGGAGTCTGGAAACAGAGGGGGAGAAACAGGAGTCTGGAAACAGAGGGGGAGAAACAGGAGGCTGGAAACAGAGGGGCAGAAAGAGGAGGCTGGAAACAGAGGGGCAGAAACAGGAGCCTGGAAACATAGGGTGAGAAACAGGAGTCTGGAAACAGAGGTGGAGAAACAGGAGACTGGAAACAGAGGGGGAGAAACAGGAGTCTGGAAACAGAGGGGGAGAAACAGGAGTCTGGAAACAGAGCGGGAGAAACAGGAGTCCGGAAACAGAGGGGGAGATACAGGAGTCTGGAAACAGAGGGGAAGAAACAGGAGTCTGAAAACAGAGGGGGAGAAACAGCAGTCTTTAAACAGAGGAGGAGAAACATGAGTCTGGAAACCGAGGGGGAGAAACAGGAGTCTGGAAACAGAGGGGGAGAAACAGGAGGCTGGAAACAGAGGGGCAGAAAGAGGAGGCTGGAAACAGAGGGGCAGAAACAGGAGCCTGGAAACATAGGGTGAGAAACAGGAGTCTGGAAACAGAGGTGGAGAAACAGGAGACTGGAAACAGAGGGGGAGAAACAGGAGTCTGGAAACAGAGCGGTAGAAACAGGAGTCCGGAAACAGAGGGGGAGATACAGGAGTCTGGAAACAGAGGTGGAGAAAGAGGAGACTGGAAACAGAGGGCGAGAAACAGGAGTCTGGAAACAGAGCGGTAGAAACAGGAGTCCGGAAACAGAGGGGGAGATACAGGAGTCTGGAAACAGAGGGGAAGAAACAGCAGGCTGAAAACAGAGGTGGAGAAACAGCAGTCTTTAAACAGAGGAGGAGTAACAGGAGTCGGGAAACAGAGGGGGAGAAACAGGAGGCTGGAAACAGAGGGGCAGAAACAGGAGGCTGGAAACAGAGGGGCAGAAACAGGAGTCTGGAAACAGAGGGGCAGAATCAGGAGTCTGGAAACAGAGGGGGAGAAACAGGAGTCTGGAAACAGAGGGGGAGAAACAGGAGGCTGGAAACAGAGGGGCAGAAAGAGGAGACTGGAAACAGAGGGAGAGAAACAGGAGTCTGGAAACAAAGGGGCAGAATCAGGAGTCTGGAAACAGAGCGGGAGAAACAGGTGTCTGGAAACAGAGGGTGAGAAACAGGAGTCTATAAACAGAGGGGGAGAAACAGGAGTCTGGAAAGAGAGGGGCAGAAACAGGAGTCTGAAAACAGAGGGGGAGAAACAGGAGTCTGTAAACAGAGGGGGAGAAACAGGAATCTGGAAACAGAGGGGCAGAAACAGGAGTCTGGAAACAGAGGGGCAGAAACAGGAGTCTGGAAACAGAGTGCGAGAAACTGGAGGCTGGAAACAGAGGGTGAGAAACAGGAGGCTGGAAACAGAGGGGCAGAAACAGGAGGCTGGAAATAGAGGGGCAGTAACAGGAGACTGGAAACAGAGGGTGAGAAACAGGAGTCTGGAAACCAAGGGGCAGAATCAGGAGTCTGGAAACAGAGGGGGAGAAACAGGAGTCTGGAAACAGAGGGGGTGAAACAGGAGTCTGGAAACAGAGGGGGAGAAACAGGAGTCTGGAAACAGAGGGGGAGAAACAGGAGTCTGGAAACAGAGGGGCAGAAACAGGAGTCTGGAAACAGAGGGGCAGAAACATGAGTCTGGAAACCGAGGGGGAGAAACAGGAGTCTGCAAACAGAGGGGGAGAAACAGGAGTCTGGAAACAGAGGGGCAGAAAGAGGAGGCTGGAAACAGAGGGGCAGAAACAGGAGCCTGGAAACATAGGGTGAGAAACAGTAGTCTGGAAACAGAGGTGGAGAAACAGGAGACTGGAAACAGAGGGGGAGAAACAGGAGTGTGGAAACAGAGGGGGAGAAACAGGAGTCTGGAAACAGAGCGGGAGAAACAGGAGTCCGGAAACAGAGGGGGAGAAACAGGAGTCTGGAAACAGAGGGGAAGAAACAGGAGTCTGAAAACAGAGGGGGAGAAACAGCAGTCTGTAAACAGAGGAGGAGAAACAGGAGTCGGGAAACAGAGGGGGAGAAACAGGAGGCTGGAAACAGAGGGGCAGAAACAGGAGGCTGGAAACAGAGGGGCAGAAACTGGAGTCTGGAAACAGAGGGGCAGAATCAGGAGTCTGGAAACAGAGGGGGGGAAACAGGAGGCTGGAAACAGAGGGGGAGGAACAGGAGGCTGGAAACAGAGGGGCAGAAAGAGGAGTCTGGATACAGTGGGGCAGAAACAGGAGCCTGGAAACAGAGGGTGAGAAACAGGAGTCTGGAAACAGAGGGGGAGAAACAGGAGTCTGGAAACAGAGGGGGAGAAACAGGAGTCTGGAAACAGAGCGGGAGAAACAGGAGTCCGGAAACAGAGGGGGAGATACAGGAGTCTGGAAACAGAGGGGAAGAAACGGGAGTCTGAAAACAGAGGGGGAGAAACAGCAGTCTTTAAACAGAGGAGGAGAAACAGGAGTCTGGAAACAGAGGGGGAGAAACAGGAGGCTGGAAACAGAGGGGCAGAAACAGGAGGCTGGAAACAGAGGGGCAGAAACAGGAGTCTGGAAACAGAGGGGCAGAATCAGGAGTCTGGAAACAGAGGGGGAGAAACAGGAGTCTGGAAACAGAGGGGGAGAAACAGGAGGCTGGAAACAGAGGGGCAGAAAGAGGAGACTGGAAACAGAGGGAGAGAAACAGGAGTCTGGAAACAAAGGGGCAGAATCAGGAGTCTGGAAACAGAGCGGGAGAAACAGGACTCTGGAAACAGAGGGTGAGAAACAGGAGTCTATAAACAGAGGGGGAGAAACAGGATTCTGGAAAGAGAGGGGCTGAAACAGGAGTCTGAAAACAGAGGGGGAGAAACAGGAGTCTGTAAACAGACGGGGAGAAACAGGAAACTGGAAACAGAGGGGCAGAAACATGAGTCTGGAAACAGAGGGGCAGAAACAGGAGTTTGGAAACAGAGGGCGAGAAACTGGAGGCTGGAAACAGAGGGTGAGAAACAGGAGGCTGGAAACAGAGGGGCAGAAACAGGAGGCTGGAAATAGAGGGGCAGAAACAGGAGACTGGAAACAGAGGGTGAGAAACAGGAGTCTGGAAACCAAGGGGCAGAATCAGGAGTCTGGAAAAAGAGGGGGAGAAACAGGAGTCTGGAAACAGAGGGGGAGAAACAGGAGGCTGGAAACAGAGGGTGAGAAACAGGAGTCTGGAAACAGAGGGGGAGAAACAGGAGTCTGGAAACAGAGGGGCAGAAACAGGAGTCTGAAAACAGAGGGGGAGAAACAGGAGTCTGGAAACAGAGGGGGGAAACAGGAGGCTGGAAACAGAGGGGCAGAAACAGGAGGCTGGAATCAGAGGGGCAGAAACAGGAGTCTGGAAACAGAGGGGCAGAAACAGGAGTCTGGAAACAGAGGGCGAGAAACAGGAGGCTGGAAACAGAGGGGCAGAAACAGGAGGCTGGAAACAGAGGGGGAGAAACAGGAGTCTGGAAACAGAGGGGGAGAAACAGGAGTCTGGAAATAGACTGGCAGAAACCGGAGTCTGGAAACAGAGGGGGAGAAACAGGAGTCTGGAAACAGAGGGGAAGAAACAGGAGTCGGGAAACAGAGGGGAAGAAACAGGAGGCTGGAAGCAGAGGGGCAGAAGCAGGAGTCTGGAAACAGAGGGGCAGAAACAGGAGTCTGGACACAGAGGGGGAGAAACAGGAGTCTGGAAACAGAGGGGGAGAAACAGGAGTCTGGAAACAGAGGGTGAGAAACAGGAGTCTGGAAACAGAGGGTGAGAAACAGGAGTCTGGAAACAGAGGGGGAGAAACAGGAGTCTGGAAACTGAGGGGCAGAAACAGGAGTCTGGAAACAGAGGGCGAGAAACAGGAGGCTGGAAACAGAGGGGCAGAAACAGGAGGCTGGAAACAGAGGGGGAGAAACAGGAGTCTGGAAACAGAGGGGGAGATACAGCAGTCTGTAAACAGAGGAGGAGAAAGAGGAGTCGGGAAACAGAGGGGGAGAAACAGGAGGCTGGAAACAGAGGGGCAGAAACTGGAGTCTGGAAACAGAGGGGCAGAATCAGGAGTCTGGAAACAGAGGGGGGGAAACAGGAGGCTGGAAACAGAGGGGGAGGAACAGGAGGCTGGAAACAGAGGGGCAGAAAGAGGAGTCTGGAAACAGTGGGGCAGAAACAGGAGCCTGGAAACAGAGGGTGAGAAACAGGAGTCTGGAAACAGAGGGGGAGAAACAGGAGTCTGGAAAAAGAGGGGGAGAAACAGGAGTCTGGAAACAGAGGGGCAGAAACAGGAGTCTGGAAACAGAGGGGGAGAAACAGGAGTCTGGAAACAGAGGGGCAGAAACAGGAGTCTGGAAACAGAGGGGCAGAAACATGAGTCTGGAAACCGAGGGGGAGAAACAGGAGTCTGCAAACAGAGGGGGAGAAACAGGAGGCTGGAAACAGAGGGGCAGAAAGAGGAGACTGGAAACAGAGGGGCAGAATCAGGAGCCTGGAAACATAGGGTGAGAAACAGGAGTCTGGAAACAGAGGTGGAGAAACAGGAGACTGGAAACAGAGGGGGAGAAACAGGAGTCTGGAAACAGAGGGGGAGAAACAGGAGTCTGGAAACAGAGCGGGAGAAACAGGAGTCCGGAAACAGAGGGGGAGATACAGGAGTCTGGAAACAGAGGGGAAGAAACGGGAGTCTGAAAACAGAGGGGGAGAAACAGCAGTCTTTAAACAGAGGAGGAGAAACAGGAGTCTGGAAACAGAGGGGGAGAAACAGGAGGCTGGAAACAGAGGGGCAGAAACAGGAGGCTGGAAACAGAGGGGCAGAAACAGGAGTCTGGAAACAGAGGGGCAGAATCAGGAGTCTGGAAACAGAGGGGGAGAAACAGGAGTCTGGAAACAGAGGGGGAGAAACAGGAGGCTGGAAACAGAGGGGCAGAAAGAGGAGACTGGAAACAGAGGGAGAGAAACAGGAGTCTGGAAACAAAGGGGCAGGATCAGGAGTCTGGAAACAGAGCGGGAGAAACAGGAGTCTGGAAACAGAGGGTGAGAAACAGGAGTCTATAAACAGAGGGGGAGAAACAGGATTCTGGAAAGAGAGGGGCAGAAACAGGAGTCTGAAAACAGAGGGGGAGAAACAGGAGTCTGTAAACAGACGGGGAGAAACAGGAATCTGGAAACAGAGGGGCAGAAACATGAGTCTGGAAACAGAGGGGCAGAAACAGGAGTTTGGAAACAGAGGGCGAGAACCTGGAGGCTGGAAACAGAGGGTGAGAAACAGGAGGCTGGAAACAGAGGGGCAGAAACAGGAGGCTGGAAATAGAGGGGCAGAAACAGGAGACTGGAAACAGAGGGTGAGAAACAGGAGTCTGGAAACCAAGGGGCAGAATCAGGAGTCTGGAAAAAGAAGGGGAGAAACAGGAGTCTGGAAACAGAGGGGGAGAAACAGGAGGCTGGAAACAGAGGGTGAGAAACAGGAGTCTGGAAACAGAGGGGGAGAAACAGGAGTCTGGAAACAGAGGGGCAGAAACAGGAGTCTGAAAACAGAGGGGGAGAAACAGGAGTCTGGAAACAGAGGGGGGAAACAGGAGGCTGGAAACAGAGGGGCAGAAACAGGAGGCTGGAATCAGAGGGGCAGAAACAGGAGTCTGGAAACAGAGGGGCAGAAACAGGAGTCTGGAAACAGAGGGCGAGAAACAGGAGGCTGGAAACAGAGGGGCAGAAACAGGAGGCTGGAAACAGAGGGGCAGAAACAGGAGTCTGGAAACAGAGGGGGAGAAACAGGAGTCTGGAAATAGACTGGCAGAAACCGGAGTCTGGAAACAGAGGGGGAGAAACAGGAGTCTGGAAACAGAGGGGAAGAAACAGGAGTCGGGAAACAGAGGGGAAGAAACAGGAGGCTGGAAGCAGAGGGGCAGAAGCAGGAGTCTGGAAACAGAGGGGCAGAAACAGGAGTCTGGAAACAGAGGGGGAGAAACAGGAGTCTGGAAACAGAGGGGGAGAAACAGGAGTCTGGAAACAGAGGGTGAGAAACAGGAGTCTGGAAACAGAGGGGGAGAAACAGGAGTCTGGAAACAGAGGGTGAGAAACAGGAGTCTGGAAACAGAGGGGGAGAAACAGGAGTCTGGAAACTGAGGGGCAGAAACAGGAGTCTGGAAACAGAGGGCGAGAAACAGGAGGCTGGAAACAGAGGGGCAGAAACAGGAGGCTGGAAACAGAGGGGGAGAAACAGGAGTCTGGAAACAGAGGGGGAGATACAGCAGTCTGTAAACAGAGGAGGAGAAAGAGGAGTCGGGAAACAGAGGGGGAGAAACAGGAGGCTGGAAACAGAGGGGCAGAAACAGGAGGCTGGAAACAGAGGGGCAGAAACTGGAGTCTGGAAACAGAGGGGCAGAATCAGGAGTCTGGAAACAGAGGGGGGGAAACAGGAGGCTGGAAACAGAGGGGGAGGAACAGGAGGCTGGAATCAGAGGGGCAGAAAGAGGAGTCTGGAAACAGTGGGGCAGAAACAGGAGCCTGGACACAGAGGGTGAGAAACAGGAGTCTGGAAACAGAGGGGGAGAAACAGGAGACTGGAAACAGAGGGGGAGAAGCAGGAGGCTGGAAACAGAGGGTGAGAAACAGGATTCTGGAAACAGACGGGCAGAAACAGGAGCCTGGAAACAGAGGGGGAGAAACAGGAGTCTGGAAACAGAGCGGCAGAAACAGGAGTCTGGAAACAGATGGGGAGAAACAGGAGTCTGGAAACAGAGGGGGAGAAACAGGGGGGCTGGAAACAGAGGGGCAGAAACAGGAGTCTGGAAACAGAGGGGGAGAAACAGGAGTCTGGAAACAGAGGGAGAGAAACATGAGGCTGGAAACAGAGGGGCAGAAACAGGAGGCTGGAAACAGAGGGGCAGAATCAGGAGACTGGAAACAGAGGGTGAGAAACAGGAGTCTGGAAACAGAGGGGGAGAAATAGGAGTCTGGAAACAGAGGGGGAGAAACTGGAGTCTGGAAACAGAGGGGCAGAAACAGGAGTCTGGAAACAAAGGGGGAGAAACAGGAGTCTGGAAACAGAGGGGGAGAAACAGGAGTCTGGAAACAGAGGGGGAGAAACAGGAGTCTGGAAAAAGAGGGGGAGAAACAGGAGTCTGGAAACAGAGGGGCAGAAACAGTAGTCTGAAAACAGATGGGGAGAAACAGGAGTCTGTAAACAGAGGAGGAGAAACAGGAGTCTGGAAACAGAGGGGGAGAAACAGGAGGCTGGAAACAGAGGGGCAGAAACAGGAGGCTGGAAACAGAGGGGCAGAAACCGGAGTCTGAAAACAGATGGGGAGAAAGAGGAGTCTGTAAACAGAGGAGGAGAAACAGGAGTCTGGAAACAGAGGGGGAGAAACAGGAGGCTCGAAACAGAGGGGGAGAAACAGGAGGCTGGAAACAGAGGGGCAGAAACAGGAGGCTGGAAACAGAGGGGCAGAAACAGGAGGCTCGAAACAGAGGGGGAGAAACAGGAGCCTGGAAACAGAGGGTGAGAAACAGGAGTCTGGAAACAGAGGTGGAGAAACAGGAGACTGGAAACAGAGGGGGAGAAACAGGAGTCTGGAAACAGAGGGGGAGAAACAGGAGTCTGGATACAGAGGGGGAGAAACAGGAGTCTGGAAACAGAGGGGGAGAAACAGGAGTCTGGAAACAGAGGAGGAGAGACAGGAGTCTGGAAACAGAGGGGGAGAAACAGGAGGCTGGAAACAGAGGGGCAGAAACAGGAGTCTGGAAACAGAGGGGCAGAAACAGGAGTCTGGAAACAGAGGAGGAGAAACAGGAGTCTGGAAACAGAGTGGGAGAAACAGGAGGATGGAAAGAGAGGGGGAGAAACAAGAGTCTGGAAACAGAGGGGCAGAAACAGGAGTGTGGAAACAGAGGGGGAGAAACAGGAGTCTGGAAACAGAGGGGGAGAAACAGGAGTCTGGAAACAGAGGGGCAGAAACAGGAGTCTGAAAACAGATGGGGAGAAACAGGAGTCTGTAAACAGAGGAGGAGAAACAGGAGTCTGGAAACAGAGGGGCAGAAACAGGAGGCTGGAAACAGAGGGGCAGAAACAGGAGGCTGGAAACAGAGGGGCAGAAACAGGAGTCTGGAAACAGAGGGGTAGAAACAGGAGTCTGGAAACAGAGGGTGAGAAACAGGAGTCTGGAAACAGAGGTGGGGAAACATGAGTCTGGAAACAGAGGGGCAGAAACAGGAGTCTGGAAAAAGAGGAGGAGAAACAGGAGTCTGGAAACAGAGGGGGAGAAACAGGAGGCTGGAAACAGAGGGGCAGAAACAGGAGGCTGCAAACAGAGGGGCAGACATAGGAGTCTGGAAACAGAGGGGCAGAAACAGGAGGCTGGAAACAGAGGGGCAGAAACTGGAGCCTGGAAACAGAGGGGGAGAAACAGGAGTCAGGTAACAGAGGGTGAGAATGAGGAGGCTGGAAACAGAGGGGCAGAATCAGGAGGCTCGAAACAGAGGGGCAGAACCAGGAGTCTGGAAACAGAGGGTGAGAAACAGGAGTCTGGAAACAGAGAGGCAGAAACAGGAGTCTGGAAACAGAGGGGCAGAAACAGGAGTGTGGAAACAGAGGGGCAGAAACAGGAGTGTGGAAACAGAGGGGGAGAAACAGGAGGCTGGAAACAGAGGGGCAGAAACAGGAGTCTGGAAACAGAGGGGGAGAAACAGGATTCTGGAAACAGATGGTGAGAAACAGGAGTCTGGAAATAGAGGGGCAGATATAGGAGTCTGGAAACAGAGGGGGAGAAACAGGAGGCTGGAAACACAGGGGGAGAAACAGGAGTCTGGAATCTCAGGGTGAGAAACAGAAGTCTGGAAACAGAGGGGCAGAAACAGGAGTCTGGAAACAGAGGGGGAGAAACAGGAGTCTGGAAACAGAGGGAGAGAAGCAGGAGTCTGGAAACAGAGGGGCAGAAACAGGAGGCTGGAAACAGAGGGGCAGAAAGAGGAGACTGGAAACAGAGGGTGAGAAACAGGAGTCTGGAAACAGAGGGGCAGAAACAGGAGTCTGGAAACAGAGGGGGAGAAACAGGAGTCTGGAAACAGAGGGGGAGAAACAGGAGTCTAGAAACAGAGGGGGAGAAACAGGAGTCTGGAAACAGAGGGGGAGAAACAGGAGTCTGGAAACAGAGGGGGAGAAAAAGGGGTCTGAAAACAGATGGGGAGAAACAGGAGTCTGTAAACAGAGGAGGAGAAACAGGAGTCTGGAAACAGAGGGGCAGAAACAGGAGGCTGGAAACAGAGGGGCAGAAACAGGAGGCTGGAAACAGAGGGGCAGAAACAGGAGTCTGGAAACAGAGGGGTAGAAACAGGAGGCTGGAAACAGAGGGGCAGAAACAGGAGGCTGGAAACAGAGGGGTAGAAACAGGAGTCTGGAAACAGAGGGTGAGAAACAGGAGTCTGGAAACAGAGGTGGGGAAACATGAGTCTGGAAACAGAGGGGCAGAAACAGGAGTCTGGAAAAAGAGGAGGAGAAACAGGAGTCTGGAAACAGAGGGGGAGAAACAGGAGGCTGGAAACAGAGGGGCAGAAACAGGAGGCTGGAAACAGAGGGGCAGACATAGGAGTCTGGAAACAGAGGGGCAGAAACAGGAGGCTGGAAACAGAGGGGCAGAAATAGGAGTCTGGAAACAGAGGGGCAGAAACAGGAGTCTGGAAACAGAGGGGGAGAAACAGGAGTCTGGAAACAGAGGGGGAGAAACAGGAGGCTGGAAACAGAGGGGCAGAAACTGGAGCCTGGAAACAGAGGGGGAGAAACAGGAGTCAGGTAACAGAGGGTGAGAATGAGGAGGCTGGAAACAGAGGGGCAGAATCAGGAGGCTCGAAACAGAGGGGCAGAACCAGGAGTCTGGAAACAGAGGGTGAGAAACAGGAGTCTGGAAACAGAGAGGCAGAAACAGGAGTCTGGAAACAGAGGGGCAGAAACAGGAGTGTGGAAACAGAGGGGCAGAAACAGGAGTGTGGAAACAGAGGGGGAGAAACAGGAGGCTGGAAACAGAGGGGCAGAAACAGGAGTCTGGAAACAGAGGGGGAGAAACAGGATTCTGGAAACAGATGGTGAGAAACAGGAGTCTGGAAATAGAGGGGCAGATATAGGAGTCTGGAAACAGAGGGGGAGAAACAGGAGGCTGGAAACACAGGGGGAGAAACAGGAGTCTGGAATCTCAGGGTGAGAAACAGAAGTCTGGAAACAGAGGGGCAGAAACAGGAGTCTGGAAACAGAGGGGGAGAAACAGGAGTCTGGAAACAGAGGGTGAGAAGCAGGAGTCTGGAAACAGAGGGGCAGAAACAGGAGGCTGGAAACAGAGGGGCAGAAAGAGGAGACTGGAAACAGAGGGTGAGAAACAGGAGTCTGGAAACAGAGGGGCAGAAACAGGAGTCTGGAAACAGAGGGGGAGAAACAGGAGTCTGGAAACAGAGGGGGAGAAACAGGAGTCTAGAAACAGAGGGGGAGAAAAAGGAGTCTGGAAACAGAGGGGGAGAAACAGGAGTCTGGAAACAGAGGGGGAGAAAAAGGGGTCTGCAAACAGAGGGGGAGAAACAGGAGTCTGGAAACAGAGGGGCAGAAACAGGAGGCTGGAAACAGAGGGGCAGTAACAGCAGTCTGGAAACAGAGGGGCAGAAACAGGAGTCTGGAAACAGAGGGGCAGAAACAGGAGTCTGCAAACAAAGGGCGAGAGACAGGAGGCTGGAAACACAGGGTGAGAAACAGGAGTCTGGAAACAGAGGGGCAGAAACCGGAGTCTGGAAACAGAGGGGCAGAAACAGGAGTCTGGAAACAGAGGGTGAGAAACAGGAGTCTGGAAACAGTGGGGCAGAAACAGGAGTGTGGAAACAGAGGGGGATAAACAGGAGTCTGGAAACAGAGGGGGAGAAACAGGAGTCCGGAAACAGAGGGGGAGAAACAGGAGTCTGGAATCAGAGGGGGAGAAACAGGAGTCTGGAAACAGAGGGGGAGAAACAGGGGTCTGCAAAGAGAGGGGGAGAAACAGGAGTCTGGAAACAGAGGGGCAGAAACAGTAGGCTGGAAACAGAGGGGCAGAAACAGGAGTCTGCAAACAGAGGGGCAGAAACAGGAGTCTGGATACAGAGGGGCAGAAACAGGAGTCTGGAAGCAGAGGGCGAGAAACAGGAGGCTGGAAACAGAGGGTGAGAAACAGGAGTCTGGAAACAGAGCGGCAGAAACAGGAGTCTGGAAACAGAGGGGGAGAAACAGGAGTCTGGAAATTGATGGGGAGAAACAGGAGTCTGGAAACAGAGGGTGAGAAACAGGAGTCTGGAAACAGAGGGGCAGAAACCGGAGTCTGGAAACAGAGGGGCAGAAACAGGAGTCTGGAAACAGAGGGGGAGAAACAGGAGTCTGGAAACAGAGGGGCAGAAACAGGAGTCTGAAAACAGATGGGGAGAAACAGGAGTCTGTAAACAGAGGAGGAGAAACAGGAGTCTGGAAACAGAGTGGGAGAAACAGGAGGCTGGAAACAGAGGGGCAGAAACAGGAGGCTGGAAACAGAAGGGCAGAAACAGGAGTCTGGAAACAGAGGGGCAGAAACAGGAGTCTGGAAACAGAGGGGGAGAAACAGGAGTCTGGAAACAGAGGGGCAGAAACAGGAGTCTGGAAACAGAGGGGCAGAAACAGGAGTCTGGAAACAGAGTGGGAGAAACAGGAGGCTGGAAACACAGGGGCAGAAACAGGAGTCTGGAAACAGTGGGGGAGAAACAGGAGTCTGGAAACACAGTGGCAGAAACAGGAGTCTGGAAACAGAGGGGGAGAAACAGGAGGCTGGAAACACAGGGGCAGAAACAGGAGTCTGGAAACAGAGGGGGAGAAACAGGAGTCTGGAAACAGAGGGGGAGAAACAGGAGTCTGGAAACAGAGGGGGAAAATCAGGAGGCTGGAAACAGAGGGGCAGAAACAGGAGCCTGGAAACAGAGGGTGAGAAACAGGAGTCGGGAAACAGAGAGGCAGAAACAGGAGGGTGGAAACAGAGGGGCAGAAACAGGAGTCTGGAAACAGAGGGGGAGGAACAGGAGTCTGGAAACAGAGGGGGAGAAACAGGAGTCTGGAAACAGAGGGGGAGTAACAGGAGGCTGGAAACAGAGGGGCAGAAACAGGAGTCTGGAAACAGAGGGCGAGAAACAGGAGTCTGGAAACAGAGGGGCAGAAACAGGAGTCTGGAAACAGATGGGGAGAAACAGGAGTCTGGAAACCGAAGGGGTGAAACATGTGTCTGGAAACAGATGGGGAGAAACAGGAGTCTGGAAACAGAGGGTGAGAAACAGGAGACTGGAAACATAGGGGTAGAAACTGGAGTCTGGAAACAGAGGGGGAGAAACAGGAGGCTGGAAATAGAGGGTGAGAAACAGGAGGCTGGAAACTGAGGGTGAGAAACAGGAGTCTGGAAACAGAGGGGGAGAAACAGGCGTCTGGAAACAGAGGGGCAGAAACAGGAGGCTGGAAACAGAGGGACAGAAACAGGAGTCTGGAAACAGAGGGGCAGAAACAGGAGTCTGAAAACAGATGGGGAGAAACAGGAGTCTGTAAACAGAGGGGCAGAAACAGGAGTCTGAAAACAGATGGGGAGAAACAGGAGTCTGTAAACAGAGGAGGAGAAACAGGAGTCTGGAAACAGAGGGGCAGAAACAGGAGGCTGGAAACAGAGGGGCAGAAACAGGAGGCTGGAAACAGAGGGGCAGAAACAGGAGTCTGGAAACAGAGGGGCAGAAACAGGAGTCTGGAAACAGAGGGTGAGAAACAGGAGTCTGGAAACAGAGGTGGGGAAACATGAGTCTGGAAACAGAGGGGCAGAAACAGGAGTCTGGGAAAAGAGGAGGAGAAACAGGAGTCTGGAAACAGAGGGGGAGAAACAGGAGGCTGGAAACAGAGGGGAAGAAACAGGAGGCTGGAAACAGAGGGGCAGACATAGGAGTCTGGAAACAGAGGGGCAGAAACAGGAGGCTGGAAAAAGAGGGGCAGAAATAGGAGTCTGGAAACAGAGGGGCAGAAACAGGAGTCTGGAAACAGAGGGGGAGAAACAGGAGTCTGGAAACAGAGGGGGAGAAACAGGAGTCTGGAAACAGAGGGGCAGAAACTGGAGCCTGGAAACAGAGGGGGAGAAACAGGAGTCAGGTAACAGAGGGTGAGAATGAGGAGGCTGGAAACTGAGGGGCAGAATCAGGAGGCTCGAAACAGAGGGGCAGAACCAGGAGTCTGGAAACAGAGGGTGAGAAACAGGAGTCTGGAAACAGAGGGGCAGAAACAGGAGTCTGGAAACAGAGGGGCAGAAACAGAAGTCTGGAAACAGAAGGCGAGAAACTGGAGGCTGGAAACAGAGGGTGAGAAACAGGAGGCTGGAAACAGAGGGGCAGAAACAGGAGGCTGGAAACAGAGGGGGAGAAACAGGAGACTGGAAACAGAGGGGGACAAACAGGAGACTGGAAACAGAGGGGGAGAAACAGGACTCTGGAAACAGAGGGGGAGAAACAGGAGTCTGGAAACAGAGGGGGAGAAACAGGAGTCTGGAAACAGAGGGGCAGAAACAGGAGTCTGAAAACAGAGGGGGAGAAACAGGAGTCTGTAAACAGAGGGGGAGTAACAGGAGTCTGGAAACAGAGGGGCAGAAACAGGAGTCTGGAAACAGAGGGGCAGAAACAGAAGTCTGGAAACAGAAGGCGAGAAACTGGAGGCTGGAAACAGAGGGTGAGAAACAGGAATCTGGAAACAGAGGGGCAGAAACAGGAGGCTGGAAATAGAGGGGCAGAAACAGGAGACTGGAAACAGAGGGTGAGAAACAGGAGTCTGGAAACACAGGGGCAGAATCAGAATTCTCGAAACAGAGGGGGAGAAACAGGAGTCTGGAAACAGAGGGGGAGGAACAGGAGTCTGGAAACAGAGGGTGAGAAACAGGAGTCTGGAATCAGAGGGGGAGAAACAGGAGTCTGGAAACAGAGGGGCAGAAACAGGAGTCTGAAAACAGAGGGGGAGAAACAGGAGTCTGGAAACAGAGGGGGAGAAACAGGAGGCTGGAAACAGAGGGGCAGAAACAGGAGGCCGGAATCAGAGGGGCAGGAACAGGAGTCTGGAAACAGAGGGGCAGAAACAGGAGTCTGGAAACAGAGGGTGAGAAACAGGAGTCTGGAAACTGAGGGGCAGAAACAAGAGTCTGGAAACAGAGTGGAGAAACAGGAGTCTGGAAACAGAGCAGGAGAAACAGGAGTCTGGAAACAGAGGGGGAGAAACAGGAGTCTGGAAACAGAGGGCGAGAAACAGGAGTCTGGAAACAGAGGGGCAGAAACAGGAGTCTGGAAACAGATGGGGAGAAACAGGAGTCTGGAAACCGAAGGGGTGAAACATGTGTCTGGAAACAGATGGGGAGAAACAGGAGTCTGGAAACAGAGGGTGAGAAACAGGAGACTGGAAACATAGGGGCAGAAACAGGAGCCTGGATACAAAGGGGCAGAAACCGGAGTCTGGAAACAGAGGCGAAGAAAACGGAGTCTGGAAACAGAGGGGCAGAAACAGGAGTCTGGAAACAGAGGGCGAGAAACAGGAGTCTGGAAACAGAGAGGCAGAAACAGGAGTCTCGAAACAGAGGGTGAGAAACTGGAGTTAGGAAACAGAGGGTGAGAAAGAGGAGGCTGGAAACAGAGGGGCAGATTCAGGAGACTGGAAACAGAGGGGCAGAAACAGGAGTCTGAAAACAGATGGGGAGAAACAGGAGTCTGTAAACAGAGGAGGAGAAACAGGAGTCTGGAAACAGAGTGGGAGAAACAGGAGGCTGGAAACAGAGGGGCAGAAACAGGAGGCTGGAAACAGAAGGGCAGAAACAGGAGTCTGGAAACAGAGGGGCAGAAACAGGAGTCTGGAAACAGAGGGGGAGAAACAGGAGTCTGGAAACAGAGGGGCAGAAACAGGAGTCTGGAAACAGAGGGGCAGAAACAGGAGTCTGGAAACAGAGTGGGAGAAACAGGAGGCTGGAAACACAGGGGCAGAAACAGGAGTCTGGAAACAGTGGGGGAGAAACAGGAGTCTGGAAACACAGTGGCAGAAACAGGAGTCTGGAAACAGAGGGGGAGAAACAGGAGGCTGGAAACACAGGGGCAGAAACAGGAGTCTGGAAACAGAGGGGGAGAAACAGGAGTCTGGAAACAGAGGGGGAGAAACAGGAGTCTGGAAACAGAGGGGGAAAATCAGGAGGCTGGAAACAGAGGGGCAGAAACAGGAGCCTGGAAACAGAGGGTGAGAAACAGGAGTCGGGAAACAGAGAGGCAGAAACAGGAGGGTGGAAACAGAGGGGCAGAAACAGGAGTCTGGAAACAGAGGGGGAGGAACAGGAGTCTGGAAACAGAGGGGGAGAAACAGGAGTCTGGAAACAGAGGGGGAGTAACAGGAGGCTGGAAACAGAGGGGCAGAAACAGGAGCCTGGAAACAGAGGGGGAGAAACAGGAGTCAGGAAACAGAGGGTGAGAATGTGGAGGCTGGAAACAGTGGGGCAGAATCAGGAGGCTCGAAACAGAGGGGCAGAAACAGGAGTCTGGAAACAGAGGGTGAGAAACAGGAGTCTGGAAACAGAGAGGCTGAAACAGGAGTCTCGAAACAGAGGGGTAGAAACTGGAGTCTGGAAACAGAGGGGGAGAAACAGGAGGCTGGAAATAGAGGGTGAGAAACAGGAGGCTGGAAACTGAGGGTGAGAAACAGGAGTCTGGAAACAGAGGGGGAGAAACAGGCGTCTGGAAACAGAGGGGCAGAAACAGGAGGCTGGAAACAGAGGGACAGAAACAGGAGTCTGGAAACAGAGGGGCAGAAACAGGAGTCTGAAAACAGATGGGGAGAAACAGGAGTCTGTAAACAGAGGGGCAGAAACAGGAGTCTGAAAACAGATGGGGAGAAACAGGAGTCTGTAAACAGAGGAGGAGAAACAGGAGTCTGGAAACAGAGGGGCAGAAACAGGAGGCTGGAAACAGAGGGGCAGAAACAGGAGGCTGGAAACAGAGGGGCAGAAACAGGAGTCTGGAAACAGAGGGGCAGAAACAGGAGTCTGGAAACAGAGGGTGAGAAACAGGAGTCTGGAAACAGAGGTGGGGAAACATGAGTCTGGAAACAGAGGGGCAGAAACAGGAGTCTGGGAAAAGAGGAGGAGAAACAGGAGTCTGGAAACAGAGGGGGAGAAACAGGAGGCAGGAAACAGAGGGGAAGAAACAGGAGGCTGGAAACAGAGGGGCAGACATAGGAGTCTGGAAACAGAGGGGCAGAAACAGGAGGCTGGAAAAAGAGGGGCAGAAATAGGAGTCTGGAAACAGAGGGGCAGAAACAGGAGTCTGGAAACAGAGGGGGAGAAACAGGAGTCTGGAAACAGAGGGGGAGAAACAGGAGTCTGGAAACAGAGGGGCAGAAACTGGAGCCTGGAAACAGAGGGGGAGAAACAGGAGTCAGGTAACAGAGGGTGAGAATGAGGAGGCTGGAAACTGAGGGGCAGAATCAGGAGGCTCGAAACAGAGGGGCAGAACCAGGAGTCTGGAAACAGAGGGTGAGAAACAGGAGTCTGGAAACAGAGGGGCAGAAACAGGAGTCTGGAAACAGAGGGGCAGAAACAGAAGTCTGGAAACAGAAGGCGAGAAACTGGAGGCTGGAAACAGAGGGTGAGAAACAGGAGGCTGGAAACAGAGGGGCAGAAACAGGAGGCTGGAAACAGAGGGGGAGAAACAGGAGACTGGAAACAGAGGGGGACAAACAGGAGACTGGAAACAGAGGGGGAGAAACAGGACTCTGGAAACAGAGGGGGAGAAACAGGAGTCTGGAAACAGAGGGGGAGAAACAGGAGTCTGGAAACAGAGGGGCAGAAACAGGAGTCTGAAAACAGAGGGGGAGAAACAGGAGTCTGTAAACAGAGGGGGAGTAACAGGAGTCTGGAAACAGAGGGGCAGAAACAGGAGTCTGGAAACAGAGGGGCAGAAACAGAAGTCTGGAAACAGAAGGCGAGAAACTGGAGGCTGGAAACAGAGGGTGAGAAACAGGAGGCTGGAAACAGAGGGGCAGAAACAGGAGGCTGGAAATAGAGGGGCAGAAACAGGAGACTGGAAACAGAGGGTGAGAAACAGGAGTCTGGAAACACAGGGGCAGAATCAGAATTCTCGAAACAGAGGGGGAGAAACAGGAGTCTGGAAACAGAGGGGGAGGAACAGGAGTCTGGAAACAGAGGGTGAGAAACAGGAGTCTGGAATCAGAGGGGGAGAAACAGGAGTCTGGAAACAGAGGGGCAGAAACAGGAGTCTGAAAACAGAGGGGGAGAAACAGGAGTCTGGAAACAGAGGGGGAGAAACAGGAGGCTGGAAACAGAGGGGCAGAAACAGGAGGCCGGAATCAGAGGGGCAGGAACAGGAGTCTGGAAACAGAGGGGCAGAAACAGGAGTCTGGAAACAGAGGGTGAGAAACAGGAGTCTGGAAACTGAGGGGCAGAAACAAGAGTCTGGAAACAGAGTGGAGAAACAGGAGTCTGGAAACAGAGCAGGAGAAACAGGAGTCTGGAAACAGAGGGGGAGAAACAGGAGTCTGGAAACAGAGGGCGAGAAACAGGAGTCTGGAAACAGAGGGGCAGAAACAGGAGTCTGGAAACAGATGGGGAGAAACAGGAGTCTGGAAACCGAAGGGGTGAAACATGTGTCTGGAAACAGATGGGGAGAAACAGGAGTCTGGAAACAGAGGGTGAGAAACAGGAGACTGGAAACATAGGGGCAGAAACAGGAGCCTGGATACAAAGGGGCAGAAACCGGAGTCTGGAAACAGAGGCGAAGAAAACGGAGTCTGGAAACAGAGGGGCAGAAACAGGAGTCTGGAAACAGAGGGCGAGAAACAGGAGTCTGGAAACAGAGAGGCAGAAACAGGAGTCTCGAAACAGAGGGTGAGAAACTGGAGTTAGGAAACAGAGGGTGAGAAAGAGGAGGCTGGAAACAGAGGGGCAGATTCAGGAGACTGGAAACAGAGGGGCAGAAACAGGAGTCTGGAAACAGAGGGTGAGAAACTGGAGTCAGGAAACAGAGGGTGAGAAAGAGGAGGCTGGAAACAGAGGGGCAGATTCAGGAGACTGGAAACAGAGGGGGAGAAACAGGAGTCTGGAAACAGAGGGTGAGAAACAGGAGTCTGGAAACAGAGGGGCAGAAACAGGAGTCTGGAAACAGAGGGTGAGAAACTGGAGTCAGGAAACAGAGGGTGAGAAAGAGGAGGCTGGAAACAGAGGGGCAGATTCAGGAGACTGGAAGCAGATGGGCAGAAACAGGAGTCTGGAAACAGAGGGAGAGAAACAGGAGTCTGGAAACAGAGAGGCAGAAACAGGAGTCTGGAAACAGAGGGGCAGAAACAGCAGTCTGGAAACAGAGGGGCAGAAACAGGAGTCTAGAAACAGAGAGTGAGAAACAGGAGTCTGGAAACAGAGGGGCAGAAACAGGAGTCTGGAAAAAGAGGAGGAGAAACAGGAGTCTGGAAACAGAGGGGGAGAAACAGGAGGCTGGAAACAGAGGGGCAGAAACAGGAGGCTGGAAACAGAGGGGCAGACATAGGAGTCTGGAAACAGAGGGGCAGAAACAGGAGGCTGGAAACAGAGGGGCAGAAATAGGAGTCTGGAAACAGAGGGGCAGAAACAGGAGTCTGGAAACAGAGGGGGAGAAACAGGAGGCTGGAAACAGAGGGGGAGAAACAGGAGGCTGGAAACAGAGGGGCAGAAACTGGAGCCTGGAAACAGAGGGGGAGAAACAGGAGTCAGGTAACAGAGGGTGAGAATGAGGAGGCTGGAAACAGAGGGGCAGAATCAGGAGGCTCGAAACAGAGGGGCAGAACCAGGAGTCTGGAAACAGAGGGTGAGAAACAGGAGTCTGGAAACAGAGAGGCAGAAACAGGAGTGTGGAAACAGAGGGGCAGAAACAGGAGTGTGGAAACAGAGGGGGAGAAACAGGAGGCTGGAAACAGAGGGGCAGAAACAGGAGTCTGGAAACAGAGGGGGAGAAACAGGATTCTGGAAACAGATGGTGAGAAACAGGAGTCTGGAAATAGAGGGGCAGATATAGGAGTCTGGAAACAGAGGGGGAGAAACAGGAGGCTGGAAACACAGGGGGAGAAACAGGAGTCTGGAATCTCAGGGTGAGAAACAGAAGTCTGGAAACAGAGGGGCAGAAACAGGAGTCTGGAAACAGAGGGGGAGAAACAGGAGTCTGGAAACAGAGGGTGAGAAGCAGGAGTCTGGAAACAGAGGGGCAGAAACAGGAGGCTGGAAACAGAGGGGCAGAAAGAGGAGACTGGAAACAGAGGGTGAGAAACAGGAGTCTGGAAACAGAGGGGCAGAAACAGGAGTCTGGAAACAGAGGGGGAGAAACAGGAGTCTGGAAACAGAGGGGGAGAAACAGGAGTCTAGAAACAGAGGGGGAGAAAAAGGAGTCTGGAAACAGAGGGGGAGAAACAGGAGTCTGGAAACAGAGGGGGAGAAAAAGGGGTCTGCAAACAGAGGGGGAGAAACAGGAGTCTGGAAACAGAGGGGCAGAAACAGGAGGCTGGAAACAGAGGGGCAGTAACAGCAGTCTGGAAACAGAGGGGCAGAAACAGGAGTCTGGAAACAGAGGGGCAGAAACAGGAGTCTGCAAACAAAGGGCGAGAGACAGGAGGCTGGAAACACAGGGTGAGAAACAGGAGTCTGGAAACAGAGGGGCAGAAACCGGAGTCTGGAAACAGAGGGGCAGAAACAGGAGTCTGGAAACAGAGGGTGAGAAACAGGAGTCTGGAAACAGTGGGGCAGAAACAGGAGTGTGGAAACAGAGGGGGATAAACAGGAGTCTGGAAACAGAGGGGGAGAAACAGGAGTCCGGAAACAGAGGGGGAGAAACAGGAGTCTGGAATCAGAGGGGGAGAAACAGGAGTCTGGAAACAGAGGGGGAGAAACAGGGGTCTGCAAAGAGAGGGGGAGAAACAGGAGTCTGGAAACAGAGGGGCAGAAACAGTAGGCTGGAAACAGAGGGGCAGAAACAGGAGTCTGCAAACAGAGGGGCAGAAACAGGAGTCTGGATACAGAGGGGCAGAAACAGGAGTCTGGAAGCAGAGGGCGAGAAACAGGAGGCTGGAAACAGAGGGTGAGAAACAGGAGTCTGGAAACAGAGCGGCTGAAACAGGAGTCTGGAAACAGAGGGGGAGAAACAGGAGTCTGGAAATTGATGGGGAGAAACAGGAGTCTGGAAACAGAGGGTGAGAAACAGGAGTCTGGAAACAGAGGGGCAGAAACCGGAGTCTGGAAACAGAGGGGCAGAAACAGGAGTCTGGAAACAGAGGGGGAGAAACAGGAGTCTGGAAACAGAGGGGCAGAAACAGGAGTCTGAAAACAGATGGGGAGAAACAGGAGTCTGTAAACAGAGGAGGAGAAACAGGAGTCTGGAAACAGAGTGGGAGAAACAGGAGGCTGGAAACAGAGGGGCAGAAACAGGAGGCTGGAAACAGAAGGGCAGAAACAGGAGTCTGGAAACAGAGGGGCAGAAACAGGAGTCTGGAAACAGAGGGGGAGAAACAGGAGTCTGGAAACAGAGGGGCAGAAACAGGAGTCTGGAAACAGAGGGGCAGAAACAGGAGTCTGGAAACAGAGTGGGAGAAACAGGAGGCTGGAAACACAGGGGCAGAAACAGGAGTCTGGAAACAGTGGGGGAGAAACAGGAGTCTGGAAACACAGTGGCAGAAACAGGAGTCTGGAAACAGAGGGGGAGAAACAGGAGGCTGGAAACACAGGGGCAGAAACAGGAGTCTGGAAACAGAGGGGGAGAAACAGGAGTCTGGAAACAGAGGGGGAGAAACAGGAGTCTGGAAACAGAGGGGGAAAATCAGGAGGCTGGAAACAGAGGGGCAGAAACAGGAGCCTGGAAACAGAGGGTGAGAAACAGGAGTCGGGAAACAGAGAGGCAGAAACAGGAGGGTGGAAACAGAGGGGCAGAAACAGGAGTCTGGAAACAGAGGGGGAGGAACAGGAGTCTGGAAACAGAGGGGGAGAAACAGGAGTCTGGAAACAGAGGGGGAGTAACAGGAGGCTGGAAACAGAGGGGCAGAAACAGGAGCCTGGAAACAGAGGGGGAGAAACAGGAGTCAGGAAACAGAGGGTGAGAATGTGGAGGCTGGAAACAGTGGGGCAGAATCAGGAGGCTCGAAACAGAGGGGCAGAAACAGGAGTCTGGAAACAGAGGGTGAGAAACAGGAGTCTGGAAACAGAGAGGCTGAAACAGGAGTCTCGAAACAGAGGGGTAGAAACTGGAGTCTGGAAACAGAGGGGGAGAAACAGGAGGCTGGAAATAGAGGGTGAGAAACAGGAGGCTGGAAACTGAGGGTGAGAAACAGGAGTCTGGAAACAGAGGGGGAGAAACAGGCGTCTGGAAACAGAGGGGCAGAAACAGGAGGCTGGAAACAGAGGGACAGAAACAGGAGTCTGGAAACAGAGGGGCAGAAACAGGAGTCTGAAAACAGATGGGGAGAAACAGGAGTCTGTAAACAGAGGGGCAGAAACAGGAGTCTGAAAACAGATGGGGAGAAACAGGAGTCTGTAAACAGAGGAGGAGAAACAGGAGTCTGGAAACAGAGGGGCAGAAACAGGAGGCTGGAAACAGAGGGGCAGAAACAGGAGGCTGGAAACAGAGGGGCAGAAACAGGAGTCTGGAAACAGAGGGGCAGAAACAGGAGTCTGGAAACAGAGGGTGAGAAACAGGAGTCTGGAAACAGAGGTGGGGAAACATGAGTCTGGAAACAGAGGGGCAGAAACAGGAGTCTGGGAAAAGAGGAGGAGAAACAGGAGTCTGGAAACAGAGGGGGAGAAACAGGAGGCTGGAAACAGAGGGGAAGAAACAGGAGGCTGGAAACAGAGGGGCAGACATAGGAGTCTGGAAACAGAGGGGCAGAAACAGGAGGCTGGAAACAGAGGGGCAGAAATAGGAGTCTGGAAACAGAGGGGCAGAAACAGGAGTCTGGAAACAGAGGGGGAGAAACAGGAGTCTGGAAACAGAGGGGGAGAAACAGGAGTCTGGAAACAGAGGGGCAGAAACTGGAGCCTGGAAACAGAGGGGGAGAAACAGGAGTCAGGTAACAGAGGGTGAGAATGAGGAGGCTGGAAACTGAGGGGCAGAATCAGGAGGCTCGAAACAGAGGGGCAGAACCAGGAGTCTGGAAACAGAGGGTGAGAAACAGGAGTCTGGAAACAGAGGGGCAGAAACAGGAGTCTGGAAACAGAGGGGCAGAAACAGAAGTCTGGAAACAGAAGGCGAGAAACTGGAGGCTGGAAACAGAGGGTGAGAAACAGGAGGCTGGAAACAGAGGGGCAGAAACAGGAGGCTGGAAACAGAGGGGGAGAAACAGGAGACTGGAAACAGAGGGGGACAAACAGGAGACTGGAAACAGAGGGGGAGAAACAGGACTCTGGAAACAGAGGGGGAGAAACAGGAGTCTGGAAACAGAGGGGGAGAAACAGGAGTCTGGAAACAGAGGGGCAGAAACAGGAGTCTGAAAACAGAGGGGGAGAAACAGGAGTCTGTAAACAGAGGGGGAGTAACAGGAGTCTGGAAACAGAGGGGCAGAAACAGGAGTCTGGAAACAGAGGGGCAGAAACAGAAGTCTGGAAACAGAAGGCGAGAAACTGGAGGCTGGAAACAGAGGGTGAGAAACAGGAGGCTGGAAACAGAGGGGCAGAAACAGGAGGCTGGAAATAGAGGGGCAGAAACAGGAGACTGGAAACAGAGGGTGAGAAACAGGAGTCTGGAAACACAGGGGCAGAATCAGAATTCTCGAAACAGAGGGGGAGAAACAGGAGTCTGGAAACAGAGGGGGAGGAACAGGAGTCTGGAAACAGAGGGTGAGAAACAGGAGTCTGGAATCAGAGGGGGAGAAACAGGAGTCTGGAAACAGAGGGGCAGAAACAGGAGTCTGAAAACAGAGGGGGAGAAACAGGAGTCTGGAAACAGAGGGGGAGAAACAGGAGGCTGGAAACAGAGGGGCAGAAACAGGAGGCCGGAATCAGAGGGGCAGGAACAGGAGTCTGGAAACAGAGGGGCAGAAACAGGAGTCTGGAAACAGAGGGTGAGAAACAGGAGTCTGGAAACTGAGGGGCAGAAACAAGAGTCTGGAAACAGAGTGGAGAAACAGGAGTCTGGAAACAGAGCAGGAGAAACAGGAGTCTGGAAACAGAGGGGGAGAAACAGGAGTCTGGAAACAGAGGGCGAGAAACAGGAGTCTGGAAACAGAGGGGCAGAAACAGGAGTCTGGAAACAGATGGGGAGAAACAGGAGTCTGGAAACCGAAGGGGTGAAACATGTGTCTGGAAACAGATGGGGAGAAACAGGAGTCTGGAAACAGAGGGTGAGAAACAGGAGACTGGAAACATAGGGGCAGAAACAGGAGCCTGGATACAAAGGGGCAGAAACCGGAGTCTGGAAACAGAGGCGAAGAAAACGGAGTCTGGAAACAGAGGGGCAGAAACAGGAGTCTGGAAACAGAGGGCGAGAAACAGGAGTCTGGAAACAGAGAGGCAGAAACAGGAGTCTCGAAACAGAGGGTGAGAAACTGGAGTTAGGAAACAGAGGGTGAGAAGGAGGAGGCTGGAAACAGAGGGGCAGATTCAGGAGACTGGAAACAGAGGGGCAGAAACAGGAGTCTGGAAACAGAGGGTGAGAAACTGGAGTCAGGAAACAGAGGGTGAGAAAGAGGAGGCTGGAAACAGAGGGGCAGATTCAGGAGACTGGAAACAGAGGGGGAGAAACAGGAGTCTGGAAACAGAGGGTGAGAAACAGGAGTCTGGAAACAGAGGGGCAGAAACAGGAGTCTGGAAACAGAGGGTGAGAAACTGGAGTCAGGAAACAGAGGGTGAGAAAGAGGAGGCTGGAAACAGAGGGGCAGATTCAGGAGACTGGAAGCAGATGGGCAGAAACAGGAGTCTGGAAACAGAGGGAGAGAAACAGGAGTCTGGAAACAGAGAGGCAGAAACAGGAGTCTGGAAACAGAGGGGCAGAAACAGCAGTCTGGAAACAGAGGGGCAGAAACAGGAGTCTAGAAACAGAGAGTGAGAAACAGGAGTCTGGAAACAGAGCGGCAGAAACAGGAGCCTGGAAAAAAAGGGGCAGAAACCGGATTCTGGAAACAGAGGCGAAGAAACAGGAGGCTGGAAACAGAGGGGCAGAAACAGGAGGCTGGAAATAGAGGGGCAGAAACAGGAGACTGGAAACAGAGGGTGAGAAACAGGAGTCTGGAAACACAGGGGCAGAATCAGAATTCTCGAAACAGAGGGGGAGAAACAGGAGTCTGGAAACAGAGGGGGAGGAACAGGAGTCTGGAAACAGAGGGTGAGAAACAGGAGTCTGGAATCAGAGGGGGAGAAACAGGAGTCTGGAATCAGAGGGGCAGAAACAGGAGTCTGAAAACAGAGGGGGAGAAACAGGAGTCTGGAAACAGAGGGGGAGAAACAGGAGGCTGGAAACAGAGGGGCAGAAACAGGAGGCCGGAATCAGAGGGGCAGGAACAGGAGTCTGGAAACAGAGGGGCAGAAACAGGAGTCTGGAAACAGAGGGTGAGAAACAGGAGTCTGGAAACTGAGGGGCAGAAACAAGAGTCTGGAAACAGAGTGGAGAAACAGGAGTCTGGAAACAGAGCAGGAGAAACAGGAGTCTGGAACCAGAGGGGGAGAAACAGGAGTCTGGAAACAGAGGGCGAGAAACAGGAGTCTGGAAACAGAGGGGCAGAAACAGGAGTCTGGAAACAGATGGGGAGAAACAGGAGTCTGGAAACCGAAGGGGTGAAACATGTGTCTGGAAACAGATGGGGAGAAACAGGAGTCTGGAAACAGAGGGTGAGAAACAGGAGACTGGAAACATAGGGGCAGAAACAGGAGCCTGGATACAAAGGGGCAGAAACCGGAGTCTGGAAACAGAGGCGAAGAAAACGGAGTCTGGAAACAGAGGGGCAGAAACAGGAGTCTGGAAACAGAGGGCGAGAAACAGGAGTCTGGAAACAGAGAGGCAGAAACAGGAGTCTCGAAACAGAGGGTGAGAAACTGGAGTTAGGAAACAGAGGGTGAGAAGGAGGAGGCTGGAAACAGAGGGGCAGATTCAGGAGACTGGAAACAGAGGGGCAGAAACAGGAGTCTGGAAACAGAGGGTGAGAAACTGGAGTCAGGAAACAGAGGGTGAGAAAGAGGAGGCTGGAAACAGAGGGGCAGATTCAGGAGACTGGAAACAGAGGGGGAGAAACAGGAGTCTGGAAACAGAGGGTGAGAAACAGGAGTCTGGAAACAGAGGGGCAGAAACAGGAGTCTGGAAACAGAGGGTGAGAAACTGGAGTCAGGAAACAGAGGGTGAGAAAGAGGAGGCTGGAAACAGAGGGGCAGATTCAGGAGACTGGAAGCAGATGGGCAGAAACAGGAGTCTGGAAACAGAGGGAGAGAAACAGGAGTCTGGAAACAGAGAGGCAGAAACAGGAGTCTGGAAACAGAGGGGCAGAAACAGCAGTCTGGAAACAGAGGGGCAGAAACAGGAGTCTAGAAACAGAGAGTGAGAAACAGGAGTCTGGAAACAGAGCGGCAGAAACAGGAGCCTGGAAAAAAAGGGGCAGAAACCGGATTCTGGAAACAGAGGCGAAGAAACAGGAGCCTGGAAACAGAGGGGCAGAAACAGGAGTCTGGAAATAGAGGGGGAGAAACAGGAGTCTGGAAACAGAGGGTGAGAAACACGAGTCTGGAAACAGTGGGGCAGAAACATGAGTCTGGAAACAGAGGGTGAGAAACAGGCGTCTGGAAACAGAGGGGCAGAAACAGTAGTCTGGAAACAGAGGGGCAGAAACAGGAGTGTGGAAACTGAGGGTGAGAAACAGGAGTCTGGAAACAGAGGGGGAGAAACAGGAGTCTGGAAACAGAGGGGCAGAAACAGGAGACTGGAAACAGAGGGGGAGAAACAGGAGTCTGGAAACAGAGGGCGAGAAAAAGGAGGCTGGAAACAGAGGGGCAGAATCTGGAGGCTGGAAACAGAGGGGGAGAAACAGGAGTCTGGAAACAGAGGGGGAGAAACAGGAGCCTGGAAACAGAGGGGGAGAAACAGGAGGCTGGAAACAGAGGGTGAGAAACAGGATTCTGGAAACAGACGGGCAGAAACAGGAGTCTGGAAACAGAGGGGGAGAAACAGGAGTCTGGAAACAGAGCGGCAGAAACAGGAGTCTGAAAACAGATGGGGAGAAACAGGAGTCTGGAAACAGAGGGGGAGAAACAGGGGGGCTGGAAACATGGGGGCAGAAACAGGAGTCTGGAAACAGAGGGTGAGAAACAGGAGTCTGGAAACTGAGGGGCAGAAACAAGAGTCTGGAAACAGAGTGGAGAAACAGGAGTCTGGAAACAGAGCAGGAGAAACAGGAGTCTGGAAACAGAGGGGGAGAAACAGGAGTCTGGAAACAGAGGGCGAGAAACAGGAGTCTGGAAACAGAGGGGCAGAAACAGGAGTCTGGAAATAGAGGGGGAGAAACAGGAGTCTGGAAACAGAAGGGGAGAAACAGGTGTCTGGAAACAGATGGGGAGAAACAGGAGTCTGGAAACAGAGGGTGAGAAACAGGAGACTGGAAACAGAGGGGCAGAAACAGGAGCCTGGAAACAAAGGGGCAGAAACCGGAGTCTGGAAACAGAGGCGAAGAAAACGGAGTCTGGAAACAGAGGGGCAGAAACAGGAGTCTGGAAACAGAGGGGGAGAAACAGGAGTCTGGAAACAGAGAGGCAGAAACAGGAGTCTCGAAACAGAGGGTGAGAAACTGGAATCAGGAAACAGAGGCTGAGAAAGAGGAGGCTGGAAACAGAGGGGCAGAAACAGGAGTCTGGAAACAGAGGGTGAGAAACTGGAGTCAGGAAACAGAGGGTGAGAAAGAGGAGGCTGGAAACAGAGGGGCAGATTCAGGAGACTGGAAACAGAGGGGGAGAAACAGGAGTCTGGAAACAGAGGGTGAGAAACAGGAGTCTGGAAACAGAGGGGCAGAAACAGGAGTCTGGAAACAGAGGGTGAGAAACTGGAGTCAGGAAACAGAGGGTGAGAAAGAGGAGGCTGGAAACAGAGGGGCAGATTCAGGAGACTGGAAGCAGGTGGGCAGAACCAGGAGTCTGGAAACAGAGGGTGAGAAACAGGAGTCTGGAAACAGAGAGGCAGAAACAGGAGTCTGGAAACAGAGGGGCAGAAACAGGAGTGTGCAAACAGAGAGGCAGAAACAGGAGTCTGGAAACAAAGGGGCAGAAACAGGAGTCTGGAAACAGAGGGGCAGAAACAGCAGTCTGGAAACAGAGGGGCAGAAACAGGAGTCTAGAAACAGAGGGTGAGAAACAGGAGTCTGGAAACAGAGCGGCAGAAACAGGAGCCTGGAAACAAAGGGGCAGAAACCGGAGTCTGGAAACAGAGGCGAAGAAACAGGAGTCTGGAAACAGAGGGGCAGAAACAGGAGTCTGGAAACAGAGGGGGAGAAACAGGAGTCTGGAAACAGAGGGTGAGAAACAGGAGTCTGGAAACAGTGGGGCAGAAACATGAGTCTGGAAACAGAGGGTGAGAAACAGGCGTCTGGAAACAGAGGGGCAGAAACAGGAGTCTGGAAACAGAGTGGCAGAAACAGGAGTGTGGAAACTGAGGGTGAGAAACAGGAGTCTGGAAACAGAGGGGGAGAAACAGGAGTCTGGAAACAGAGGGGCAGAAACAGGAGACTGGAAACAGAGGGTGAGAAACAGGAGTCTGGAAACAGAGGGGCAGAAACAGGAGTCTGGAAACAGAGGGTGAGAAACTGGAGTCAGGAAACAGAGGGTGAGAAAGAGGAGGCTGGAAACAGAGGGGCAGATTCAGGAGACTGGAAGCAGGTGGGCAGAAACAGGAGTCTGGAAACAGAGGGTGAGAAACAGGAGTCTGGAAACAGAGAGGCAGAAACAGGAGTCTGGAAACAGAGGGGCAGAAACAGGAGTGTGCAAACAGAGAGGCAGAAACAGGAGTCTGGAAACAAAGGGGCAGAAACAGGAGTCTGGAAACAGAGGGGCAGAAACAGCAGTCTGGAAACAGAGGGGCAGAAACAGGAGTCTAGAAACAGAGGGTGAGAAACAGGAGTCTGGAAACAGAGCGGCAGAAACAGGAGCCTGGAAACAAAGGGGCAGAAACCGGAGTCTGGAAACAGAGGCGAAGAAACAGGAGTCTGGAAACAGAGGGGGAGAAACAGGAGTCTGGAAACAGAGGGTGAGAAACAGGAGTCTGGAAACAGTGGGGCAGAAACATGAGTCTGGAAACAGAGGGTGAGAAACAGGCGTCTGGAAACAGAGGGGCAGAAACAGTAGTGTGGAAACTGAGGGTGAGAAACAGGAGTCTGGAAACAGAGGGGGAGAAACAGGAGTCTGGAAACAGAGGGGCAGAAACAGGAGACTGGAAACAGAGGGGGAGAAACAGGAGTCTGGAAACAGAGGGCGAGAAAAAGGAGGCTGGAAACAGAGGGGCAGAATCTGGAGGCTGGAAACAGAGGGGGAGAAACAGGAGTCTGGAAACAGAGGGGGAGAAACAGGAGACTGGAAACAGAGGGGGAGAAACAGGAGGCTGGAAACAGAGGGTGAGAAACAGGATTCTGGAAACAGACGGGCAGCAACAGGAGCCTGGAAACAGAGGGGGAGAAACAGGAGTCTGGAAACAGAGCGGCAGAAACAGGAGTCTGGAAACAGATGGGGAGAAACAGGAGTCTGGAAACAGAGGGGGAGAAACAGGGGGGCTGGAAACAGAGGGGCAGAAACAGGAGTCTGGAAACAGAGGGGGAGAAACAGGAGTCTGGAAACAGAGGGAGAGAAACAGGAGGCTGGAAACAGAGGGGCAGAAACAGGAGGCTGGAAACAGAGGGGCAGAATCAGGAGACTGGAAACAGAGGGTGAGAAACAGGAGTCTGGAAACAGAGGGGGAGAAATAGGAGTCTGGAAACAGAGGGGGAGAAACTGGAGTCTGGAAACAGAGGGGCAGAAACAGGAGTCTGGAAACAAAGGGGGAGAAACAGGAGTCTGGAAACAGAGGGGGAGAAACAGGAGTCTGGAAACAGAGGGGGAGAAACAGGAGTCTGGAAAAAGAGGGGGAGAAACAGGAGTCTGGAAACAGAGGGGCAGAAACAGTAGTCTGAAAACAGATGGGGAGAAACAGGAGTCTGTAAACAGAGGAGGAGAAACAGGAGTCTGGAAACAGAGGGGGAGAAACAGGAGGCTGGAAACAGAGGGGCAGAAACAGGAGGCTGGAAACAGAGGGGCAGAAACAGGAGTCTGAAAACAGATGGGGAGAAAGAGGAGTCTGTAAACAGAGGAGGAGAAACAGGAGTCTGGAAACAGAGGGGGAGAAACAGGAGGCTCGAAACAGAGGGGGAGAAACAGGAGGCTGGAAACAGAGGGGCAGAAACAGGAGGCTGAAAACAGAGGGGCAGAAACAGGAGGCTCGAAACAGAGGGGGAGAAACAGGAGCCTGGAAACAGAGGGTGAGAAACAGGAGTCTGGAAACAGAGGTGGAGAAACAGGAGACTGGAAACAGAGGGGGAGAAACAGGAGTCTGGAAACAGAGGGGGAGAAACAGGAGTCTGGATACAGAGGGGGAGAAACAGGAGTCTGGAAACAGAGGGGGAGAAACAGGAGTCTGGAAACAGAGGAGGAGAGACAGGAGTCTGGAAACAGAGGGGGAGAAACAGGAGGCTGGAAACAGAGGGGCAGAAACAGGAGTCTGGAAACAGAGGGGCAGAAACAGGAGTCTGGAAACAGAGGAGGAGAAACAGGAGTCTGGAAATAGAGTGGGAGAAACAGGAGGATGGAAAGAGAGGGGGAGAAACAAGAGTCTGGAAACAGAGGGGCAGAAACAGGAGTGTGGAAACAGAGGGGGAGAAACAGGAGTCTGGAAACAGAGGGGGAGAAACAGGAGTCTGGAAACAGAGGGGCAGAAACAGGAGTCTGAAAACAGATGGGGAGAAACAGGAGTCTGTAAACAGAGGAGGAGAAACAGGAGTCTGGAAACAGAGGGGCAGAAACAGGAGGCTGGAAACAGAGGGGCAGAAACAGGAGGCTGGAAACAGAGGGGCAGAAACAGGAGTCTGGAAACAGAGGGGTAGAAACAGGAGTCTGGAAACAGAGGGTGAGAAACAGGAGTCTGGAAACAGAGGTGGGGAAACATGAGTCTGGAAACAGAGGGGCAGAAACAGGAGTCTGGAAAAAGAGGAGGAGAAACAGGAGTCTGGAAACAGAGGGGGAGAAACAGGAGGCTGGAAACAGAGGGGCAGAAACAGGAGGCTGGAAACAGAGGGGCAGACATAGGAGTCTGGAAACAGAGGGGCAGAAACAGGAGGCTGGAAACAGAGGGGCAGAAATAGGAGTCTGGAAACAGAGCGGCAGAAACAGGAGTCTGGAAACAGAGGGGGAGAAACAGGAGTCTGGAAACAGAGGGGGAGAAACAGGAGGCTGGAAACAGAGGTGCAGAAACTGGAGCCTGGAAACAGAGGGGGAGAAACAGGAGTCTGGAAACAGAGGGAGAGAAGCAGGAGTCTGGAAACAGAGGGGCAGAAACAGGAGGCTGGAAACAGAGGGGCAGAAAGAGGAGACTGGAAACAGAGGGTGAGAAACTGGAGTCTGGAAACAGAGGGGCAGAAACAGGAGTCTGGAAACAGAGGGGCAGAAACAGGAGGCTGGAAACAGAGGGGCAGAAAGAGGAGACTGGAAACAGAGGGTGAGAAACAGGAGTCTGGAAACAGAGGGGCAGAAACAGGAGTCTGGAAACAGAGGGGGAGAAACAGGAGGCTGGAAACACAGGGGGAGAAACAGGAGTCTGGAATCTCAGGGTGAGAAACAGAAGTCTGGAAACAGAGGGGCAGAAACAGGAGTCTGGAAACAGAGGGGGAGAAACAGGAGTCTGGAAACAGAGGGAGAGAAGCAGGAGTCTGGAAACAGAGGGGCAGAAACAGGAGGCTGGAAACAGAGGGGCAGAAAGAGGAGACTGGAAACAGAGGGTGAGAAACAGGAGTCTGGAAACAGAGGGGCAGAAACAGGAGTCTGGAAACAGAGGGGGAGAAACAGGAGTCTGGAAACAGAGGGGGAGAAACAGGAGTCTAGAAACAGAGGGGGAGAAACAGGAGTCTGGAAACAGAGGGGGAGAAACAGGAGTCTGAAAACAGAGGGGGAGAAAAAGGGGTCTGAAAACAGATGGGGAGAAACAGGAGTCTGTAAACAGAGGAGGAGAAACAGGAGTCTGGAAACAGAGGGGCAGAAACAGGAGGCTGGAAACAGAGGGGCAGAAACAGGAGGCTGGAAACAGAGGGGCAGAAACAGGAGTCTGGAAACAGAGGGGTAGAAACAGGAGGCTGGAAACAGAGGGGCAGAAACAGGAGGCTGGAAACAGAGGGGTAGAAACAGGAGTCTGGAAACAGAGGGTGAGAAACAGGAGTCTGGAAACAGAGGTGGGGAAACATGAGTCTGGAAACAGAGGGGCAGAAACAGGAGTCTGGAAAAAGAGGAGGAGAAACAGGAGTCTGGAAACAGAGGGGGAGAAACAGGAGGCTGGAAACAGAGGGGCAGAAACAGGAGGCTGGAAACAGAGGGGCAGACATAGGAGTCTGGAAACAGAGGGGCAGAAACAGGAGGCTGGAAACAGAGGGGCAGAAATAGGAGTCTGGAAACAGAGGGGCAGAAACAGGAGTCTGGAAACAGAGGGGGAGAAACAGGAGTCTGGAAACAGAGGGGGAGAAACAGGAGGCTGGAAACAGAGGGGCAGAAACTGGAGCCTGGAAACAGTGGGGGAGAAACAGGAGTCAGGTAACAGAGGGTGAGAATGAGGAGGCTGGAAACAGAGGGGCAGAATCAGGAGGCTCGAAACAGAGGGGCAGAACCAGGAGTCTGGAAACAGAGGGTGAGAAACAGGAGTCTGGAAACAGAGAGGCAGAAACAGGAGTCTGGAAACAGAGGGGCAGAAACAGGAGTGTGGAAACAGAGGGGCAGAAACAGGAGTGTGGAAACAGAGGGGGAGAAACAGGAGGCTGGAAACAGAGGGGCAGAAACAGGAGTCTGGAAACAGAGGGGGAGAAACAGGATTCTGGAAACAGATGGTGAGAAACAGGAGTCTGGAAATAGAGGGGCAGATATAGGAGTCTGGAAACAGAGGGGGAGAAACAGGAGGCTGGAAACACAGGGGGAGAAACAGGAGTCTGGAATCTCAGGGTGAGAAACAGAAGTCTGGAAACAGAGGGGCAGAAACAGGAGTCTGGAAACAGAGGGGGAGAAACAGGAGTCTGGAAACAGAGGGTGAGAAGCAGGAGTCTGGAAACAGAGGGGCAGAAACAGGAGGCTGGAAACAGAGGGGCAGAAAGAGGAGACTGGAAACAGAGGGTGAGAAACAGGAGTCTGGAAACAGAGGGGCAGAAACAGGAGTCTGGAAACAGAGGGGGAGAAACAGGAGTCTGGAAACAGAGGGGGAGAAACAGGAGTCTAGAAACAGAGGGGGAGAAAAAGGAGTCTGGAAACAGAGGGGGAGAAACAGGAGTCTGGAAACAGAGGGGGAGAAAAAGGGGTCTGCAAACAGAGGGGGAGAAACAGGAGTCTGGAAACAGAGGGGCAGAAACAGGAGGCTGGAAACAGAGGGGCAGTAACAGCAGTCTGGAAACAGAGGGGCAGAAACAGGAGTCTGGAAACAGAGGGGCAGAAACAGGAGTCTGCAAACAAAGGGCGAGAGACAAGAGGCTGGAAACACAGGGTGAGAAACAGGAGTCTGGAAACAGAGGGGCAGAAACCGGAGTCTGGAAACAGAGGGGCAGAAACAGGAGTCTGGAAACAGAGGGTGAGAAACAGGAGTCTGGAAACAGTGGGGCAGAAACAGGAGTGTGGAAACAGAGGGGGATAAACAGGAGTCTGGAAACAGAGGGGGAGAAACAGGAGTCCGGAAACAGAGGGGGAGAAACAGGAGTCTGGAATCAGAGGGGGAGAAACAGGAGTCTGGAAACAGAGGGGGAGAAACAGGGGTCTGCAAACAGAGGGGGAGAAACAGGAGTCTGGAAACAGAGGGGCAGAAACAGTAGGCTGGAAACAGAGGGGCAGAAACAGGAGTCTGCAAACAGAGGGGCAGAAACAGGAGTCTGGATACAGAGGGGCAGAAACAGGAGTCTGGAAACAGAGGGCGAGAAACAGGAGGCTGGAAACAGAGGGTGAGAAACAGGAGTCTGGAAACAGAGCGGCAGAAACAGGAGTCTGGAAGCAGAGGGGGAGAAACAGGAGTCTGGAAATTGATGGGGAGAAACAGGAGTCTGGAAACAGAGGGTGAGAAACAGGAGTCTGGAAACAGAGGGGCAGAAACAGGAGTCTGGAAACAGAGGGGCAGAAACAGGAGTCTGAAAACAGATGGGGAGAAACAGGAGTCTGTAAACAGAGGAGGAGAAACAGGAGTCTGGAAACAGAGTGGGAGAAACAGGAGGCTGGAAACAGAGGGGCAGAAACAGGAGGCTGGAAACAGAAGGGCAGAAACAGGAGTCTGGAAACAGAGGGGCAGAAACAGGAGTCTGGAAACAGAGGGGGAGAAACAGGAGTCTGGAAACAGAGGGGCAGAAACAGGAGTCTGGAAACAGAGGGGCAGAAACAGGAGTCTGGAAACAGAGTGGGAGAAACAGGAGGCTGGAAACACAGGGGCAGAAACAGGAGTCTGGAAACAGTGGGGGAGAAACAGGAGTCTGGAAACACAGTGGCAGAAACAGGAGTCTGGAATCAGAGGGGGAGAAACAGGAGGCTGGAAACACAGGGGCAGAAACAGGAGTCTGGAAACAGAGGGGGAGAAACAGGAGTCTGGAAACAGAGGGGGAGAAACAGGAGTCTGGAAACAGAGGGGGAAAATCAGGAGGCTGGAAACAGAGGGGCAGAAACAGGAGCCTGGAAACAGAGGGTGAGAAACAGGAGTCGGGAAACAGAGAGGCAGAAACAGGAGGGTGGAAACAGAGGGGCAGAAACAGGAGTCTGGAAACAGAGGGGGAGGAACAGGAGTCTGGAAACAGAGGGGGAGAAACAGGAGTCTGGAAACAGAGGGGGAGTAACAGGAGGCTGGAAACAGAGGGGCAGAAACAGGAGCCTGGAAACAGAGGGGGAGAAACAGGAGTCAGGAAACAGAGGGTGAGAATGTGGAGGCTGGAAACAGTGGGGCAGAATCAGGAGGCTCGAAACAGAGGGGCAGAAACAGGAGTCTGGAAACAGAGGGTGAGAAACAGGAGTCTGGAAACAGAGAGACTGAAACAGGAGTCTCGAAACAGAGGGGTAGAAACTGGAGTCTGGAAACAGAGGGGGAGAAACAGGAGGCTGGAAATAGAGGGTGAGAAACAGGAGGCTGGAAACTGAGGGTGAGAAACAGGAGTCTGGAAACAGAGGGGGAGAAACAGGCGTCTGGAAACAGAGGGGCAGAAACAGGAGGCTGGAAACAGAGGGACAGAAACAGGAGTCTGGAAACAGAGGGGCAGAAACAGGAGTCTGAAAACAGATGGGGAGAAACAGGAGTCTGTAAACAGAGGGGCAGAAACAGGAGTCTGAAAACAGATGGGGAGAAACAGGAGTCTGTAAACAGAGGGGGAGAAACAGGAGTCTGGAAACAGAGGGGCAGAAACAGGAGGCTGGAAACAGAGGGGCAGAAACAGGAGGCTGGAAACAGAGGGGCAGAAACAGGAGTCTGGAAACAGAGGGGCAGAAACAGGAGTCTGGAAACAGAGGGTGAGAAACAGGAGTCTGGAAACAGAGGTGGGGAAACATGAGTCTGGAAACAGAGGGGCAGAAACAGGAGTCTGGGAAAAGAGGAGGAGAAACAGGAGTCTGGAAACAGAGGGGGAGAAACAGGAGGCTGGAAACAGAGGGGAAGAAACAGGAGGCTGGAAACAGAGGGGCAGACATAGGAGTCTGGAAACAGAGGGGCAGAAACAGGAGGCTGGAAACAGAGGGGCAGAAATAGGAGTCTGGAAACAGAGGGGCAGAAACAGGAGTCTGGAAACAGAGGGGGAGAAACAGGAGTCTGGAAACAGAGGGGGAGAAACAGGAGGCTGGAAACAGAGGGGCAGAAACTGGTGCCTGGAAACAGAGGGGGAGAAACAGGAGTCAGGTAACAGAGGGTGAGAATGAGGAGGCTGGAAACTGAGGGGCAGAATCAGGAGGCTCGAAACAGAGGGGCAGAACCAGGAGTCTGGAAACAGAGGGTGAGAAACAGGAGTCTGGAAACAGAGAGGCAGAAACAGGAGTCTGGAAACAGAGGGGCAGAAACAGGAGTCTGGAAACAGAGGGGCAGAAACAGGAGTGTGGAAACAGAGGGGGAGAAACAGGAGGCTGGAAACAGAGGGGCAGAAACAGGAGTCTGGAAACAGAGGGGGAGAAACAGGATTCTGGAAACAGATGGTGAGAAACAGGAGTCTGGAAACAGAGGGGCAGATATAGGAGTCTGGAAACAGAGGGGGAGAAACAGGAGGCTGGAAACACAGGGGGAGAAACAGGAGTCTGGAATCTCAGGGTGAGAAACAGAAGTCTGGAAACAGGGGGGCAGAAACAGGAGTCTGGAAACAGAGGGGGAGAAACAGGAGTCTGGAAACAGAGGGAGAGAAACAGGAGTCTGGAAACAGAGGGGCAGAAACAGGAGGCTGGAAACAGACGGGCAGAAAGAGGAGACTGGAAACAGAGGGTGAGAAACAGGAGTCTGGAAACAGAGGGGCAGAAACAGGAGTCTGGAAACAGAGGGGGAGAAACAGGAGTCTGGAAACAGAGGGGGAGAAACAGGAGTCTAGAAACAGAGGGGGAGAAACAGGAGTCTGGAAACAGAGGGGGAGAAACAGGAGTCTGGAAACAGAGGGGGAGAAAAAGGGGTCTGCAAACAGAGGGGGAGAAACAGGAGTCTGGAAACAGAGGGGCAGAAACAGGAGGCTGGAAACAGAGGGGCAGTAACAGCAGTCTGGAAACAGAGTGGCAGAAACAGGAGTCTGGAAACAGAGGGGCAGAAACAGGAGTCTGCAAACAAAGGGCGAGAGACAGGAGGCTGGAAACACAGGGTGAGAAACAGGAGTCTGGAAACAGAGGGGCAGAAACCGGAGTCTGGAAACAGAGGGGCAGAAACAGGAGTCTGGAAACAGAGGGGGAGAAACAGGAGTCTGGAAACAGAGGGGCAGAAACAGGAGTCTGAAAACAGTTGGGGAGAAACAGGAGTCTGTAAACAGAGGAGGAGAAACAGGAGCCTGGAAACAGAGTGGGAGAAACAGGAGGCTGGAAACAGAGGGGCAGAAACAGGAGGCTGGAAACAGAAGGGCAGAAACAGGACTCTGGAAACAGAGGGGCAGAAACAGGAGTCTGGAAACAGAGGGGCAGAAACAGGAGTGTGGAAACAGAGGGGGAGAAACAGGAGGCTGGAAACAGAGGGGCAGAAACACGAGTCTGGAAACAGAGAGGGAGAAACAGGATTCTGGAAACAGATGGTGAGAAACAGGAGTCTGGAAACAGAGGGGCAGATATAGGAGTCTGGAAACAGAGGGGGAGAAACAGGAGTCTAGAAACAGAGGGGGAGAAACAGGAGTCTGGAAACAGAGGGGGAGAAACAGGAGTCTGGAAACAGAGGGGGAGAAAAAGGGGTCTGCAAACAGAGGGGGAGAAACAGGAGTCTGGAAACAGAGGGGCAGAAACAGGAGGCTGGAAACAGAGGGGCAGTAACAGCAGTCTGGAAACAGAGGGGCAGAAACAGGAGTCTGGAAACAGAGGGGCAGAAACAGGAGTCTGCAAACAAAGGGCGAGAGACAGGAGGCTGGAAACACAGGGTGAGAAACAGGAGTCTGGAAACAGAGGGGCAGAAACCGGAGTCTGGAAACAGAGGGGCAGAAACAGGAGTCTGGAAACAGAGGGTGAGAAACAGGAGTCTGGAAACAGTGGGGCAGAAACAGGAGTGTGGAAACAGAGGGGGAGAAACAGGAGTCTGGAAACAGAGGGGGAGAAACAGGAGTCCGGAAACAGAGGGGGAGAAACAGGAGTCTGGAATCAGAGGGGGAGAAACAGGAGTCTGGAAACAGAGGGCGAGAAACAGGAGTCTGGAAACAGAGGGCGAGAAACAGGAGGCTGGAAACAGAGGGTGAGAAACAGGAGTCTGGAAACAGAGCGGCAGAAACAGGAGTCTGGAAACAGAGGGGGAGAAACAGCAGTCTGGAAATTGATGGGGAGAAACAGGAGTCTGGAAACAGAGGGTGAGAAACAGGAGTCTGGAAACAGAGGGGCAGAAACCGGAGTCTGGAAACAGAGGGGCAGAAACAGGAGTCTGGAAACAGAGGGGGAGAAACAGGAGTCTGGAAACAGAGGGGCAGAAACAGGAGTCTGAAAACAGATGGGGAGAAACAGGAGTCTGTAAACAGAGGAGGAGAAACAGGAGTCTGGAAACAGAGTGGGAGAAACAGGAGGCTGGAAACAGAGGGGCAGAAACAGGAGGCTGGAAACAGAAGGGCAGAAACAGGAGTCTGGAAACAGAGGTGCAGAAACAGGAGTCTGGAAACAGAGGGGGAGAAACAGGAGTCTGGAAACAGAGGGGCAGAAACAGGAGGCTGGAAACAGAGGGGCAGTAACAGCAGGCTGGAAACAGAGGGGCAGAAACAGGAGTCTGGAAACTGAGGGGCAGAAAAAGGAGACTGGAAACAGAGGGGGAGAAACAGGAGACTGGAAACACAGGGGGAGAAACAGGAGTCTGGAAACAGAGGGGGAGAAACAGGAGTCTGGAAACATAGGGGGAGAAACAGGAGTCTGGCAACAGAGGGGGAGAAACAGGAGTCTGGAAACAGAGGGGGAGAAACAGGAGTCTGGAAACAGAGGGGCAGAAACAGGAGTCTGAAAACAGATGGGGAGAAACAGGAGTCTGTAAACAGAGGAGGAGAAACAGGAGTCTGGAAACAGAGGGGGAGAAAGAGGAGGCTGGAAACAGAGGGGCAGAAACAGGAGGCTGGAAACAGAGGGGCAGAAACAGGAGTCTGAAAACAGATGGGGAGAAACAGGAGGCTGGAAACAGAGGGGCAGAAACAGGAGGCTGGAAACAGAGGGGCAGAAACAGGAGGATCGAAACAGAGGGGGAGAAACAGGAGCCTGGAAAGAGAGGGTGAGAAACAGGAGTCTGGAAAAAGAGGTGGAGAAACTGGAGACTGGAAACAGAGGGGGAGAAACAGGAGTCTGGAAACAGAGGGGGAGAAACAGGAGTCTGGAAACAGAGGGGGAGAAACAGGAGTCTGGAAACAGAGGGGCAGAAACAGGAGTCTGAAAACAGATGGGGAGAAACAGGAGTCTGTAAACAGAGGAGGAGAAACAGGAGTCTGGAAACAGAGGGGGAGAAACAGTAGGCTGGAAACAGAGGGGCAGAAACAGGAGGCTGGAAACAGAGGGGCAGAAACAGGAGTCTGGAAACAGAGGGGCAGAAACAGCAGTGTGGAACAGAGGGGGAGAAACAGGAGTGTGGAAACAGAGGGGGAGAAACAGGAGGCTGGGCACAGAGGGGCAGAAAGAAGAGTCTGGAAACAGTGGGGCAGAAACAGGAGGCTGGAAGTGGAGGGGCAGAAACAGGAGGCTGGAAACAGAGGGGCAGAAACAGGAGTCTGGAAACAGAGGGGCAGAAACAGGAGTCTGGAAACAGAGGGGGAGAAACAGGAGTCTGGAAACAGAGGGGGAGAAACAGGAGGCTGGAAACAGAGGGGCAGAAACAGGAGCCTGGACACAGAGGGGGAGAAATAGGAGTCAGGAAACAGAGGGTGAGAAAGAGGGGGCTGGAAAAAGAGGGGCAGAATCAGGAGGCTCGAAACAGAGGGGCATAAACAGGAGTCTGGAAACAGAGGGTGAGAAACAGGAGTCTGGAAACAGAGAGGCAGAAACAGGAGTCTGGCAACAGAGGGGCAGAAACAGGAGTCTGGAAACAGAGGGGGAGAATCAAGAGTCTGGAAACAGAGGGGCAGAAACAGGAGTGTGGAAACAGAGGGGGAGAAACAGGAGGCTGGAAACAGAGGGGCAGAAACAGGAGTCTGGAAACAGAGGGGGAGAAACAGGAGTCTGGAAACAGATGGTGAGAAACAGGAGTCTGGAAACAGAGGGGCAGAAATAGGAGTCTGGAAACAGAGGGGGAGAAACAGGAGTCTTGAAACACCGGGTGAGAAACAGAACTCTGGAAACAGAGGGGCAGAAACAGGAGTCTGGAAACAGAGGGGGAGAAACAGGAGTCTGGAAATAGAGGGAGAGAAACAGGATGCTGGAAACAGAGGGGCAGAAACAGGAGGCTGGAAACAGAGGGGCAGAAAGAGGAGACTGGAAACAGAGTGTGAGAAACAGGAGTCTGGAAACAGAGGGGCAGAAACAGGAGTATGGAAACAGAGGGGCAGAAACAGGAGTCTGGAAACAGAGGGGGAGAAACAGGTGTCTGGAATCAGAGGGGGAGAAACAGGAGGCTGGAAACAGAGGGGCAGAAACAGGAGCCTGGATACAGAGGGTGAGAAACAGGAGTCTGGAAACAGAGGGGGGGAAACAGGAGTCTGGAAACAGAGGGGCAGAAACAGGAGGATGGAAACACAGGGGCACAAACAGGAGTCTGGAAACAGAGGGGGAGAAACAGGAGTCTGGAAACAGAGGGGGAGAAACAGGAGTCTGGAAACAGAGGGGGAGAAACAGGAGGCTGGAAACAGAGGGGCAGAAACAGGAGCCTGGAAACAGAGGGGGAGAAACAGGAGTCAGGAAACAGAGGGTGAGAAAGAGGAGGCTGGAAACAGAGGGGCAGAATCAGGAGGCTCGAAACAGAGGGGCAGAGACAGGAGTCTGGAATCAGAGGTTGAGAAACAGGAGTCTAGAAACAGAGAGGCAGAAACAGGAGGCTGGAAACAGCGGGGCAGTAACAGGAGTCTGGAAACAGAGGGGCAGAAACACGAGTCTGGAAACAGAGGGGGAGAAACAGGAGTCTGGAAACAGAGGGGGAGAAACAGGAGGCTGGAAACAGAGGGGCAGAAACAGGAGCCTGGAAACACAGGGGGAGAAACAGGAGTCAGGAAACAGAGGGTGAGAAAGAGGTGGCTGGAAACAGAGGGGCAGAAACAGGAGTCTGGAAACAGAGGGGCAGAAACAGGAGTCTGGAAACAGAGGGGGAGAATCAGGAGTCTGGAAACAGATGGTGAGAAACAGGAGTCTGGAAACAGAGGGGGAGAAACTGGAGGCTGGAAGCAGAGGGTGAGAAACAGGAGTCTGGAAACAGTGGGGCAGAAACAGGAGTGTGGAAACAGAGGGGGAGAAACAGGAGGCTGGAAACAGAGGGTGAGAAACAGGAGTCTGGAAACAGAGGGGGAGAAACAGGCGTCTGGAAACAGAGGGGCAGAAACAGGAGGCTGGAAACAGAGGGGCAGAAACAGGAGTCTGGAAACAGAGGGGCAGAAACAGGAGTTTGGAAACAGGGGGGAGAAACAGGATGCTGGAAACAGAGGGGCAGAAACAGGAGGCTCGAAACAGAGGGGGAGAAACAGGAGCCTGGAAACAGAGGGTGAGAAACAGGAGTCTGGAAAAAGAGTTGGAGAAACAGGAGACTGGGAACAGAAGGGGACAAATAGGAGTCTGGAAACAGAGGCGGAGAAACAGGAGTCTGGAAACAGAGGGGGAGAAACAGGAGTCTGGAAACAGAGGGGGAGAAACAGGAGTCTGGAAACAGAGGGGGAGAAACAGGAGTCTGGAAACACAGGGGGAGAAACAGGAGTCTGGAAACAGAGGGGCAGAAACAGGAGTCTGAAAACAGATGGGGAGAAACAGGAGTCTGTAAACAGAGGAGGAGAAACAGGAGTCTGGAAACAGAGGGGGAGAAACAGGAGGCTGGAAACAGAGGGGCAGAAACAGGAGGCTGGAAACAGAGGGGCAGAAACAGGAGTCTGAAAACAGATGGGGAGAAACAGGAGTCTGTAAACAGAGGAGGAGAAACAGGCGTCTGGAAACAGAGGGGGAGAAACAGGAGGCTCGAAACAGAGGGGGAGAAACAGGAGGCTGGAAACAGAGGGGCAGAAACAGGATGCTGGAAACAGAGGGGCAGAAACAGGAGGCTCGAAACAGAGGGGGAGAAACAGGAGCCTGGAAACAGAGGGTGAGAAACAGGAGTCTGGAAACAGAGGTGGAGAAACAGGAGACTGGAAACAGTGGGGGAGAAACAGGAGTCTGGAAACAGAGGGGGAGAAACAGGAGTCTGGATACAGAGGGGGAGAAACAGGAGTCTGGACACAGAGGGGGAGAAACAGGAGTCTGGAAACAGAGGAGGAGAGACAGGAGTCTGGAAACAGAGGGGGAGAAAAAGGAGGCTGGAAACAGAGGGGCAGAAACAGGAGTCTGGAAACAGAGGGTGAGAAACAGGAGTCTGGAAACAGAGGAGGAGAAACAGGAGTCTGGAAACAGAGGGGGAGAAACTGGAGGATGGAAAGAGAGGGGGAGAAACAAGAGTCTGGAAAAAGAGGGGCAGAAACAGGAGTGTGGAAAAAGAGGGGGAGAAACAGGAGGCAGGAAACACAGGGGCAGAAACAGGAGTCTGGAAACAGAGGGGGAGAAACTGGAGTCTGGAAACAGAGGGGGAGAAACAGGAGTCTGGAAACAGAGGGGCAGAAACAGGAGTCTGAAAACAGATGGGGAGAAACAGGAGCCTGGAAACAGAGGGGGAGAAACAGGAGTCAGGAAACAGAGGGTGAGAAAGAGGTGGCTGGAAACAGAGGGGCAGAAACAGGAGTCTGGAAACAGAGGGGCAGAAACAGGAGTCTGGAAACAGAGGGGGAGAATCAGGAGTCTGGAAACAGATGGTGAGAGACAGGAGTCTGGAAACAGAGGGGGAGAAACTGGAGGCTGGAAGCAAAGGGTGAGAAACAGGAGTCTGGAAATAGTGGGGCAGAAACAGGAGTGTGGAAACAGAGGGGGAGAAACAGGAGGCTGGAAACAGAGGGTGAGAAACAAGAGGCTGGAAACAGAGGGTGAGAAACAGGAGTCTGGAAACAGAGGGGGAGAAACAGGCGTCTGGAAACAGAGGGGCAGAAACAGGCGACTGGAAACAGAGGGGCAGAAACAGGAGTCTGGAAACAGAGGGGCAGAAACAGGAGTTTGGAAACAGGGGGGGAGAAACAGGATGCTGGAAACAGAGGGGCAGAAACAGGAGGCTCGAAACAGAGGGGGAGAAACAGGAGCCTGGAAACAGAGGGTGAGAAACAGGAGTCTGGAAAAAGAGGTGGAGAAACAGGAGACTGGAAACAGAGGGGGACAAACAGGAGTCTGGAAACAGAGGCGGGGAAACAGGAGTCTGGAAACAGAGGGGGAGAAACAGGAGTCTGGAAACAGAGGGGGAGAAACAGGAGTCTGGAAACAGAGGGGGAGAAACAGGAGTCTGGAAACAGAGGGGGAGAAACAGGAGTCTGGAAACAGAGGGGCAGAAGCAGGAGTCTGAAAACAGATGGGGTGAAACAGGAGTCTGTAAACAGAGGAGGAGAAACAGGAGTCTGGAAACAGAGGGGGAGAAACAGGAGGCTGGAAACTGAGGGGCAGAAACAGGAGGCTGGAAACAGAGGGGCAGAAACAGGAGTCTGAAAACAGATGGGGAGAAACAGGAGTCTGTAAACAGAGGAGGAGAAACAGGAGTCTGGAAACAGAGGGGGAGAAACAGGAGGCTCGAAACAGAGGGGGAGAAACAGGAGGCTGGAAACAGAGGGGCAGAAACAGGATGCTGGAAACAGAGGGGCAGAAACAGGAGGCTCGAAACAGAGGGGGAGAAACAGGAGCCTGGAAACAGAGGGTGAGAAACAGGAGTCTGGAAACAGAGGTGGAGAAACAGGAGTCTGGAAACAGAGGGGGAGAAACAGGAGTCTGGATACAGAGGGGGAGAAACAGGAGTTTGGAAACAGAGGGGTAGAAACAGGAGTCTGGAAACAGAGGAGGAGAGACAGGAGTCTGGAAACAGAGGGGGAGAAACAGGAGGCTGGAAACAGAGGGGCAGAAACAGGAGTCTGGAAACAGAGGGGCAGAAACAGGAGTCTGGAAACAGAGGAGGAGAAACAGGAGTCTGGAAACAGAGGGGGAGAAACAGGAGGATGGAAAGAGAGGGGGAGAAACAATAGTCTGGAAACAGAGGGGCAGAAACAGGAGTGTGGAAAAAGAGGGGGAGAAACAGGAGGCTGGAAACAGAGGGGCAGAAACAGGAGTCTGGAAACAGAGGGGGAGAAACAGGAGTCTGGAAACAGAGGGGGAGAAACAGGAGTCTGGAAACAGAGGGGCAGAAACAGGAGTCTGAAAACAGATGGGGAGAAACAGGAGTCCGTAAACAGAGGAGGAGAAACAGGAGTCTGGAAACAGAGGGGCAGAAACAGGAGGCTGGAAACAGAGGGGCAGAAACAGGAGGCTGGAAACAGAGGGGCAGAAACAGGAGTCTGGAAACAGAGGGGCAGAAACAGGAGTCTGGAAACAGAGGGTGAGAAACAGGAGTCTGGAAACAGAGGGGGGGAAACATGAGTCTGGAAACAGAGGGGCAGAAACAGGAGTCTGAAAAAAGAGGAGGAGAAACAGGAGTCTGGAAACAGAGGGGGAGAAACAGGAGGCTGGAAACAGAGGGGCAGAAACAGGAGGCTGGAAACAGAGGGGCAGAAATAGGAGTCTGGAAACAGAGGGGCAGAAACAGGAGGCTGGAAACAGAGGGGCAGAAATAGGAGTCTGGAAACAGAGGGGCAGAAACAAGAGTCTGGAAACAGAGGGGGAGAAACAGGAGTCTGGAAACAGAGGGGGAGAAACAGGAGGCTGGAAACAGAGGGGCAGAAACTGGAGCCTGGGAACAGAGGGGGAGAAACAGGAGTCAGGTAACAGAGGGTGAGAATGAGGAGGCTGGAAACAGAGGGGCAGAATCAGGACGCTCGAAACAGAGGGGCAGAAACCGGATTCTGGAAACAGATGGTGAGAAACAGGAGTCTGGAAACAGAGGGGCAGAAATAGGAGTCTGGAAACAGAGGGGGAGAAACAGGAGGCTGGAAACACAGGGGGAGAAACAGGAGTCTGGAATCTCAGGGTGAGAAACAGAAGTCTGGAAACAGAGGGGCAGAAACAGGAGTCTGGAAACAGAGGGGGAGAAACAGGAGTCTGGAAACAGAGGGAGAGAAACAGGAGTCTGGAAACAGAGGGGGAGAAACAGGATTCTGGAAACAGATGGTGAGAAACAGGAGTCTGGAAACAGAGGGGCAGAAACAGGAGCCTGGAAACAGATGGGCAGAAACAGGAGGCTGGAAACAGAGGGGCAGAAACAGGAGTCTGGAAACAGAGTGGGAGAAACAGGAGCCTGGAAACAGAGGGGCAGAAACAGGAGGCTGGAAACAGAAGGTCAGAAACAGGAGTCTGGAAACAGAGGGGCAGAAACAGGAGTCTGGAAACAGAGGGTGAGAAACAGGAGTCTGGAAACAGAGGGGCAGAAACAGGAGGCTGGAAACACAGGGGCAGAAACAGGAGGCTGGAAACAGAGGGGGAGAAACAGGAGTCTGGAGACAGAGGGGGAGAAACAGGAGTCTGGAAACAGAGGGGGAGAATCAGGAGGCTGGAAACAGAGGGGCAGAAACAGGAGCCTGGAAACAGAGGGGGAGAAACAGGCATCTGGAAACAGAGGGGCAGAAACAGGAGGCTGGAAACAGAGGGACAGAAACAGGAGTCTGGAAACAGAGGGGCAGAAACAGGAGTTTGGAAACAGGGGGGGAGAAACAGGAGGCTGGAAACAGAGGGGCAGAATCAGGAGGCTCGAAACAGAGGGGGAGAAACAGGAGCCTGGAAACAGAGGGTGAGAAACAGGAGCCTGGAAAAAGAGGTGGAGAAACAGGAGACTGGAAACAGAGGGGGAGAAACAGGAGACTGGAAACAGAGGGGGAGAAACAGGAGACTGGAAACAGAGGGGGAGAAACAGGAGTCTGGAAACAGAGGGGGAGAAACAGGAGTCTGGCAACAGAGGGGGAGAAACAGGAGTCTGGAAACAGAGGGGGAGAAACAGGAGTCTGGAAACAGAGGGGCAGAAACAGGAGTCTGAAAACAGATGGGGAGAAACAGGAGTCTGTAAACAGAGGAGGAGAAACAGGAGTCTGGAAACAGAGGGGGAGAAACAGGAGGCTGGAAACAGAGGGGAAGAAACAGGAGGCTGGAAACAGAGGGGCAGAAACAGGAGTCTGGAAACAGAGGGGCAGAAACAGGAGTCTGAAAACAGATGGGGAGAAACAGGAGTCTGGAAACAGAGGGGGAGAAACAGGAGGCTGGAAACAGAGGGGCAGAAACAGGAGCCTGGAAACAGAGGGGGAGAAACAGGAGTCAGGAAACAGAGGGTGAGAAAGAAGAGGCTGGAAACAGAGGGGCAGAATCAGGAGGCTCGAAACAGAGGGGCAGAATCAGGAGTCTGGAAACAGAGGGGCAGAAACTGGAGCCTGGAAACAGAGGGGGAGAAACAGGAGTCAGGTAACAGAGGGTGAGAATGAGGAGGCTGGAAACAGAGGGGCAGAATCAGGAGGCTCGAAACAGAGGGGCAGATACAGGAGTCTGGAAACAGAGGGTGAGAAACAGGAGTCTGGAAACAGAGAGGCAGAAACAGGAGTCTGGAAACAGATGGGCAGAAACAGGAGTCTGGAAACAGAGGGGGAGAAACAAGAGTCTGGAAACAGAGGGGCAGAAACAGGAGTGTGGAAACAGAGGGGGAGAAACAGGCGGCTGGAAACAGAGGGGCAGAAACAGGAGTCTGGAAACAGAGGGGGAGAAACAGGATTCTGGAAACAGATGGTGAGAAACAGGAGTCTGGAAACAGAGGGGCAGAAATAGGAGTCTGGAAACAGAGGGGGAGAAACAGGAGGCTGGAAACACAGGGGGAGAAAAAGGAGTCTGGAATCTCAGGGTGAGAAACAGAAGTCTGGAAACAGAGGGGCAGAAACAGGAGTCTGGAAACAGAGGGGGAGAAACAGGAGTCTGGAAACAGAGGGAGAGAAACAGGAGTCTGGAAACAGAGGGGCAGAAACAGGAGGCTGGAAACAGAGGGGCAGAAAGAGGAGACTGGAACCATAGGGTGAGAAACAGGAGTCTGGAAACAGAGGGTCAGAAACAGGAGTCTGGAAACAGAGGGGGAGAAACAGGAGTCTGGAAACAGAGGGGGAGAAACAGGAGTCTAGAAACAGAGGGGGAGAAACAGGAGTCAGGAAACAGATGGGGAGAAACAGGAGTCTGGAAACAGAGGGGCAGAAACAGGAGTCTGAAAACAGAGGGGGAGAAACAGGGGTCTGCAAACAGAGGGGGAGAAACAGGAGTCTGGAAACAGAGGGGCAGAAACAGGAGGCTGGAAACAGAGGGGCAGTAACAGCAGTCTGGAAACAGAGGGGCAGAAACAGGAGTCTGGAAACAGATGGGCAGAAACAGGAGTATGCAAACATAGGGCGAGAAACAGGAGGCTGGAAACACAGGGTGATAAACAGGAGTCTGGAAACAGAGGGGCAGAAACCGGAGTCTGGAAACAGAGGGGCAGAAACAGGAGGCTGGAAACAGAAGGTCAGAAACAGGAGTCTGGAAACAGAGGGGCAGAAACAGGAGTCTGGAAACAGAGGGTGAGAAACAGGAGTCTGGAAACAGAGGGGCAGAAACAGGAGGCTGGAAACACAGGGGCAGAAACAGGAGGCTGGAAACAGAGGGGGAGAAACAGGAGTCTGGAGACAGAGGGGGAGAATCAGGAGTCTGGAAACAGAGGGGGAGAATCAGGAGGCTGGAAACAGAGGGGCAGAAACAGGAGCCTGGAAACAGAGGGGGAGAAACAGGCATCTGGAAACAGAGGGGCAGAAACAGGAGGCTGGAAACAGAGGGACAGAAACAGGAGTCTGGAAACAGAGGGGCAGAAACAGGAGTTTGGAAACAGGGGGGGAGAAACAGGAGGCTGGAAACAGAGGGGCAGAATCAGGAGGCTCGAAACAGAGGGGGAGAAACAGGAGCCTGGAAACAGAGGGTGAGAAACAGGAGCCTGGAAAAAGAGGTGGAGAAACAGGAGACTGGAAACAGAGGGGGAGAAACAGGAGACTGGAAACAGAGGGGGAGAAACAGGAGACTGGAAACAGAGGGGGAGAAACAGGAGTCTGGAAACAGAGGGGGAGAAACAGGAGTCTGGCAACAGAGGGGGAGAAACAGGAGTCTGGAAACAGAGGGGGAGAAACAGGAGTCTGGAAACAGAGGGGCAGAAACAGGAGTCTGAAAACAGATGGGGAGAAACAGGAGTCTGTAAACAGAGGAGGAGAAACAGGAGTCTGGAAACAGAGGGGGAGAAACAGGAGGCTGGAAACAGAGGGGAAGAAACAGGAGGCTGGAAACAGAGGGGCAGAAACAGGAGTCTGGAAACAGAGGGGCAGAAACAGGAGTCTGAAAACAGATGGGGAGAAACAGGAGTCTGGAAACAGAGGGGGAGAAACAGGAGGCTGGAAACAGAGGGGCAGAAACAGGAGCCTGGAAACAGAGGGGGAGAAACAGGAGTCAGGAAACAGAGGGTGAGAAAGAAGAGGCTGGAAACAGAGGGGCAGAATCAGGAGGCTCGAAACAGAGGGGCAGAATCAGGAGTCTGGAAACAGAGGGGCAGAAACTGGAGCCTGGAAACAGAGGGGGAGAAACAGGAGTCAGGTAACAGAGGGTGAGAATGAGGAGGCTGGAAACAGAGGGGCAGAATCAGGAGGCTCGAAACAGAGGGGCAGATACAGGAGTCTGGAAACAGAGGGTGAGAAACAGGAGTCTGGAAACAGAGAGGCAGAAACAGGAGTCTGGAAACAGATGGGCAGAAACAGGAGTCTGGAAACAGAGGGGGAGAAACAAGAGTCTGGAAACAGAGGGGCAGAAACAGGAGTGTGGAAACAGAGGGGGAGAAACAGGCGGCTGGAAACAGAGGGGCAGAAACAGGAGTCTGGAAACAGAGGGGGAGAAACAGGATTCTGGAAACAGATGGTGAGAAACAGGGGTCTGGAAACAGAGGGGCAGAAATAGGAGTCTGGAAACAGAGGGGGAGAAACAGGAGGCTGGAAACACAGGGGGAGAAAAAGGAGTCTGGAATCTCAGGGTGAGAAACAGAAGTCTGGAAACAGAGGGGCAGAAACAGGAGTCTGGAAACAGAGGGGGAGAAACAGGAGTCTGGAAACAGAGGGAGAGAAACAGGAGTCTGGAAACAGAGGGGCAGAAACAGGAGGCTGGAAACAGAGGGGCAGAAAGAGGAGACTGGAACCATAGGGTGAGAAACAGGAGTCTGGAAACAGAGGGTCAGAAACAGGAGTCTGGAAACAGAGGGGGAGAAACAGGAGTCTGGAAACAGAGGGGGAGAAACAGGAGTCTAGAAACAGAGGGGGAGAAACAGGAGTCAGGAAACAGATGGGGAGAAACAGGAGTCTGGAAACAGAGGGGCAGAAACAGGAGTCTGAAAACAGAGGGGGAGAAACAGGAGTCTGGAAACAGAGGGGGAGAAACAGGAGTCTGGAAACAGAGGGGGAGAAACAGGAGTCTGGAAACAGAGGGGCAGAAACAGGAGTCTGAAAACAGAGGGGGAGAAACAGGAGTCTGGAAACAGAGGGGGAGAAACAGGAGTCTGGAAACAGAGGGGCAGAAACAGGAGTCTGAAAACAGATGGGGAGAAACAGGAGGTTGTAAACAGAGGAGGAGAAACAGGAGTCTGGAAACAGAGTGGGAGAAACAGGAGGCTGGAAACAGAGGGGCAGAAACAGGAGTCTGGAAACAGAGGGGGAGAAACAGGAGGCTGGAAACACAGGGTGATAAACAGGAGTCTGGAAACAGAGGGGCAGAAACCGGAGTCTGGAAACAGAGGGGCAGAAACAGGAGTCTGGAAACAGAGGGTGAGAAACAGGAGTCTGGAAACAGTGGGGCAGAAACAGGAGTGTGGAAACAGAGGGGGAGAAACAGGAGTCTGGAAACAGAGGGGGAGAAACTGGAGTCCGGAAACAGAGGGGGAGAAACAGGAGTCTGGAATCAGAGGGGGAGAAACAGGAGTCTGGAAACAGAGGGGGAGAAACAGGGGTCTGCAAACAGAGGGGGAGAAAGAGGAGTCTGGAAACAGAGGGGCAGAAACAGTAGGCTGGAAACAGAGGGGCAGAAACAGGAGTCTGCAAACAGAGGGGCAGAAACAGGAGTCTGGATACAGAGGGGCAGAAAGAGGAGTCTGGATACAGAGGGCGAGAAACAGGAGGCTGGAAACAGAGGGTGAGAAACAGGAGTCTGGAAACAGAGCGGCAGAAACAAGAGTCTGGAAACAGAGGGGGAGAAACAGGAGTCTGGAAATTGATGGGCAGAAACAGGAGTCTGGAAACAGAGGGTGAGAAACAGGAGTCTGGAAGCAGAGGGGCAGAAACCGGAGTCTGGAAACAGAGGGGCAGAAACAGGAGTCTGGAAACAGAGGGGGAGAAACAGGAGTCTGGAAACAGAGGGGCAGAAACAGGAGTCTGAAAACAGATGGGGAGAAACAGGAGGTTGTAAACAGAGGAGGAGAAACAGGAGTCTGGAAACTGAGTGGGAGAAACAGGAGGCTGGAAACAGAGGGGCAGAAACAGGAGGCTGGAAACAGAAGGGCAGAAACAGGAGTCTGGAAACAGAGGGGCAGAAACAGGAGTCTGGAAACAGAGGGGGGGAAACAGGAGTCTGGAAACAGAGGGGCAGAAACAGGAGGATGGAAACACAGGGGCACAAACAGGAGTCTGGAAACAGAGGGGGAGAAACAGGAGTCTGGAAACAGAGGGGGAGAAACGGGAGGCTGGAAACAGAGGGTGAGAAACAGGAGTCTGGAAACAGAGAGGCAGAAACAGGAGTCTCGAAACAGAGGGGCAGAAACTGGAGTCTGGAAACAAAGGGGGAGAATCAGGAGTCTGGAAACAGATGGTGAGAAACAGGAGTCTGGAAACAGAGGGGGAGAAACTGGAGGCTGGAAGCAGAGGGTGAGAAACAGGAGTCTGGAAACAGTGGGGCAGAAACAGGAGTGTGGAAACAGAGGGGGAGAAACAGGAGGCTGGAAACAGAGGGTGAGAAACAAGAGGCTGGAAACAGAGGGTGAGAAACAGGAGTCTGGAAACAGAGGGGGAGAAACAGGCGTCTGGAAACAGAGGGGGAGAAACAGGAGGCTGGAAACAGAGGGGCAGAAACAGGAGTCTGGAAACAGAGGGGCAGAAACAGGAGTTTGGAAACAGGGGGGGAGAAACAGGATGCTGGAAACAGAGGGGCAGAAACAGGAGGCTCGAAACAGAGGGGGAGAAACAGGAGCCTGGAAACAGAGGGTGAGAAACAGGAGTCTGTAAAAAGAGGTGGAGAAACTGGAGACTGGAAACAGAGGGGGACAAACAGGAGTCTGGAAACAAAGGCGGAGAAACAGGAGTCTGGAAACAGAGGGGGAGAAACAGGAGTCTGGAAACAGAGGGGGAGAAACAGGAGTCTGGAAACAGAGGGGGAGAAACAGGAGTCTGGAAACAGAGGGGGAGAAACAGGAGTCTGGAAACAGAGGGGCAGAAACAGGAGTCTGAAAACAGATGGGGAGAAGCAGGAGTCTGTAAACAGAGGAGGAGAAACAGGAGTCTGGAAACAGAGGGGGAGAAACAGGAGGCTGGAAACAGAGGGGCAGAAACAGGAGGCTGGAAACAGAGGGGCAGAAACAGGAGTCTGAAAACAGATGGGGAGAAACAGGAGTCTGTAAACAGAGGAGGAGAAACAGGAGTCTGGAAACAGAGGGGGAGAAACAGTAGGCTCGAAACAGAGGGGGAGAAACAGGAGGCTGGAATCAAAGGGGCAGAAACAGGATGCTGGAAACAGAGGGGCAGAAACAGGAGGCTCGATACAGAGGGGGAGAAACAGGAGCCTGGAAACAGAGGGTGAGAAACAGGAGTCTGGAAACAGAGGTGGAGAAACAGGAGACTGGAAACAGAGGGGGAGAAACAGGAGTCTGGAAACAGAGGGGGAGAAACAGTAGTCTGGATACAGAGGGGGAGAAACAGGAGTCTGGAAACAGAGGGGGAGAAACAGGAGTCTGGAAACAGAGGAGGTGAGACAGGAGTCTGGAAAAAGAGGGGGAGAAACAGGAGGCTGGAAACAGAGGGGCAGAAAAAGGAGTCTGGAAACAGAGGGGCAGAAACAGGAGTCTGGAAACAGAGGAGGAGAAACAGGAGTCTGCAAACAGAGGGGGAGAAACAGGAGGATGGAAAGAGAGGGGGAGAAACAAGAGTCTGGAAACAGAGGGGCAGAAACAGGAGTGTGGAAACAGAGGGGGAGAAACAGGAGGCTGGAAACAGAGGGGCAGAAACAGGAGTCTGGAAATAAAGGGGGAGAAACAGGAGTCTGGAAACAGAGGGGGAGAAACAGGAGTCTGGAAACAGAGGGGCAGAAACAGGAGTCTGAAAGCAGATGGGGAGAAACAGGAGTCTGTAAACAGAGGAGGAGAAACAGGAGTCTGGAAACAGAGGGGCAGAAACAGGAGGCTGGAAACAGAGGGGCAGAAACAGGAGGCTGGAAACAGAGGGGCAGAAACAGGATTCTGGAAACAGAGGGGCAGAAACAGGAGTCTGGAAACAGAGGGTGAGAAACAGGAGTCTGGAAACAGAGGTGGGGAAACATGAGTCTGGAAACTGAGGGGCAGAAACAGGAGTCTGAAAAAAGAGGAGGAGAAACAGGAGTCTGGAAACAGAGGGGGAGAAACAGGAGGCTGGAAACAGAGGGGCAGAAACAGGAGGCTGGAAACAGAGGGGCAGAAATAGGAGTCTGGAAACAGAGGGGCAGAAACAGGATGCTGGAAACAGAGGGGCAGAAATAGGAGTCTGGAAACAGAGGAGCAGAAACAGGAGTCTGGAAACAGAGGGGGAGAAACAGGAGTCTGGAAACAGAGGGGGAGAAACAGGAGGCTGGAAACAGAGGGGCAGAAACTGGAGCCTGGGAACAGAGGGGGAGAAACAGGAGTCAGGTAACAGAGGGTGAGAATGAGGAGGCTGGAAACAGAGGGGCAGAATCAGGAGGCACCAAACAGAGGGGCAGAAACAGGAGTCTGGAGCAGAGGGTGAGAAACAGGAGTCTGGAAACAGAGAGGCAGAAACAGGAGTCTGGAAACAGAGGGGCAGAAACAGGAGTCTGGAAACAGAGGGGGAGAAACAAGAGTCTGGAAACAGAGGGGCAGAAACAGGAGTGTGGAAACAGAGGGGGAGAAACAGGAGGCTGGAAACAGAGGGGCAGAAACAGGAGTCTGGAAACAGAGGGGGAGAAACAGGATTCTGGAAACAGATGGTGAGAAACAGGAGTCTGGAAACAGAGGGGCAGAAATAGGAGTCTGGAAACAGAGGGGGAGAAACAGGAGGCTGGAAACACAGGGGGAGAAACAGGAGTCTGGAATCTCAGGGTGAGAAACAGAAGTCTGGAAACAGAGGGGCAGAAACAGGAGTCTGGAAACAGAGGGGGAGAAACAGGAGTCTGGAAACAGAGGGAGAGAAACAGGAGTCTGGAAACAGAGGGGGAGAAACAGGATTCTGGAAACAGATGGTGAGAAACAGGAGTCTGGAAACAGAGGGGCAGAAATAGGAGTCAGGAAACAGAGGGGCAGCAACAGGAGGCTGGAAACAGAGGGGCAGCAACAGGAGGCTGGAAACAGAGGGGGAGAAACAGGAGTCTGGAAACAGAGGGGGAGAATCAGGAGGCTGGAAACAAATGGGCAGAAACAGGAGCCTGGAAACAGAGGGGGAGAAACAGGAGTCAGGAAACAGAGGGTGAGAAAGAGGAGGCTGGAAACAGAGGGGCTGAATCAGGAGGCTGGAAACAGAGGGGCAGAAACAGGAGTCTGGAAACAGAGGGGGAGAAACAGGAGTCTGGAAACAGAGGGGTAGAAACAGGAGTCTGGAAACAGAGGGGGAGTAACAGGAGGCTGGAAACAGAGGGGCAGAAACAGGAGCCTGGAAACAGAGGGGGAGAAACAGGAGTCAGGAAACAGAGGGTGAGAATGAGGAGGATGGAAACAGAGGGGCAGAATCAGGAGGCTCGAAACAGAGGGGCAGAAACAGGAGTCTGGAAACAGAGGGGGAGAAACAGGAGTCTGGAAACAGAGAGGCTGAAACAGGAGTCTCGAAACAGAGGGGCAGAAACTGGACTCTGGAAACAGAGGGGGAGAAACAGGAGGCTGGAAACAGAGGGTGAGAAACAGGAGGCTGGAAACTGAGGGTGAGAAACAGGAGTCTGGAAACAGAGGGGGAGAAACAGGCGTCTGGAAACAGAGGGGCAGAAACAGGAGGCTGGAAACAGAGGGACAGATACAGGAGTCTGGAAACAGAGGGGAAGAAACAGGAGTCTGGAAACAGAGGGTGAGAAACAGGAGTCTGGAAACAGAGGGGCAGAAACAGGATGCTGGAAACAGAGGGGCAGAAACAGGAGTCTGAAAAAAGAGGAGGAGAAACAGGAGTCTGGAAACAGAGGGGGAGAAACAGGAGGCTGGAAACAGAGGGGCAGAAACAGGAGGCTGGAAACAGAGGGGCAGAAATAGGAGTCTGGAAACAGAGGGGCAGAAACAGGATGCTGGAAACAGAGGGGCAGAAATAGGAGTCTGGAAACAGAGGGGGAGAAACAGGAGTCTGGAAACAGAGGGGGAGAAACAGGGTTCTGGAAACAGAGGGGGAGAAACAGGAGGCTGGAAACAGAGGGGCAGAAACTGGAGCCTGGGAACAGAGGGGGAGAAACAGGAGTCAGGTAACAGAGGGTTAGAATGAGGAGGCTGGAAACAGAGGGGCAGAATCAGGAGGCACCAAACAGAGGGGCAGAAACAGGAGTCTGGAGCAGAGGGTGAGAAACAGGAGTCTGGAAACAGAGAGGCAGAAACAGGAGTCTGGAAACAGAGGGGCAGAAACAGGAGTCTGGAAACAGAGGGGGAGAAACAAGAGTCTGGAAACAGAGGGGGAGAAACAGGATTCTGGAAACAGATGGTGAGAAACAGGAGTCTGGAAACAGAGGGGCAGAAATAGGAGTCTGGAAACAGAGGGGGAGAAACAGGAGGCTGGAAACACAGGGGGAGAAACAGGAGTCTGGAATCTCAGGGTGAGAAACAGAAGTCTGGAAACAGAGGGGCAGAAACAGGAGTCTGGAAACAGAGGGGGAGAAACAGGAGTCTGGAAACAGAGGGAGAGAAACAGGAGTCTGGAAACAGAGGGGGAGAAACAGGATTCTGGAAACAGATGGTGAGAAACAGGAGTCTGGAAACAGAGGGGCAGAAACAGGAGGCTGGAAACAGAGGGGCAGAAACAGGAGGCTGGAAACAGAAGGGCAGAAACAGGAGTCTGGAAACAGAGGGGCAGAAACAGGAGTCTGAAAACAGAGGGGGAGAAACAGGAGTCTGGAAACAGAGGGGCAGAAACAGGAGTCTGGAAACAGAGGGGCAGAAACAGGAGTCTGGAAACAGAGTGGGAGAAACAGGAGTCTGGAATCAGAGGGGGGGAAACAGGAGTCTGGAAACAGAGGGGCAGAAACAGGAGGCTGGAAACACAGGGGCAGAAAGAGGAGTCTGGAAACAGAGGGGGAGAAACAGGAGTCTGGAAACAGAGGGGGAGAAACAGGAGTCTGGAAACAGAGGGGGAGAATCAGGAGGCTGGAAACAGATGGGCAGAAACAGGAGCCTGGAAACAGAGGGGGAGAAACAGGAGTCAGGAAACAGAGGGTGAGAAAGAGGAGGCTGGAAACAGAGGGGCAGAATCAGGAGGCTCGAAACAGAGGGGCAGAAACAGGAGTCTGGAAACAGAGGGTGAGAAACAGGAGTCTGGAAACAGAGAGGCAGAAACAGGAGGCTGGAAACAGAGGGGCAGAAACAGGAGTCTGGAAACAGAGGGGGAGAAACAGGAGTCTGGAAACAGAGGGGTAGAAACAGGAGGCTGGAAACAGAGGGGGAGTAACAGGAGGCTGGAAACAGAGGGGCAGAAACAGGAGCCTGGAAACAGAGGGGGGAAACAGGAGTCAGGTAACAGAGGGTGAGAATGAGGAGGATGGAAACAGAGGTGCAGAATCAGGAGGCTCGAAACAGAGGGGCAGAAACAGGAGTCTGGAAACAGAGGGTGAGAAACAGGAGTCTGGAAACAGAGAGGCTGAAACAGGAGTCTCGAAACAGAGGGGCAGAAACTGGAGTCTGGAAACAGAGGGGGAGAAACAGGAGGCTGGAAACAGAGGGTGAGAAACAGGAGGCTGGAAACTGAGGGTGAGAAACAGGAGTCTGGAAACAGAGGGGGAGAAACAGGCGTCTGGAAACAGAGGGGCAGAAACAGGAGGCTGGAAACAGAGGGACAGATACAGGAGTCTGGAAACAGAGGGGCAGAAACAGGAGTTTGGAAACAGGGGTGGAGAAACAGGAGGCTGGAAACAGAGGGGCAGAAACAGGAGGCTCGAAACAGAGGGGGAGAAACAGGAGCCTGGAAACAGAGGGTGAGAAACAGGAGTCTGGAAAAAGAGGTGGAGAAACAGGAGACTGGAAACAGAGGGGGAGAAACAGGAGACTGGAAACAGAGGGGGAGAAACAGGAGTCTGGAAACAGAGGGGGAGAAACAGGAGTCTGGAAACAGAGGGGGAGAAACAGGAGTCTGGCAACAGAGGGGGAGAAACAGGAGTCTGGAAACAGAGGGGGAGAAACAGGAGTCTGGAAACAGAGGGGCAGAAACAGGAGTCTGAAAACAGATGGGGAGAAACAGGAGTCTGTAAACAGAGGAGGAGAAACAGGAGTCTGGAAACAGAGGGGGAGAAACAGGAGGCTGGAAACAGAGGGGCAGAAACAGGAGGCTGGAAACAGAGGGGCAGAAACAGGAGTCTGGAAACAGAGGGGCAGAAACAGGAGTCTGAAAACAGATGGGGAGAAACAGGAGTCAGGAAACAGAGGGGGAGATGCAGGAGGCTGGAAAAAGAGGGGCAGAAACAGGAGCCTGGAAACAGAGGGGGAGAAACAGGAGTCAGGAAACAGAGGGGCAGAAACAGGAGTTTGGAAACAGGGGTGGAGAAACAGGAGGCTGGAAACAGAGGGGCAGAAACAGGAGGCTCGAAACAGAGGGGGAGAAACAGGAGCCTGGAAACAGAGGGTGAGAAACAGGAGTCTGGAAAAAGAGGTGGAGAAACAGGAGACTGGAAACAGAGGGGGAGAAACAGGAGACTGGAAACAGAGGGGGAGAAACAGGAGTCTGGAAACAGAGGGGGAGAAACAGGAGTCTGGAAACAGAGGGGGAGAAACAGGAGTCTGGCAACAGAGGGGGAGAAACAGGAGTCTGGAAACAGAGGGGGAGAAACAGGAGTCTGGAAACAGAGGGGCAGAAACAGGAGTCTGAAAACAGATGGGGAGAAACAGGAGTCTGTAAACAGAGGAGGAGAAACAGGAGTCTGGAAACAGAGGGGGAGAAACAGGAGGCTGGAAACAGAGGGGCAGAAACAGGAGGCTGGAAACAGAGGGGCAGAAACAGGAGTCTGGAAACAGAGGGGCAGAAACAGGAGTCTGAAAACAGATGGGGAGAAACAGGAGTCAGGAAACAGAGGGGGAGATGCAGGAGGCTGGAAAAAGAGGGGCAGAAACAGGAGCCTGGAAACAGAGGGGGAGAAACAGGAGTCAGGAAACAGAGTGTGAGAAAGAGGAGGCTGGAAACAGAGGGGCAGAATCAGGAGGCTCGAAACAGAGGGGCAGAAACAGGAGTCTGGAAACTGAGGGGCAGAAACTGGAGCCTGGAAACAGAGGGGGAGAAACAGGAGTCAGGTAACAGAGGGTGAGAATGAGGAGGCTGGAAACAGAGGGGCAGAATCAGGAGGCTCGAAACAGAGGGGCAGATACAGGAGTCTGGAAACAGAGGGTGAGAAACAGGAGTCTGGAAACAGAGAGGCAGAAACAGGAGTCTGGAAACAGAGGGGCAGAAACAGGAGTGTGGAAACAGTGGGGGAGAAACAGGAAGCTGGAAACAGAGGGGCAGAAACAGGAGTCTGGAAACAGAGGGGGAGAAATAGGATTCTGGAAACAGATGGTGAGAAACAGGAGTCTGGAAACAGAGGGGCAGAAATAGGAGTCTGGAAACAGAGGGGGAGAAACAGGAGGCTGGAAACACAGGGGGAGAAACAGGAGTCTGGAATCTCAGGGTGAGAAACAGAAGTCTGGAGACAGAGGGGCAGATACAGGAGTCTGGAAACAGAGGGGGAGAAACAGGAGTCTGGAAACAGAGGGAGAGAAACAGGAGTCTGGAAACAGAGGGGCAGAAAAAGGAGGCAGTAAACAGAGGGGCAGAAAGAGGAGACTGGAAACAGAGGGTGAGAAACAGGAGTCTGGAAACAGAGGGGGAGAAACAGGAGTCTAGAAACAGAGGGGGAGAAACAGAAGTCTGGAAACAGAGGGGGAGAAACAGGAGTCTGGAAACAGAGGGGCAGAAACAGGAGTCTGAAAACAGAGGGGGAGAAACAGGGGTCTGCAAACAGAGGGGGAGAAACAGGAGTCTGGAAACAGAGGGGCAGAAACAGGAGGCTGGAAACAGAGGGGCAGTAACAGCAGTCTGGAAACAGAGGGGCTGAAACAGGAGTCTGGAAACAGAGGGGCAGAAACAGGAGTCTGCAAACAAAGGGCGAGAAACAGGAGGCTGGAAACACAGGGTGAGAAACAGGAGTCTGGAAACAGAGGGGCAGAAACCGGAGTCTGGAAACAGAGGGGCAGAAACTGGAGTCTGGAAACAGAGGGTGAGAAAGAGGAGTCTGGAAACAGTGGGGCAGGAACAGGAGTGTGGAAACAGAGGGGGAGAAACAGGACTCTGGAAACAGAGGGGGAGAAACAGGAGTCCGGAAACAAAGGGGGAGAAACAGGGGTCTGCAAACAGAGGGGGAGAAACAGGAGTCTGGAAACAGAGGGGCAGAAACAGTAGGCTGGAAACAGAGGGGCAGAAACAGGAGTCTGCAAACAGAGGGGCAGAAACAGGAGTCTGGATACAGAGGGGCAGAAAAAGGACTCTGAAAACAGAGGGCGAGAAACATGAGGCTGGAAACAGAGGGTGAGAAACAGGAGTCTGGAAACAGAGCGGCAGAAACAGGAGTCTGGAAACAGAGGGGGAGAAACAGGAGTCTGGAAATTGATGGGGAGAAACAGGAGTCTGGAAACAGATGGTGAGAAACAGGAGTCTGGAAACAGAGGGGCAGAAACGGTGTCTGGAAACAGAGGGGCAGAAACAGGAGTCTGGAAACAGAGGGGGAGAAACAGGAGTCTGGAAACAGAGGGGCAGAAACAGGAGTCTGAAAACAGATGGGGAGAAACAGGAGTCTGTAAACAGAGGAGGAGAAACAGGAGTCTGGAAACAGAGTGGGAGAAACAGGAGGATGGAAACAGAGGGGCAGAAACAGGAGGCTGGAAACAGACGGGCAGAAACAGGAGTCTGGAAACAGAGGGGCAGAAACAGGAGTCTGGAAACAGAGGGGGAGAAACAGGAGTCTGGAAACAGAGGGGCAGAAACAGGAGTCTGGAAACAGAGGGGCAGGATCAAGAGTCGGGAAACAGAGTGGGAGAAACAGGAGTCTGGAATCAGAGGGGGGGAAACAGGAGTCTGGAAACAGAGGGGCAGAAACAGGAGGCTGGAAACACAGGGGCAGAAACAGGAGTCTGGAAACAGAGGGGGAGAAACAGGAGTCTGGAAACAGAGGGGGAGAAACAGGAGTCTGGAAACAGAGGGGGAGAATCAGGAGGCTGGAAACAGAGTGGCAGAAACAGGAGCCTGGAAACAGAGGAGGAGAAACAGGAGTCAGGAAACAGAAGTTGAGAAAGAGGAGGCTGGAAACAGAGGGGCAGAATCAGGAGGCTCGAAACAGAGTGGCAGAAACTGGAGTCTGGAAACAGAGGGTGAGAAACAGGAGTCTGGAAACAGAGAGGCAGAAACAGGAGGGTGGAAACAGAGGGGCAGAAACAGGAGTCTGGAAACAGAGGGGGAGAAACAGGAGTCTGGAAACAGAGGGGGAGAAACAGGAGTCTGGAAACAGAGGGGGAGTAACAGGAGGCTGGAAACAGAGGGGCAGAAACAGGAGCCTGGAAACAGAGGGGGAGAAACAGGAGTCAGGAAACAGAGGGTGAGAATGAGGAGGCTGGAAACAGAGGGGCAGAATCAGGAGGCTTGATACAGATGGGCAGAAACAGGAGTCTGGAAACAGAGGGTGAGAAACAGGAGTCTGGAAACAGAGAGGCTGAAACAGGAGTCTCGAAACAGAGGGGCAGAAACTGGAGTCTGGAAACAGAGGGGGAGAAACAGGTGTCTGGAAACAGAGGGTGAGAAACAGGAGGCTGGAAACTGAGGGTGAGAAACAGGAGTCTGGAAACAGAGGGGGAGAAACAGGCGTCTGGAAACAGAGGGGCAGAAACAGGAGGCTGGAAACAGAGGGACAGAAACAGGAGTCTGGAAACAGAGGGGCAGAAACAGGAGTTTGGAAACAGTGGGGGAGAAACAGGAGGCTGGAAACAGAGGGGCAGAAACAGGAGGCTCGAAACAGAGGGGGAGAAACAGAAGCCTGGAAACAGAGGGTGAGAAACAGGAGTCTGGAAAAAGAGGTGGAGAAACAGGAGACTGGAAACAGAGGGGGAGAAACAGGAGACTGGAAACAGAGGGGGAGTAACAGGAGTCTGGAAACAGAGGGGGAGAAACAGGAGTCTGGAAACAGAGGGGGAGAAACAGGAGTCTGGCAATAGAGGGGGAGAAACAGGAGTCTGGAAACAGATGGGGAGAAAAAGGAGTCTGTAAACAGAGGAGGAGAAACAGGAGTCTGGAAACAGAGGGGGAGAAACAGGAGGCTGGAAACAGAGGGGCTGAAACAGGAGGCTGGAAACAGAGGGGCAGAAACAGGAGTCTGGAAACAGAGGGGCAGAAACAGGAGTCTGAAAACAGATGGGGAGAAACAGGAGGCTGGAAACAGAGGGGCAGAAACAGGAGGCTGGAAACAGAGGGGCAGAAACAGGAGGCTTGAAACAGAGGGGGAGAAACAGGAGCCTGGAAACAGAGGGTGAGAAACAGGAGTCTGGAAAAAGAGGTGGAGAAACAGGACACTGGAAACAGAGGGGGAGAAACAGGAGTCTGGAAACAGAGGGGGAGAAACAGGAGTCTGGAAACAGAGGGGGAGAAACAGGAGTCCGGAAACAGAGGGGCAGAAACAGGAGTCTGAAAACAGATGGGGAGAAACAGGAGTCTGGAAACAGAGGGGGAGAAACAGGAGGCTGGAAACAGAGGGGCAGAAACAGGAGGCTGGAAACAGAGGGGCAGAAACAGGAGTCTGGAAACAGAGCGGCAGAAACAGGAGTCTGGAAACAGAGGGGGAGAAACAGGAGTCTGGAAATTGATGGGGAGAAACAGGAGTCTGGAAACAGAGGGTGAGAAACAGGAGTCTGGAAACAGAGGGGCAGAAACGGTGTCTGGAAACAGAGGGGCAGAAACAGGAGTCTGGAAACAGAGGGGGAGAAACAGGAGTCTGGAAACAGAGGGGCAGAAACAGGAGTCTGAAAACAGATGGGGAGAAACAGGAGTCTGTAAACAGAGGAGGAGAAACAGGAGTCTGGAAACAGAGTGGGAGAAACAGGAGGCTGGAAACAGAGGGGCAGAAACAGGAGGCTGGAAACAGACGGGCAGAAACAGGAGTCTGGAAACAGAGGGGCAGAAACAGGAGTCTGGAAACAGAGGGGGAGAAACAGGAGTCTGGAAACAGAGGGGCAGAAACAGGAGTCTGGAAACAGAGGGGCAGAATCAGGAGTCGGGAAACAGAGTGGGAGAAACAGGAGTCTGGAATCAGAGGGGGGGAAACAGGAGTCTGGAAACAGAGGGGCAGAAACAGGAGGCTGGAAACACAGGGGCAGAAACAGGAGTCTGGAAACAGAGGGGGAGAAACAGGAGTCTGGAACCAGAGGGGGAGAAACAGGAGTCTGGAAACAGAGGGGGAGAATCAGGAGGCTGGAAACAGAGAGGCAGAAACAGGAGCCTGGAAACAGAGGAGGAGAAACAGGAGTCAGGAAACAGAAGTTGAGAAAGAGGAGGCTGGAAACAGAGGGGCAGAATCAGGAGGCTCGAAACAGAGGGGCAGAAACTGGAGTCTGGAAATAGAGGGTGAGAAACAGGAGTCTGGAAACAGAGAGGCAGAAACAGGAGGGTGGAAACAGAGGGGCAGAAACAGGAGTCTGGAAACAGAGGGGGAGAAACAGGAGTCTGGAAACAGAGGGGGAGAAACAGGAGTCTGGAAACAGAGGGGGAGTAACAGGAGGCTGGAAACAGAGGGGCAGAAACAGGAGCCTGGAAACAGAGCGGGAGAAACAGGAGTCAGGAAACAGAGGGTGAGAATGAGGAGGCTGGAAACAGAGGGGCAGAATCAGGAGGCTTGAAACAGAGGGGCAGAAACAGGAGTCTGGAAACAGAGGGTGAGAAACAGGAGTCTGGAAACAGAGAGGCTGAAACAGGAGTCTCGAAACAGAGGGGCAGAAACTGGAGTCTGGAAACAGAGGGGGAGAAACAGGTGTCTGGAAACAGAGGGTGAGAAACAGGAGGCTGGAAACTGAGGGTGAGAAACAGGAGTCTGGAAACAGAGGGGGAGAAACAGGCGTCTGGAAACAGAGGGGCAGAAACAGGAGGCTGGAAACAGAGGGACAGAAACAGGAGTCTGGAAACAGAGGGGCAGAAACAGGAGTTTGGAAACATTGGGGGAGAAACAGGAGGCTGGAAACAGAGGGGCAGAAACAGGAGGCTCGAAACAGAGGGGGAGAAACAGAAGCCTGGAAACAGAGGGTGAGAAACAGGAGTCTGGAAAAAGAGGTGGAGAAACAGGAGACTGGAAACAGAGGGGGAGAAACAGGAGACTGGAAACAGAGGGGGAGTAACAGGAGTCTGGAAACAGAGGGGGAGAAACAGGAGTCTGGAAACAGAGGGGGAGAAACAGGAGTCTGGCAAAAGAGGGGGAGAAACAGGAGTCTGGAAACAGATGGGGAGAAAAAGGAGTCTGTAAACAGAGGAGGAGAAACAGGAGTCTGGAAACAGAGGGGGAGAAACAGGAGGCTGGAAACAGAGGGGCTGAAACAGGAGGCTGGAAACAGAGGGGCAGAAACAGGAGTCTGGAAACAGAGGGGCAGAAACAGGAGTCTGAAAACAGATGGGGAGAAACAGGAGGCTGGAAACAGAGGGGCAGAAACAGGAGGCTGGAAACAGAGGGGCAGAAACAGGAGGCTTGAAACAGAGGGGGAGAAACAGGAGCCTGGAAACAGAGGGTGAGAAACAGGAGTCTGGAAAAACAGGTGGAGAAACAGGACACTGGAAACAGAGGGGGAGAAACAGGAGTCTGGAAACAGAGGGGGAGAAACAGGAGTCTGGAAACAGAGGGGGAGAAACAGGAGTCAGGAAACAGAGGGGCAGAAACAGGAGTCTGAATACAGATGGGGAGAAACAGGAGTCTGGAAACAGAGGGGGAGAAACAGGAGGCTGGAAACAGAGGGGCAGAAACAGGAGCCTGGACACAGAGGGGGAGAAACAGGAGTCAGGAAACAGAGGGTGAGAAAGAGGAGGCTGGAAACAGAGGGGCAGAATCAGGAGGCTCGAAACAGAGGGGCATAAACAGGAGTCTGGAAACAGAGGGTGAGAAACAGGAGTCTGGAAACAGAGAGGCAAAAACAGGAGTCTGGCAACAGAGGGGCAGAAACAGGAGTCTGGAAACAAAAGGGGAGAAACAAGAGACTGGAAACCGAGGGGCAGAATCAGGAGTGTGGAAACAGAGGGGGAGAAACAGGAGGCTTGAAACAGAGGGGGAGAAACAGGAGCCTGGAAACAGAGGGTGAGAAACAGGAGTCTGGAAAAAGAGGTGGAGAAACAGGACACTGGAAACAGAGGGGGAGAAACAGGAGTCTGGAAACAGAGGGGGAGAAACAGGAGTCTGGAAACAGAGGGGGAGAAACAGGAGTCCGGAAACAGAGGGGCAGAAACAGGAGTCTGAAAACAGATGGGGAGAAACAGGAGTCTGGAAACAGAGGGGGAGAAACAGGAGGCTGGAAACAGAGGGGCAGAAACAGGAGGCTGGAAACAGAGGGGCAGAAACAGGAGTCTGGAAACAGAGCGGCAGAAACAGGAGTCTGGAAACAGAGGGGGAGAAACAGGAGTCTGGAAATTGATGGGGAGAAACAGGAGTCTGGAAACAGAGGGTGAGGAACAGGAGTCTGGAAACAGAGGGGCAGAAACGGTGTCTGGAAACAGAGGGGCAGAAACAGGAGTCTGGAAACAGAGGGGGAGAAACAGGAGTCTGGAAACAGAGGGGCAGAAACAGGAGTCTGAAAACAGATGGGGAGAAACAGGAGTCTGTAAACAGAGGAGGAGAAACAGGAGTCTGGAAACAGAGTGGGAGAAACAGGAGGCTGGAAACAGAGGGGCAGAAACAGGAGGCTGGAAACAGACGGGCAGAAACAGGAGTCTGGAAACAGAGGGGCAGAAACAGGAGTCTGGAAACAGAGGGGGAGAAACAGGAGTCTGGAAACAGAGGGGCAGAAACAGGAGTCTGGAAACAGAGGGGCAGAATCAGGAGTCGGGAAACAGAGTGGGAGAAACAGGAGTCTGGAATCAGAGGGGGGGAAACAGGAGTCTGGAAACAGAGGGGCAGAAACAGGAGGCTGGAAACACAGGGGCAGAAACAGGAGTCTGGAAACAGAGGGGGAGAAACAGGAGTCTGGAACCAGAGGGGGAGAAACAGGAGTCTGGAAACAGAGGGGGAGAATCAGGAGGCTGGAAACAGAGAGGCAGAAACAGGAGCCTGGAAACAGAGGAGGAGAAACAGGAGTCAGGAAACAGAAGTTGAGAAAGAGGAGGCTGGAAACAGAGGGGCAGAATCAGGAGGCTCGAAACAGAGGGGCAGAAACTGGAGTCTGGAAATAGAGGGTGAGAAACAGGAGTCTGGAAACAGAGAGGCAGAAACAGGAGGGTGGAAACAGAGGGGCAGAAACAGGAGTCTGGAAACAGAGGGGGAGAAACAGGAGTCTGGAAACAGAGGGGGAGAAACAGGAGTCTGGAAACAGAGGGGGAGTAACAGGAGGCTGGAAACAGAGGGGCAGAAACAGGAGCCTGGAAACAGAGCGGGAGAAACAGGAGTCAGGAAACAGAGGGTGAGAATGAGGAGGCTGGAAACAGAGGGGCAGAATCAGGAGGCTTGAAACAGAGGGGCAGAAACAGGAGTCTGGAAACAGAGGGTGAGAAACAGGAGTCTGGAAACAGAGAGGCTGAAACAGGAGTCTCGAAACAGAGGGGCAGAAACTGGAGTCTGGAAACAGAGGGGGAGAAACAGGTGTCTGGAAACAGAGGGTGAGAAACAGGAGGCTGGAAACTGAGGGTGAGAAACAGGAGTCTGGAAACAGAGGGGGAGAAACAGGCGTCTGGAAACAGAGGGGCAGAAACAGGAGGCTGGAAACAGAGGGACAGAAACAGGAGTCTGGAAACAGAGGGGCAGAAACAGGAGTTTGGAAACATTGGGGGAGAAACAGGAGGCTGGAAACAGAGGGGCAGAAACAGGAGGCTCGAAACAGAGGGGGAGAAACAGAAGCCTGGAAACAGAGGGTGAGAAACAGGAGTCTGGAAAAAGAGGTGGAGAAACAGGAGACTGGAAACAGAGGGGGAGAAACAGGAGACTGGAAACAGAGGGGGAGTAACAGGAGTCTGGAAACAGAGGGGGAGAAACAGGAGTCTGGAAACAGAGGGGGAGAAACAGGAGTCTGGCAAAAGAGGGGGAGAAACAGGAGTCTGGAAACAGATGGGGAGAAAAAGGAGTCTGTAAACAGAGGAGGAGAAACAGGAGTCTGGAAACAGAGGGGGAGAAACAGGAGGCTGGAAACAGAGGGGCTGAAACAGGAGGCTGGAAACAGAGGGGCAGAAACAGGAGTCTGGAAACAGAGGGGCAGAAACAGGAGTCTGAAAACAGATGGGGAGAAACAGGAGGCTGGAAACAGAGGGGCAGAAACAGGAGGCTGGAAACAGAGGGGCAGAAACAGGAGGCTTGAAACAGAGGGGGAGAAACAGGAGCCTGGAAACAGAGGGTGAGAAACAGGAGTCTGGAAAAACAGGTGGAGAAACAGGACACTGGAAACAGAGGGGGAGAAACAGGAGTCTGGAAACAGAGGGGGAGAAACAGGAGTCTGGAAACAGAGGGGGAGAAACAGGAGTCAGGAAACAGAGGGGCAGAAACAGGAGTCTGAATACAGATGGGGAGAAACAGGAGTCTGGAAACAGAGGGGGAGAAACAGGAGGCTGGAAACAGAGGGGCAGAAACAGGAGCCTGGACACAGAGGGGGAGAAACAGGAGTCAGGAAACAGAGGGTGAGAAAGAGGAGGCTGGAAACAGAGGGGCAGAATCAGGAGGCTCGAAACAGAGGGGCATAAACAGGAGTCTGGAAACAGAGGGTGAGAAACAGGAGTCTGGAAACAGAGAGGCAAAAACAGGAGTCTGGCAACAGAGGGGCAGAAACAGGAGTCTGGAAACAAAAGGGGAGAAACAAGAGACTGGAAACCGAGGGGCAGAATCAGGAGTGTGGAAACAGAGGGGGAGAAACAGGAGGCTGGAAACAGAGGGGCAGAAACAGGAGTCTGGAAACAGAGGGGGAGAAACAGGAGTCTGGAAACAGATGGTGAGAAACAGGAGTCTGGAAACAGACGGGCAGAAATAGGAGTCTGGAAACAGAGGGGGAGAAACAGGAGGCTGGAAACAGAGGGGGAGAAGCAGGAGTCTGGAAACACCGGGTGAGAAACAGAACTCTGGAAACAGAGGGGCAGAAACAGGAGTCTGGAAACAGAGGGGGAGAAACAGGAGTCTGGAAAAAGAGGGAGAGAAACAGGAGGCTGGAAACAGAGGGGCAGAAACAGGAGGCTGGAAACAGAGGGGCAAAAAGAGGAGACTGGAAACAGAGGGTGAGAAACAGGAGTCTGGAAACAGAGGGGGAGAAACAGGAGGCTGGAAACAGAGGGGGGGAAACAGGAGTCTGGAAACAGAGGGGCCGAAACAGGAGGATGGAAACACAGGGGCACAAACAGGAGTCTGGAAACAGAGGGGGAGAAACAGGAGTCTGGAAACAGAGGGGGAGAAACAGGAGTCTGGAAACAGAGGGGGAGAAACAGGAGGCTGGAAGCAGAGGGGCAGAAACAGGAGCCTGGATACAGAGGGTGAGAAACAGGAGTCTGGAAATAGAGGTGGTTAAACAGGAGTCTGGAAACAGAGGGGCAGAAACAGGAGGCTAGAAACAGAGGGGCAGAATCAGGAGGCTCGAAACAGAGGGGCAGAAACAGGAGTCTGGAAACAGAAGGGCAGAAACTGGAGCCTGGAAAGAGAGGGGGAGAAACAGGAGTCAGGTAACAGAGGGTGAGAATGAGGTGGCTGGAAACAGAGGGTGAGAAACAGGAGTCTGGAAACAGAGAGGCAGAAACAGGAGTCTGGAAACAGAGGGGCAGAAACAGGAGTCTGGAAACAGAGGGGGAGAAACAGGAGTCTGGAAACAGAGGGGCAGAAACAGGAGTCTGGAAACAGAGGGGGAGAAACAAGAGTCTGGAAACAGAGGGGCAGAAACAGGATTGTGGAAACAGAGGGGGAGAAACAGGAGGCTGGAAACAGAGGGGCAGAAACAGGAGTCTGGACACAGAGGGGGAGAAACAGGATTCTGGAAACAGATGGTGAGATACAGGAGTCTGGAAACAGAGGGGCAGAAACAGGAGTCTGGAAACAGAGGGGGAGAAACAGGAGGCTGGAAACACAGGGGGAGAAACAGGAGTCTGGAATCTCAGGGTGAGAAACAGAAGTCTGGAAACAGAGGGGCAGAAACAGGTGTCTGGAAACAGAGGGGGAGAAACAGGAGTCTGGAAACAGAGGGGCAGAAACAGGAGTCTGGAAACAGAGGGGGAGAAACAGGAGTCTGGAAACAGAGGGGGAGAAACAGGAGTCTAGAAACAGAGGGGGAGAAACAGGAGTCTGGAAACAGAGGGGGAGAAACAGGAGTCTGGAAACAGAGGGGCAGAAACAGGAGTCTGAAAACAGAGGGGGAGAAACAGGGGTCTGCAAACAGAGGGGGAGAAACAGGAGTCTGGAAACAGAGGGGCAGAAACAGGAGGCTGGAAACAGAGGGGCAGTAACAGCAGTCTGGAAACAGAGGGGCAGAAACAGGAGTCTGGAAACAGAGGGGCAGAAACAGGAGTCTGCAAACAAAGGGCGAGAAACAGGAGGCTGGAAACACAGGGTGAGAAACAGGAGTCTGGAAACAGAGGGGCAGAAACCGGAGTCTGGAAACAGAGGGGCAGAAACAGGAGTCTGGAAACACAGGCTGAGAAACAGGAGTCTGGAAACAGTGGGGCAGAAACAGGAGTGTGGAAACAGAGGGGGAGAAACAGGAGTCTGGAAACAGAGGGGGAGAAACAGGAGTCCGGAAACAGAGGGGGAGAAACAGGAGTCTGGAATCAGAGGGGGAGAAACAGGAGTCTGGAAACAGAGGGGGAGAAACAGGGGTCTGCAATCAGAGGGGGAGAAACAGGAGTCTGGAAACAGAGCGGCAGAAACAGTAGGCTGGAAACAGAGGGGCAGAAACAGGAGTCTGCAAACAGAGGGGCAGAAACAGGAGTCTGGAGACAGAGGGGCAGAAACAGGAGTCTGGAAACAGAGGGCGAGAAACAGGAGGCTGGAAACAGAGGGTGATAAACAGGAGTCTGGAAACAGAGCGGCAGAAACAGGAGTCTGGAAACAGAGGGGGAGAAACAGGAGTCTGGAAATTGATGGGGAGAAACAGGAGTCTGGAAACAGAGGGTGAGAAACAGGAGTCTGGAAACAGAGGGGCAGAAACAGGAGTCTGAAAACGGATGGGGAGAAACAGGAGTCTGTAAACAGAGGAGGAGAAACAGGAGTCTGGAAACAGAGTGGGAGAAACAGGAGGCTGGAAACAGAGGGGCAGAAACAGGAGGCTGGAAACAGAAGGGCAGAAACAGGTGTCTGGAAACAGACGGGCAGAAACAGGAGTCTGGAAACAGAGGGGGAGAAACAGGAGTCTGGAAACAGAGGGGCAGAAACAGGAGTCTGGAAACAGAGGGGCAGAAACAGGAGTCTGGAAACAGAGGGGGAGAAACAGGAGTCTGGAATCAGAGGGGGAGAAACAGGAGGCTGGAAACAGAGGGGCAGAAATAGGAGCCTGGATACAGAGGGTGAGAAACAGGAGTCTGGAAACAGAGGGGGGGAAACAGGAGTCTGGAAACAGAGGGGCAGAAACAGGAGGATGGAAACACAGGGGCACAAACAGGAGTCTGGAAACAGAGGGGGGGAAACAGGAGTCTGGAAATAGAGGGGGAGAAACAGGAGGCTGGAAACAGAGGGTGAGAAACAGGAGTCTGGAAACAGAGAGGCAGAAACAGGAGTCTCGAAACAGAGGGGCAGAAACTGGAGTCTGGAAACAGAGGGGGAGAAACAAGAGTCCGGAAACAGAGGGGCAGAAACAGGAGTCTGGAAACAGAGGGGCAGAAACAGGAGTCTGGAAACAGAGGAGGAGAAACAGGAGTCTGGAAACAGAGGGGGAGAAACAGGAGGATGGAAAGAGAGGGGGAGAAACAAGAGTCTGGAAACAGAGGGGCAGAAACAGGCGTCTGGAAACAGAGGGGCAGAAACAGGAGGCTGGAAACAGAGGGGCAGAAACAGGAGTCTGGAAACAGAGGGGCAGAAACAGGAGTTTGGAAACACGATGGGAGAAACAGGATGCTGGAAACAGAGGAGCAGAAACAGGAGGCTCGAAACAGAGGGGGAGAAACAGGAGCCTGGAAACAGAGGGTGAGAAACAGGAGTCTGGAAAAAGAGGTGGAGAAACAGGAGACTGGAAACAGAGGGGGACAAACAGGAGTCTGGAAACAGAGGCGGAGAAACAGGAGTCTGGAAACAGAGGGGGAGAAACAGGAGTCTGGAAACAGAGGGGGAGAAACAGGAGTCTGGAAACAGAGGGGGAGAAACAGGAGTCTGGAAACAGAGAGGGAGAAACAGGAGTCTGGAAACAGAGGGGCAGAAACAGGAGTCTGAAAACAGATGGGGAGAAACAGGAGTCTGTAAACAGAGGAGGAGAAACAGGAGTCTGGAAACAGAGGGGGAGAAACAGGAGGCTGGAAACAGAGGGGCAGAAACAGGAGGCTGGAAACAGAGGGGCAGAAACAGGAGTCTGAAAACAGATGGGGAGAAACAGGAGTCTGGAAACAGAGGGGGAGAAACTGGAGGCTGGAAGCAGAGGGTGAGAAACAGGAGTCTGGAAACAGTGGGGCAGAAACAGGAGTGTGGAAACAGAGGGGGAGAAACAGGAGGCTGGAAACAGAGGGTGAGAAACAAGAGGCTGGAAACAGAGGGGCAGAAACAGGAGTCTGGAAACAGAGGGGGAGAAACAGGCGTCTGGAAACAGAGGGGCAGAAACAGGAGGCTGGAAACAGAGGGGCAGAAACAGGAGTCTGGAAACAGAGGGGCAGAAACAGGAGTTTGGAAACACGATGGGAGAAACAGGATGCTGGAAACAGAGGAGCAGAAACAGGAGGCTCGAAACAGAGGGGGAGAAACAGGAGCCTGGAAACAGAGCGTGAGAAACAGGAGTCTGGAAAAAGAGGTGGAGAAACAGGAGACTGGAAATAGAGGGGGAGAAACAGGAGGCTGGAAACAGAGGGTGAGAAACAGGAGTCTGGAAACAGAGAGGCAGAAACAGGAGTCTCGAAACAGAGGGGCAGAAACTGGAGTCTGGAAACAGAGGGGGAGAAACAAGAGTCTGGAAACAGAGGGGCAGAAACAGGAGTCTGGAAACAGAGGGGCAGAAACTGGAGTCTGGAAACAGAGGGGCAGAAACAGGAGTCTGGAAACAGAGGGGGAGAAACAGGAGTCTGGAAACAGAGGGGGAGAAACAGGAGTCTGGAAACAGAGGGGGAGAAACAGGAGTCTGGAAACAGAGGGGGAGAAACAGGAGTCTGGAAACAGATGGGGAGTAACAGGAGGCTGGAAACAGAGGGGCAGAAACAGGAGCCTGGAAACAGAGCGGGAGAATCAGGAGTCAGGAAACAGAGGGTGAGAATGAGGAGGCTGGAAACAGAGGGGCAGAATCAGGAGGCTTGAAACAGAGGGGCAGAAACAGGAGTCTGGAAACAGAGGGTGAGAAACAGGAGTCTGGAAACAGAGAGGCTGAAACAGGAGTCTCGAAACAGAGGGGCAGAAACTGGAGTCTGGAAACAGAGGGGGAGAAACAGGAGGCTGGAAACTGAGGGTGAGAAACAGGAGTCTGGAAACAGAGGGGGAGAAACAGGCGTCTGGAAACAGAGGGGCAGAAACAGGAGGCTGGAAACAGAGGGACAGAAACAGGAGTCTGGAAACAGTTGGGGAGAAACAGGAGGCTGGAAACAGAGGGGCAGAAACAGGAGGCTCGAAACAGAGGGGGAGAAACAGAAGCCTGGAAACAGAGGGTGAGAAACAGGAGTCTGGAAAAAGAGGTGGAGAAACAGGAGACTGGAAACAGAGGGGGAGAAACAGGAGACTGGAAACAGAGGGGGAGTAACAGGAGTCTGGAAACAGAGGGGGAGAAACAGGAGTCTGGAAACAGAGGGGGAGAAACAGGAGTCTGGCAAAAGAGGGGGAGAAACAGGAGTCTGGAAACAGATGGGGAGAAAAAGGAGTCTGTAAACAGTGGAGGAGAAACAGGAGTCTGGAAACAGAGGGGGAGAAACAGGAGGCTGGAAACAGAGGGGCTGAAACAGGAGGCTGGAAACAGAGGGGCAGAAACAGGAGTCTGGAAACAGAGGGGCAGAAACAGGAGTCTGAAAACAGATGGGGAGAAACAGGAGGCTGGAAACAGAGGGGCAGAAACAGGAGGCTGGAAACAGAGGGGCAGAAACAGGAGGCTTGAAACAGAGGGGGAGAAACAGGAGCCTGGAAACAGAGGGTGAGAAACAGGAGTCTGGAAAAAGAGGTGGAGAAACAAGACACTGGAAACAGAGGGGGAGAAACAGGAGTCTGGAAACAGAGGGGGAGAAACCGGAGTCTGGAAACAGAGTGGGAGAAACAGGAGTCAGGAAACAGAGGGGCAGAAACAGGAGTCTGAATACAGATGGGGAGAAACAGGAGTCTGGAAACAGAGGGGGAGAAACAGGAGGCTGGAAACAGAGGGGCAGAAACAGGAGCCTGGACACAGAGGGGGAGAAACAGGAGTCAGGAAACAGAGGGTGAGAAAGAGGAGGCTGGAAACAGAGGGGCAGAATCAGGAGGCTCGAAACAGAGGGGCATAAACAGGAGTCTGGAAACAGAGGGTGAGAAACAGGAGTCTGGAAACAGAGAGGCAAAAACAGGAGTCTGGCAACAGAGGGGCAGAAACAGGAGTCTGGAAACAGAGGGGGAGAAACAAGAGACTGGAAACCGAGGGGCAGAATCAGGAGTGTGGAAACAGAGGGGGAGAAACAGGAGGCTGGAAACAGAGGGGCAGAAACAGGAGTCTGGAAACAGAGGGGGAGAAACAGGAGTCTGGAAACAGATGGTGAGAAACAGGAGTCTGGAAACAGACGGGCAGAAATAGGAGTCTGGAAACAGAGGGGGAGAAACAGGAGGCTGGAAACAGAGGGGGAGAAGCAGGAGTCTGGAAACACCGGGTGAGAAACAGAACTCTGGAAACAGCGGGGCAGAAACAGGAGTCTGGAAACAGAGGGGGAGAAACAGGAGTCTGGAAAAAGAGGGAGAGAAACAGGAGGCTGGAAACAGAGGGGCAGAAACAGGAGGCTGGAAACAGAGGGGCAGAAAGAGGAGACTGGAAACAGAGGGTGAGAAACAGGAGTCTGGAAACAGAGGGGGAGAAACAGGAGGCTGGAAACAGAGGGGGGGAAACAGGAGTCTGGAAACAGAGGGGCCGAAACAGGAGGATGGAAACACAGGGGCACAAACAGGAGTCTGGAAACAGAGGGGGAGAAACAGGAGTCTGGAAACAGAGGGGGAGAAACAGGAGTCTGGAAACAGAGGGTGAGAAACAGGAGTCTGGAAACAGAGGTGGGGAAACAGGAGTCTGGAAACAGAGGGGCAGAAACAGGAGGCTAGAAACAGAGGGGCAGAATCAGGAGGCTCGAAACAGAGGGGCAGAAACAGGAGTCTGGAAACAGAAGGGCAGAAACTGGAGCCTGGAAACAGAGGGGGAGAAACAGGAGTCAGGTAACAGAGGGTGAGAATGAGGTGGCTGGAAACAGAGGGGCAGAATCAGGAGTCTCGAAACAGAGGGGCAGATGCAGGAGTCTGGAAACAGAGGGTGAGAAACAGGAGTCTGGAAACAGAGAGGCAGAAACAGGAGTCTGGAAACAGAGGGGCAGAAACAGGAGTCTGGAAACAGAGGGGGAGAAACAAGAGTCTGGAAACAGAGGGGCAGAAACAGGATTGTGGAAACAGAGGGGGAGAAACAGGAGGCTGGAAACAGAGGGGCAGAAACAGGAGTCTGGAAACAGAGGGGGAGAAACAGGATTCTGGAAACAGATGGTGAGATACAGGAGTCTGGAAACAGAGGGGCAGAAATAGGAGTCTGGAAACAGAGGGGGAGAAACAGGAGGCTGGAAACACAGGGGGAGAAACAGGAGTCTGGAATCTCAGGGTGAGAAACAGAAGTCTGGAAACAGAGGGGCAGAAACAGGAGTCTGGAAACAGAGGGGGAGAAACAGGAGTCTGGAAACAGAGGGGCAGAAACAGGAGTCTGGAAACAGAGGGGGAGAAACAGGAGTCTGGAAACAGAGGGGGAGAAACAGGAGTCTAGAAACAGAGGGGGAGAAACAGGAGTCTGGAAACAGAGGGGGAGAAACAGGAGTCTGGAAACAGAGGGGCAGAAACAGGAGTCTGAAAACAGAGGGGGAGAAACAGGGGTCTGCAAACAGAGGGGGAGAAACAGGAGTCTGGAAACAGAGGGGCAGAAACAGGAGGCTGGAAACAGAGGGGCAGTAACAGCAGTCTGGAAAAAGAGGGGCAGAAACAGGAGTCTGGAAACAGAGGGGCAGAAACAGGAGTCTGCAAACAAAGGGCGAGAAACAGGAGGCTGGAAACACAGGGTGAGAAACAGGAGTCTGGAAACAGAGGGGCAGAAACCGGAGTCTGGAAACAGAGGGGCAGAAACAGGAGTCTGGAAACACAGGCTGAGAAACAGGAGTCTGGAAACAGTGGGGCAGAAACAGGAGTGTGGAAACAGAGGGGGAGAAACAGGAGTCTGGAAACAGAGGGGGAGAAACAGGAGTCCGGAAACAGAGGGGGAGAAACAGGAGTCTGGAATCAGAGGGGGAGAAACAGGAGTCTGGAAACAGAGGGGGAGAAACAGGGGTCTGCAATCAGAGGGGGAGAAACAGGAGTCTGGAAACAGAGCGGCAGAAACAGTAGGCTGGAAACAGAGGGGCAGAAACAGGAGTCTGCAAACAGAGGGGCAGAAACAGGAGTCTGGAGACAGAGGGGCAGAAACAGGAGTCTGGAAACAGAGGGCGAGAAACAGGAGGCTGGAAACATAGGGTGATAAACAGGAGTCTGGAAACAGAGCGGCAGAAACAGGAGTCTGGAAACAGAGGGGGAGAAACAGGAGTCTGGAAATTAATGGGGAGAAACAGGAGTCTGGAAACAGAGGGTGAGAAACAGGAGTCTGGAAACAGAGGGGCAGAAACAGGAGTCTGAAAACGGATGGGGAGAAACAGGAGTCTGTAAACAGAGGAGGAGAAACAGGAGTCTGGAAACAGAGTGGGAGAAACAGGAGGCTGGAAACAGAGGGGCAGAAACAGGAGGCTGGAAACAGAAGGGCAGAAACAGGTGTCTGGAAACAGAGGGGCAGAAACAGGAGTCTGGAAACAGAGGGGGAGAAACAGGAGTCTGGAAACAGAGGGGCAGAAACAGGAGTCTGGAAACAGAGGGGCAGAAACAGGAGTCTGGAAACAGAGGGGGAGAAACAGGAGTCTGGAATCAGAGGGGGAGAAACAGGAGGCTGGAAACAGAGGGGCAGAAACAGGAGCCTGGATACAGAGGGTGAGAAACAGGAGTCTGGAAACAGAGGGGGGGAAACAGGAGTCTGGAAACAGAGGGGCAGAAACAGGAGGATGGAAACACAGGGGCACAAACAGGAGTCTGGAAACAGAGGGGGGGAAACAGGAGTCTGGAAATAGAGGGGGAGAAACAGGAGGCTGGAAACAGAGGGTGAGAAACAGGAGTCTGGAAACAGAGAGGCAGAAACAGGAGTCTCGAAACAGAGGGGCAGAAACTGGAGTCTGGAAACAGAGGGGGAGAAACAAGAGTCTGGAAACAGAGGGGCAGAAACAGGAGTCTGGAAACAGAGGGGCAGAAACAGGAGTCTGGAAACAGAGGAGGAGAAACAGGAGTCTGGAAACAGAGGGGGAGAAACAGGAGGATGGAAAGAGAGGGGGAGAAACAAGAGTCTGGAAACAGAGGGGCAGAAACAGGCGTCTGGAAACAGAGGGGCAGAAACAGGAGGCTGGAAACAGAGGGGCAGAAACAGGAGTCTGGAAACAGAGGGGCAGAAACAGGAGTTTGGAAACACGATGGGAGAAACAGGTTGCTGGAAACAGAGGAGCAGAAACAGGAGGCTCGAAACAGAGGGGGAGAAACAGGAGCCTGGAAACAGAGGGTGAGAAACAGGAGTCTGGAAAAAGAGGTGGAGAAACAGGAGACTGGAAACAGAGGGGGACAAACAGGAGTCTGGAAACAGAGGCGGAGAAACAGGAGTCTGGAAACAGAGGGGGAGAAACAGGAGTCTGGAAACAGAGGGGGAGAAACAGGAGTCTGGAAACAGAGGGGGAGAAACAGGAGTCTGGAAACAGAGAGGGAGAAACAGGAGTCTGGAAACAGAGGGGCAGAAACAGGAGTCTGAAAACAGATGGGGAGAAACAGGAGTCTGTAAACAGAGGAGGAGAAACAGGAGTCTGGAAACAGAGGGGGAGAAACAGGAGGCTGGAAACAGAGGGGCAGAAACAGGAGGCTGGAAACAGAGGGGCAGAAACAGGAGTCTGAAAACAGATGGGGAGAAACAGGAGTCTGGAAACAGAGGGGGAGAAACTGGAGGCTGGAAGCAGAGGGTGAGAAACAGGAGTCTGGAAACAGTGGGGCAGAAACAGGAGTGTGGAAACAGAGGGGGAGAAACAGGAGGCTGGAAACAGAGGGTGAGAAACAAGAGGCTGGAAACAGAGGGTGAGAAACAGGAGTCTGGAAACAGAGGGGGAGAAACAGGCGTCTGGAAACAGAGGGGCAGAAACAGGAGGCTGGAAACAGAGGGGCAGAAACAGGAGTCTGGAAACAGAGGGGCAGAAACAGGAGTTTGGAAACACGATGGGAGAAACAGGATGCTGGAAACAGAGGAGCAGAAACAGGAGGCTCGAAACAGAGGGGGAGAAACAGGAGCCTGGAAACAGAGGGTGAGAAACAGGAGTCTGGAAAAAGAGGTGGAGAAACAGGAGACTGGAAATAGAGGGGGAGAAACAGGAGGCTGGAAACAGAGGGTGAGAAACAGGAGTCTGGAAACAGAGAGGCAGAAACAGGAGTCTCGAAACAGAGGGGCAGAAACTGGAGTCTGGAAACAGAGGGGGAGAAACAAGAGTCCGGAAACAGAGGGGCAGAAACAGGAGTCTGGAAACAGAGGGGCAGAAACAGGAGTCTGGAAACAGAGGAGGAGAAACAGGAGTCTGGAAACAGAGGGGGAGAAACAGGAGGATGGAAAGAGAGGGGGAGAAACAAGAGTCTGGAAACAGAGGGGCAGAAACAGGCGTCTGGAAACAGAGGGGCAGAAACAGGAGGCTGGAAACAGAGGGGCAGAAACAGGAGTCTGGAAACAGAGGGGCAGAAACAGGAGTTTGGAAACACGATGGGAGAAACAGGATGCTGGAAACAGAGGAGCAGAAACAGGAGGCTCGAAACAGAGGGGGAGAAACAGGAGCCTGGAAACAGAGGGTGAGAAACAGGAGTCTGGAAAAAGAGGTGGAGAAACAGGAGACTGGAAACAGAGGGGGACAAACAGGAGTCTGGAAACAGAGGCGGAGAAACAGGAGTCTGGAAACAGAGGGGGAGAAACAGGAGTCTGGAAACAGAGGGGGAGAAACAGGAGTCTGGAGACAGAGGGGGAGAAACAGGAGTCTGGAAACAGAGAGGGAGAAACAGGAGTCTGGAAACAGAGGGGCAGAAACAGGAGTCTGAAAACAGATGGGGAGAAACAGGAGTCTGTAAACAGAGGAGGAGAAACAGGAGTCTGGAAACAGAGGGGGAGAAACAGGAGGCTGGAAACAGAGGGGCAGAAACAGGAGGCTGGAAACAGAGGGGCAGAAACAGGAGTCTGAAAAAAGATGGGGAGAAACAGGAGTCTGGAAACAGAGGGGGAGAAACTGGAGGCTGGAAGCAGAGGGTGAGAAACAGGAGTCTGGAAACAGTGGGGCAGAAACAGGAGTGTGGAAACAGAGGGGGAGAAACAGGAGGCTGGAAACAGAGGGTGAGAAACAAGAGGCTGGAAACAGAGGGGCAGAAACAGGAGTCTGGAAACAGAGGGGGAGAAACAGGAGGCTGGAAACAGAGGAGGAGAAACAGGAGTCTGGAAACAGAGGGGGAGAAACAGGAGGCTGGAAACAGAGGGGCAGAAACAGGAGGCTGGAAACAGAGGGGCAGAAACAGGAGTCTGAAAACAGATGGGGAGAAACAGGAGTCTGTAAACAGAGGAGGAGAAACAGGAGTCTGGAAACAGAGGGGGAGAAACAGGAGGCTCGAAACAGAGGGGGAGAAACAGGAGGCTGGAAAAAGAGGGCCAGAAACAGGATGCTGGAAACAGAGGGGCAGAAACAGGAGTCTGGAAACAGAGGGGCAGAAACAGGAGTCTGGAAACAGAGGAGGAGAAACAGGAGTCTGGAAACAGAGGGGGAGAAACAGGAGGATGGAAAGAGAGGGGGAGAAACAAGAGCCTGGAAACAGAGGGGCAGAAACAGGAGTGTGGAAACAGAGGGGGAGAAACAGGAGGCTGGAAACAGAGGGGCAGAAACAGGAGTCTGGAAACAGAGGGGGAGAAACAGGAGTCTGGAAACAGAGGGGGAGAAACAGGAGTCTGGAAACAGAGGGGCAGAAACAGGAGTCTGAAAGCAGATGGGGAGAAACAGGAGTCTGTAAACAGAGGAGGAGAAACAGGAGTCTGGAAACAGAGGGGCAGAAACAGGAGTCTGAAAAAAGAGGAGGAGAAACAGGAGTCTGGAAACAGAGGGGGAGAAACAGGAGGCTGGAAACAGAGTGGGAGAAACAGGAGGCTGGAAACAGAGGGGCAGAAATAGGAGTCTGGAAACAGAGGGGCAGAAACAGGAGTCTGGAAACAGAGGGGGAGAAACAGGAGTCTGGAAACAGAGGGGGAGACGCAGGAGGCTGGAAACAGAGGGGCAGAAACAGGAGTCTGGAAACAGTGGGGCAGAAACAGGAGTCTGGAAACAGAGGGGGAGAAACAAGAGTCTGGAAACAGAGGGGCAGAAACAGGAGTGTGGAAACAGAGGGGGAGAAACAGGAGGCTGGAAACAGAGGGGCAGAAACAGGAGTCTGGAAACAGAGGGGGAGAAACAGGATTCTGGAAACAGATGGTGAGAAACAGGAGTCTGGAAACAGAGGGGCAGAAATAGGAGTCTGGAAACAGAGGGGGAGAAACAGGAGGCTGGAAACACAGGGGGAGAAACAGGAGTCTGGAATCTCAGGGTGAGAAACAGAAGTCTGGAAACAGAGGGGCAGAAACAGGAGTCTGGAAACAGAGTGGGAGAAACAGGAGTCTGGAAACAGAGGGAGAGAAACAGGAGTCTGGAAACAGAGGGGGAGAAACAGGATTCTGGAAACAGATAGTGAGAAACAGGAGTCTGGAAACAGAGGGGCAGAAATAGGAGTCTGGAAACAGAGGGGCAGAAACAGGAGTGTGGAAACAGAGGGGGAGAAACAGGAGTCTGGAAACAGAGGGGGAGAAACAGGAGGCTGGAAACAGAGGGTGAGAAACAGGAGGCTAGAAACTGAGGGTGAGAAACAGGAGTCTGGAAACAGAGGGGGAGAAACAGGCGTCTGGAAACAGAGGGGCAGAAACAGGAGGCTGGAAACAGAGGGACAGAAACAGGAGTCTGGAAACAGAGGGGCAGAAACAGGAGTTTGGAAACAGCGGGGGAGAAACAGGAGGCTGGAAACAGAGGGGCAGAAACAGGAGGCTCGAAACAGAGGGGGAGAAACAGGAGCCTGGAAACAGAGGGTGAGAAACAGGAGTCTGGAAAAAGAGGTGGAGAAACAGGAGACTGGAAACAGAGGGGGAGAAACAGGAGACTGGAAACAGAGGGGGAGAAACAGGAGTCTGGAAACAGAGGGGGAGAAACAGGAGTCTGGAAACAGAGGGGGAGAAACAGGAGTCTGGCAACAGAGGGGGAGAAACAGGAGTCTGGAAACAGAGGGGGAGAAACAGGAGTCTGGAAACAGAGGGGCAGAAACAGGAGTCTGAAAACAGATGTGGAGAAACAGGAGTCTGTAAACAGAGGAGGAGAAACAGGAGTCTGGAAACAGAGGGGGAGAAACAGGAGGCTGGAAACAGAGGGGCAGAAACAGGAGGCTGGAAACAGAGGGGCAGAAACAGGAGTCTGGAAACAAAGGGGCAGAAACAGGAGTCTGAAAACAGATGGGGAGAAACAGGAGTCTGGAAACAGAGGGGGAGAAACAGGAGGCTTGAAACAGAGGGGCAGAAACAGGAGCCTGGAAACAGAGGGGGAGAAACAGGAGTCAGGAAAAAGAGGGTGAGAAAGAGGAGGCTGGAAACAGAGGGGCAGAATCAGGAGGCTCGAAACAGAGGGGCAGAAACAGGAGTCTGGAAACAGAGGGGCAGAAACTGGAGACTGGAAACAGAGGGGGAGAAACAGGAGTCAGGTAACAGAGGGTGAGAATGAGGAGGCTGGAAACAGGGGCAGAATCAGGAGGCTCGAAACAGAGGGGCAGATACAGGAGTCTGGAAACAGAGGGTGAGAAACAGGAGTCTGTAAACAGAGAGGCAGAAACAGGAGTCTGGAAACAGAGGGGCAGAAACAGGAGTCTGGAAACAGAGGGGGAGAAACAAGAGTCTGGAAACAGAGGGGCAGAAACAGGAGTGTGGAAACAGAGGGGGAGAAACAGGAGGCTGGAAACAGAGGGGCAGAAACAGGAGTCTGGAAACAGAGGGGGAGAAACAGGATTCTGGAAACAGATGGTGAGAAACAGGAGTCTGGAAACAGAGGGGCAGAAATAGGAGTCTGGAAACAGAGGGGGAGAAACAGGAGGCTGGAAACACAGGGGGAGAAACAGGAGTCTGGAATCTCAGGGTGAGAAACAGAAGTCTGGAAACAGAGGGGCAGAAACAGGAGTCTGGAAACAGAGGGGGAGAAACAGGAGTCTGGAAACAGAGGGAGAGAAACAGGAGTCTGGAAACAGAGGGGCAGAAACAGGAGGCTGGAAACAGAGGGGCAGAAAGAGGAGACTGGAAACAGAGGGTGAGAAACAGGAGTCTGGAAACAGAGGGGCAGAAACAGGAGTCTGGAAACAGAGGGGGAGAAACAGGAGTCTGGAAACAGAGGGGGAGAAGCAGGAGTCTAGAAACAGAGGGGGAGAAACAGGAGTCTGGAAACAGAGGGGCAGAAACAGGAGTCTGAAAACAGAGGGGGAGAAACAGGGGTCTGCAAACAGAGGGGGAGAAACAGGACTCTGGAAACAGAGGGGCAGAAACAGGAGGCTGGAAACAGAGGGGCAGTAACAGCAGTCTGGAAACTGAGGGGCAGAAACAGGAGTCTGGAAACAGAGGGGCAGAAACAGGAGTCTGCAAACAAAGGGCGAGAAACAGGAGGCTGGAAACACAGGGTGAGAAACAGGAGTCTGGAAACAGAGGGGCAGAAACCGGAGTCTGGAAACAGAGGGGCAGAAACAGGAGTCTGGAAACAGAGGGTGAGAAACAGGAGTCTGGAAACAGTGGGGCAGGAACAGGAGAGTGGAAACAGAGGGGGAGAAACAGGAGTCTGGAAACAGAGGGGGAGAAACAGGAGTTTGGAAACAGAGGTGGAGAAACAGGAGTCTGGAATCAGAGGGGGAGAAACAGGAGTCTGGAAACAGAGGGGGAGAAACAGGGGTCTGCAAACAGAGGGGGAGAAACAGGAGTCTGGAAACAGAGGGGCAGAAACAGTAGGCTGGAAACAAAGGGGCAGAAACAGGAGTCTGCAAACAGAGGGGCAGAAACAGGAGTCTGGATACAGAGGGGCAGAAACAGGAGTCTGGAAACAGAGGGCGAGAAACAGGAGGCTGGAAACAGAGGGTGATAAACAGGAGTCTGGAAACAGAGCGGCAGAAACAGGAGTCTGGAAACAGAGGGGGAGAAACAGGAGTCTGGAAATTGATGAGGAGAAACAGGAGTCTGGAAACAGAGGGTGAGAAACAGGAGTCTGGAAACAGAGGGGCAGAAACGGTGTCTGGAAACAGAGGGGCAGAAACAGGAGTCTGGAATCAGAGGGGGAGAAACAGGAGTCTGGAAACAGAGGGGCAGAAACAGGAGTCTGATAAAGGATGGGGAGAAACAGGAGTCTGTAAACAGAGGAGGAGAAACAGGAGTCTGGAAACAGAGTGGGAGAAACAGGAGGCTGGAAACAGAGGGGCAGAAAACAGGAGGGCTGGAAACAGAAGGGCAGAAAAAGGAGTCTGGAAACAGAGGGGCAGAAACAGGAGTCTGGAAACAGAGGGGGAGAAACAGGAGTCTGGAAACAGAGGGGCAGAAACAGGAGTCTGGAAACAGAGGGGCAGAAACAGGAGTCTGGAAACAGAGTGGGAGAAACAGGAGTCTGGAATCAGAGGGGGGGAAACAGGAGTCTGGAAACAGAGGGGCAGAAACAGGAGGCTGGAAACACAGGGGCAGAAACAGGAGTCTGGATACAGAGGGGGAGAAACAGGAGTCTGGAAACAGAGGGGGAGAAACAGGAGTCTGGAAACAGAGGGGGAGAATCAGGAGGCTGGAAACAGAGGGGCAGAAACAGGAGCCTGGAAACAGAGGAGGAGAAACAGGAGTCAGGAAACAGAGGTTGAGAAAGAGGAGGCTGGAAACAGAGGGGCAGAATCAGGAGGCTCGAAACAGAGGGGCAGAAACAGGAGTCTGGAAACAGAGGGTGAGAAACAGGAGTCTGGAAACAGAGAGGCAGAAACAGGAGGCTGGAAAGAGAGGGGCAGAAACAGGAGTCTGGAAACAGAGGGTGAGAAACAGGAGTCTGGAAACAGAGGGGGAGAAACAGGAGTCTGGAAACAGAGGGGGAGTAACAGGAGGCTGGAAACAGAGGGGCAGAAACAGGAGCCTGGAAACAGAGGGGGAGAAACAGGAGTCAGGAAACAGAGGGTGAGAATGAGGAGGCTGGAAACAGAGGGGCAGAATCAGGAGGCTCGAAACAGAGGGGCAGAAACAGGAGTCTGGAAACAGAGGGTGAGAAACAGGAGTCTGGAAACAGAGAGGCTGAAACAGGAGTCTCGAAACAGAGGGGCAGAAACTGGAGTCTGGATACAGAGGGGGAGAAACAGGAGGCTGGAAACAGAGGGTGAGAAACAGGAGGCTGGAAACTGAGGGTGAGAAACAGGAGTCTGGAAACAGAGGGGAGAAACAGGCGTCTGGAAACAGAGGGGCAGAAACAGGAGGCTGGAAACAGAGGGACAGAAACAGGAGTCTGGAAACAGAGGGGCAGAAACAGGAGTTTGGAAACAGTGGGGGAGAAACAGGAGGCTGGAAACAGAGGGGCAGAAACAGGAGGCTCGAAACAGAGGGGGAGAAACAGGAGCCTGGAAACAGAGGGTGAGAAACAGGAGTCTGGAAAAAGAGGTGGAGAAACAGGAGACTGGAAACAGAGGGGGAGAAACAGGAGACTGGAAACAGAGGGGGAGAAACAGGAGTCTGGAACAGAGGGGGAGAATCAGGAGGCTGGAAACAGAGGGGCAGAAACAGGAGCCTGGAAACAGAGGAGGGGAAACAGGAGTCAGGAAACAGAGGTTGAGAAAGAGGAGGCTGGAAACAGAGGGGCAGAATCAGGAGGCTCGAAACAGAGGGGCAGAAACAGGAGTCTGGAAACAGAGGGTGAGAAACAGGAGTCTGGAAACAGAGAGGCAGAAACAGGAGGCTGGAAACAGAGGGGCAGAAACAGGAGTCTGGAAACAGAGGGGGAGAAACAGGAGTCTGGAAACAGAGGGGGAGAAACAGGAGTCTGGAAACAGAGGGGGAGTAACAGGAGGCTGGAAACAGAGGGGCAGAAACAGGAGCCTGGAAACAGAGGGGGAGAAACAGGAGTCAGGAAACAGAGGGTGAGAATGAGGAGGCTGGAAACAGAGGGGCAGAATCAGGAGGCTCGAAACAGAGGGGCAGAAACAGGAGTCTGGAAACAGAGGGTGAGAAACAGGAGTCTGGAAACAGAGAGGCTGAAACAGGAGTCTCGAAACAGAGGGGCAGAAGCTGGAGTCTGGATACAGAGGGGGGAGAAACAGGAGGCTGGAAACAGAGGGTGAGAAACAGGAGGCTGGAAACTGAGGGGCAGAAACAGGAGTCTGGAAACAGAGGGTGAGAAACAGGAGTCTGGAAACAGAGAGGCAGAAACAGGAGCCTGGAAACAGAGGAGGAGAAACAGGAGTCAGGAAACAGAGGTTGAGAAAGAGGAGGCTGGAAACAGAGGGGCAGAATCAGGAGGCTCGAAAACAGAGGGGCAGAAACAGGAGTCTGGAAACAGAGGGTGAGAAACAGGAGTCTGGAAACAGAGAGGCAGAAACAGGAGGCTGGAAAGAGAGGGGCAGAAACAGGAGTCTGGAAACAGAGGGGGAGAAACAGGAGTCTGGAAACAGAGGGGGAGAATCAGGAGTCTGGAAACAGAGGGGGAGTAACAGGAGGCTGGAAACAGAGGGGCAGAAACAGGAGCCTGGAACAGAGGGGGAGAAACAGGAGTCAGGAAACAGAGGGTGAGAATGAGGAGGCTGGAAACAGAGGGGCAGAATCAGGAGGCTCGAAACAGAGGGGCAGAACAGGAGTCTGGAAACAGAGGGTGAGAAACAGGAGTCTGGAAACAGAGAGGCTGAAACAGGAGTCTCGAAACAGAGGGGCAGAAACTGGAGTCTGGATACAGAGGGGGAGAAACAGGAGGCTGGAAACAGAGGGTGAGAAACAGGAGGCTGGAAACTGAGGGTGAGAAACAGGAGTCTGGAAACAGAGGGGGAGAAACAGGCGTCTGGAAACAGAGGGGCAGAAACAGGAGGCTGGAAACAGAGGGACAGAAACAGGAGTCTGGAAACAGAGGGGCAGAAACAGGAGTTTGGAACAGTGGGGGAGAAACAGGGGCTGGAAACAGAGGGGCAGAAACAGGAGGCTCGAAACAGAGGGGGAGAAACAGGAGCCTGGAAACAGAGGGTGAGAAACAGGAGTCTGGAAAATGAGGTGGAGAAACAGGAGACTGGAAACAGAGGGGGAGAAACAGGAGACTGGAAACAGAGGGGGAGAAACAGGAGTCTGGAAACAGAGGGGGAGAAACAGGAGTCTGGAAACAGAGGGGCAGAAACAGGTGTCTGGAAACAGATGGGGAGAAACAGGAGTCTGTAAACAGAGGAGGAGAAACAGGAGACTGGAAACACAGGGGGAGAAACAGGAGGCTGGAAACAGAGGGGCAGAAACAGGAGGCTGGAAACGAGGGGCAGAAAGAGGAGACTGGAAACGGAGGGTGAGAAACAGGAGTCTGGAAACAGAGGGGGAGAACCAGGAGGCTGGAAACAGAGGGGGGGAAACAGGAGTCTGGAAACAGAGGGGCCGAAACAGGAGGATGGAAACACAGGGGCACAAACAGGAGTCTGGAAACAGAGGGGGAGAAACAGGAGTCTGGAAACAGAGGGGGAGAAACAGGAGATTGGAAACAGAGGTGGAGAAACAGGAGTCTGGAATCAGAGGGGGAGAAACAGGAGTCTGGAAACAGAGGGGGAGAAACAGGGGTCTGCCAAACAGAGGGGGAGAAACAGGAGTCTGGAAACAGAGGGGCAGAAACAGTAGGCTGGAAAGAGGGCAGAAACAGGAGTCTGCAAACAGAGGGGCAGAAACAGGAGTCTGGATACAGAGGGGCAGAAACAGGAGTCTGGAAACAGAGGGCGAGAAACAGGAGGCTGGAAACAGAGGGTGAGAAACAGGAGTCTGGAAACAGAGCGGCAGAAACAGGAGTCTGGAAACAGAGGGGGAGAAACAGGAGTCTGGAAATTGATGAGGAGAAACAGGAGTCTGGAAACAGAGGGTGAGAAACAGGAGTCTGGAAACAGAGGGGCAGAAACGGTGTCTGGAAACAGAGGGGCAGAAACAGGAGTCTGGAAATCAGAGGGGGAGAAACAGGAGTCTGGAAACAGAGGGGCAGAAACAGGAGTCTGATAAAGGATGGGGAGAAACAGGAGTCTGTAAACAGAGGAGGAGAAACAGGAGTCTGGAAACAGAGTGGGAGAAACAGGAGGCTGGAAACAGAGGGGCAGAAACAGGAGGGCTGGAAACAGAAGGGCAGAAAAAGGAGTCTGGAAACAGAGGGGCAGAAACAGGAGTCTGGAAACAGAGGGGTAGAAACAGGAGTCTGGAAACAGAGGGGCAGAAACAGGAGTCTGGAAACAGAGGGGCAGAAACAGGAGTCTGGAAGCAGAGTGGGAGAAACAGGAGTCTGGAATCAGAGGGGGGAAACAGGAGTCTGGAAACAGAGGGGCAGAAACAGGAGGCTGGAAACACAGGGGCAGAAACAGGAGTCTGGATACAGAGGGGGAGAAACAGGAGTCTGGAAACAGAGGGGGAGAAACAGGAGTCTGGAAACAGAGGGGGAGAATCAGGAGGCTGGAAACAGAGGGGCAGAAACAGGAGCCTGGAAACAGAGGAGGAGTAACAGGAGTCAGGAAACAGAGGTTGAGAAAGAGGAGGCTGGAACAGAGGGGCAGAATCAGGAGGCTTGAAACAGAGGGGCAGAAACAGGAGTCTGGAAACAGAGGGTGAGAAACAGGAGTCTGGAAACAGAGAGGCAGAAACAGGAGCCTGGAAAGAGAGGGGCAGAAACAGGAGTCTGGAAACAGAGGGGGAGAAACAGGAGTCTGGAAACAGAGGGGGAGAAACAGGAGTCTGGAAACAGAGGGGGAGTAACAGGAGGCTGGAAACAGAGGGGCAGAAACAGGAGCCTGGAAACAGAGGGGGAGAAACAGGAGTCAGGAAACAGAGGGTGAGAATGAGGAGGCTGGAAACAGAGGGGCAGAATCAGGAGGCTCGAAACAGACGGGCAGAAACAGGAGTCTGGAAACAGAGGGTGAGAAACAGGAGTCTGGAAACAGAGAGGCTGAAACAGGAGTCTCGAAACAGAGGGGCAGAAACTGGAGTCTGGATACAGAGGGGGAGAAACAGGAGGCTGGAAACAGAGGGTGAGAAACAGGAGGCTGGAAACTGAGGGTGAGAAACAGGAGTCTGGAAACAGAGGGGGAGAAACAGGCGTCTGGAAACAGAGGGGCAGAAACAGGAGGCTGGAAACAGAGGGACAGAAACAGGAGTCTGGAAACAGAGGGGCAGAAACAGGAGTTTGGAAACAGTGGGGGAGAAACAGGAGGCTGGAAACAGAGGGGCAGAAACAGGAGGCTCGAAACAGAGGGGGAGAAACAGGAGCCTGGAAACAGAGGGGGAGAAACAGGAGTCTGGAAAAAGAGGTGGAGAAACAGGAGACTGGAAACAGAGGGGGAGAAACAGGAGACTGGAAACAGAGGGGGAGAAACAGGAGTCTGGAAACAGAGGGGGAGAAACAGGAGTCTGGAAACAGAGGGGCAGAAACAGGTGTCTGGAAACAGATGGGGAGAAACAGGAGTCTGTAAACAGAGGAGGAGAAACAGGAGTCTGGAAACACAGGGGGAGAAACAGGAGGCTGGAAACAGAGGGGCAGAAACAGGAGGCTGGAAACAGAGGGGCAGAAAGAGGAGACTGGAAACAGAGGGTGAGAAACAGGAGTCTGGAAACAGAGGGGGAGAAACAGGAGGCTGGAAACAGAGGGGGGGAAACAGGAGTCTGGAAACAGAGGGGCCGAAACAGGAGGATGGAAACACAGGGGCACAAACAGGAGTCTGGAAACAGAGGGGGAGAAACAGGAGTCTGGAAACAGAGGGGGAGAAACAGGAGTCTGGAAACAGAGGGGGAGAAACAGGAGTCTGGAAACAGAGGGGCAGAAACAGGAGTCTGAAAACAGAGGGGGAGAAACAGGGGTCTGCAAACAGAGGGGGAGAAACAGGAGTCTGGAAACAGAGGGGCAGAAACAGGAGGCTGGAAACAGAGGGGCAGTAACAGCAGTCTGGAAACAGAGGGGCAGAAACAGGGTTCTGGAAACAGAGGGGCAGAAACAGGAGTCTGCAAACAAAGGGCGAGAAACAGGAGGCTGGAAACACAGGGTGAGAAACAGGAGTCTGGAAACAGAGGGGCAGAAACCGGAGTCTGGAAACAGAGGGGCAGAAACAGGAGTCTGGAAACACAGGGTGAGAAACAGGAGTCTGGAAACAGTGGGGCAGAAACAGGAGTGTGGAAACAGAGGGGGAGAAACAGGAGTCTGGAAACAGAGGGGGAGAAACAGTTGTCCGGAAACAGAGGGGGAGAAACAGGAGTCTGGAATCAGAGGGGGAGAAACAGGAGTCTGGAAACAGAGGGGGAGAAACAGGGGTCTGCAATCAGAGGGGGAGAAACAGGAGTCTGGAAACAGAGCGGCAGAAACAGTAGGCTGGAAACAGAGGGGCAGAAACAGGAGTCTGCAAACAGAGGGGCAGAAACAGGAGTCTGGAAACAGAGGGGCAGAAACAGGAGTCTGGAAACAGAGGGCGAGAAACAGGAGGCTGGAAACAGAGGGTGATAAACAGGAGTCTGGAAACAGAGGGGCAGAAATAGGAGTCTGGAAACAGAGGGGGAGAAACAGGAGGCTGGAAACACAGGGGGAGAAACAGGAGTCTGGAATCTCAGGGTGAGAAACAGAAGTCTGGAAACAGAGGGGCAGAAACAGGAGTCTGGAAACAGAGGGGGAGAAACAGGAGTCTGGAAACAGAGTGACAGAAACAGGAGGCTGGAAACAGAGGGGCAGAAAGAGGAGACTGGAAACAGAGGGTGAGAAACAGGAGTCTGGAAACAGAAGGGCAGAAACAGGAGTCTGGAAACAGAGGGGGAGAAACAGGAGTCTGGAAACAGAGGGGGAGAAGCAGGAGTCTAGAAACAGAGGGGGAGAAACAGGAGTCTGGATACAGAGGGGCAGAAACAGGAGTCTGGAAACAGAGGGCGAGAAACAGGAGGCTGGAAACAGAGGGTGATAAACAGGAGTCTGGAAACAGAGCGGCAGAAACAGGAGTCTGGAAACAGAGGGGGAGAAACAGGAGTCTGGAAATTGATGGGGAGAAACAGGAGTCTGGAAACAGAGGGTGAGAAACAGGAGTCTGGAAACAGAGGGGCAGAAACAGGAGTCTGAAAACGGATGGGGAGAAACAGGAGTCTGTAAACAGAGAAGGAGAAACAGGAGTCTGGAAACAGAGTGGGAGAAACAGGAGGCTGGAAACAGAGGGGCAGAAACAGGAGGCTGGAAACAGAAGGGCAGAAACAGGAGTCTGGAAACAGAGGGGCAGAAACAGGAGTCTGGAAACAGAGGGGGAGAAACAGGAGTCTGGAAACAGAGGGGCAGAAACAGGAGTCTGGAAACAGAGGGGCAGAAACAGGAGTCTGGAAACAGAGGGGGAGAAACAGGAGTCTGGAATCAGAGGGGGAGAAACAGGAGGCTGGAAACAGAGGGGCAGAAACAGGAGCCTGGATACAGAGGGTGAGAAACAAGAGTCTGGAAACAGAGGGGCAGAAACAGGCGTCTGGAAACAGAGGGGCAGAAACAGGAGTCTGGAAACAGAGGGGCAGAAACAGGAGTCTGGAAACAGAGGGTGAGAAACAGGAGTCTGGAAACAGAGGGGCAGAAACCGGAGTCTGGAAACAGAGGGGCAGAAACAGGAGTCTGGAAACAGAGGGTGAGAAACAGGAGTCTGGAAACAGTGGGGCAGGAACAGGAGAGTGGAAACAGAGGGGGAGAAACAGGAGTCTGGAAACAGAGGGGGAGAAACAGGAGTTTGGAAACAGAGGTGGAGAAACAGGAGTCTGGAATCAGAGGGGGAGAAACAGGAGTCTGGAAACAGAGGGGGAGAAACAGGGGTCTGCAAACAGAGGGGGAGAAACAGGAGTCTGGAAACAGAGGGGCAGAAACAGTAGGCTCGAAACAGAGGGGCAGAAACAGGAGTCTGGAAACAGAGGGTGAGAAACAGGAGTCTGGAAACAGAGAGGCAGAAACAGGAGGCTGGAAAGAGAGGGGCAGAAACAGGAGTCTGGAAACAGAGGGGGAGAAACAGGAGTCTGGAAACAGAGGGGGAGAATCAGGAGTCTGGAAACAGAGGGGGAGTAACAGGAGGCTGGAAACAGAGGGGCAGAAACAGGAGCCTGGAAACAGAGGGGGAGAAACAGGAGTCAGGAAACAGAGGGTGAGAATGAGGAGGCTGGAAACAGAGGGGCAGAATCAGGAGGCTCGAAACAGAGGGGCAGAAACAGGAGTCTGGAAACAGAGGGTGAGAAACAGGAGTCTGGAAACAGAGAGGCTGAAACAGGAGTCTCGAAACAGAGGGGCAGAAACTGGAGTCTGGATACAGAGGGGGAGAAACAGGAGGCTGGAAACAGAGGGTGAGAAACAGGAGGCTGGAAACTGAGGGTGAGAAACAGGAGTCTGGAAACAGAGGGGGAGAAACAGGCGTCTGGAAACAGAGGGGCAGAGACAGGAGGCTGGAAACAGAGGGACAGAAACAGGAGTCTGGAAACAGAGGGGCAGAAACAGGAGTTTGGAAACAGTGGGGGAGAAACAGGAGGCTGGAAACAGAGGGGCAGAAACAGGAGGCTCGAAACAGAGGGGGAGAAACAGGAGCCTGGAAACAGAGGGTGAGAAACAGGAGTCTGGAAAAAGAGGTGGAGAAACAGGAGACTGGAAACAGAGGGGGAGAAACAGGAGACTGGAAACAGAGGGGGAGAAACAGGAGTCTGGAAACAGAGGGGGAGAAACAGGAGTCTGGAAACAGAGGGGCAGAAACAGGTGTCTGGAAACAGATGGGGAGAAACAGGAGTCTGTAAACAGAGGAGGAGAAACAGGAGTCTGGAAACACAGGGGGAGAAACAGGAGGCTGGAAACAGAGGGGCAGAAACAGGAGGCTGGAAACAGAGGGGCAGAAAGAGGAGACTGGAAACGGAGGGTGAGAAACAGGAGTCTGGAAACAGAGGGGGAGAAACAGGAGGCTGGAAACAGAGGGGGGGAAACAGGAGTCTGGAAACAGAGGGGCCGAAACAGGAGGATGGAAACACAGGGGCACAAACAGGAGTCTGGAAACAGAGGGGGAGAAACAGGAGTCTGGAAACAGAGGGGGAGAAACAGGAGATTGGAAACAGAGGTGGAGAAACAGGAGTCTGGAATCAGAGGGGGAGAAACAGGAGTCTGGAAACAGAGGGGGAGAAACAGGGGTCTGCAAACAGAGGGGGAGAAACAGGAGTCTGGAAACAGAGGGGCAGAAACAGTAGGCTGGAAACAGAGGGGCAGAAACAGGAGTCTGCAAACAGAGGGGCAGAAACAGGAGTCTGGATACAGAGGGGCAGAAACAGGAGTCTGGAAACAGAGGGCGAGAAACAGGAGGCTGGAAACAGAGGGTGAGAAACAGGAGTCTGGAAACAGAGCGGCAGAAACAGGAGTCTGGAAACAGAGGGGGAGAAACAGGAGTCTGGAAATTGATGAGGAGAAACAGGAGTCTGGAAACAGAGGGTGAGAAACAGGAGTCTGGAAACAGAGGGGCAGAAACGGTGTCTGGAAACAGAGGGGCAGAAACAGGAGTCTGGAAACAGAGGGGGAGAAACAGGAGTCTGGAAACAGAGGGGCAGAAACAGGAGTCTGATAAAGGATGGGGAGAAACAGGAGTCTGTAAACAGAGGAGGAGAAACAGGAGTCTGGAAACAGAGTGGGAGAAACAGGAGGCTGGAAACAGAGGGGCAGAAACAGGAGGGCTGGAAACAGAAGGGCAGAAAAAGGAGTCTGGAAACAGAGGGGCAGAAACAGGAGTCTGGAAACAGAGGGGGAGAAACAGGAGTCTGGAAACAGAGGGGCAGAAACAGGAGTCTGGAAACAGAGGGGCAGAAACAGGAGTCTGGAAGCAGAGTGGGAGAAACAGGAGTCTGGAATCAGAGGGGGGGAAACAGGAGTCTGGAAACAGAGGGGCAGAAACAGGAGGCTGGAAACACAGGGGCAGAAACAGGAGTCTGGATACAGAGGGGGAGAAACAGGAGTCTGGAAACAGAGGGGGAGAAACAGGAGTCTGGAAACAGAGGGGGAGAATCAGGAGGCTGGAAACAGAGGGGCAGAAACAGGAGCCTGGAAACAGAGGAGGAGAAACAGGAGTCAGGAAACAGAGGTTGAGAAAGAGGAGGCTGGAAACAGAGGTGCAGAATCAGGAGGCTTGAAACAGAGGGGCAGAAACAGGAGTCTGGAAACAGAGGGTGAGAAACAGGAGTCTGGAAACAGAGAGGCAGAAACAGGAGCCTGGAAAGAGAGGGGCAGAAACAGGAGTCTGGAAACAGAGGGGGAGAAACAGGAGTCTGGAAACAGAGGGGGAGAAACAGGAGTCTGGAAACAGAGGGGGAGTAACAGGAGGCTGGAAACAGAGGGGCAGAAACAGGAGCCTGGAAACAGAGGGGGAGAAACAGGAGTCAGGAAACAGAGGGTGAGAATGAGGAGGCTGGAAACAGAGGGGCAGAATCAGGAGGCTCGAAACAGACGGGCAGAAACAGGAGTCTGGAAACAGAGGGTGAGAAACAGGAGTCTGGAAACAGAGAGGCTGAAACAGGAGTCTCGAAACAGAGGGGCAGAAACTGGAGTCTGGATACAGAGGGGGAGAAACAGGAGGCTGGAAACAGAGGGTGAGAAACAGGAGGCTGGAAACTGAGGGTGAGAAACAGGAGTCTGGAAACAGAGGGGGAGAAACAGGCGTCTGGAAACAGAGGGGCAGAAACAGGAGGCTGGAAACAGAGGGACAGAAACAGGAGTCTGGAAACAGAGGGGCAGAAACAGGAGTTTGGAAACAGTGGGGGAGAAACAGGAGGCTGGAAACAGAGGGGCAGAAACAGGAGGCTCGAAACAGAGGGGGAGAAACAGGAGCCTGGAAACAGAGGGTGAGAAACAGGAGTCTGGAAAAAGAGGTGGAGAAACAGGAGACTGGAAACAGAGGGGGAGAAACAGGAGACTGGAAACAGAGGGGGAGAAACAGGAGTCTGGAAACAGAGGGGGAGAAACAGGAGTCTGGAAACAGAGGGGCAGAAACAGGTGTCTGGAAACAGATGGGGAGAAACAGGAGTCTGTAAACAGAGGAGGAGAAACAGGAGTCTGGAAACACAGGGGGAGAAACAGGAGGCTGGAAACAGAGGGGCAGAAACAGGAGGCTGGAAACAGAGGGGCAGAAAGAGGAGACTGGAAACAGAGGGTGAGAAACAGGAGTCTGGAAACAGAGGGGGAGAAACAGGAGGCTGGAAACAGAGGGGGGGAAACAGGAGTCTGGAAACAGAGGGGCCGAAACAGGAGGATGGAAACACAGGGGCACAAACAGGAGTCTGGAAACAGAGGGGGAGAAACAGGAGTCTGGAAACAGAGGGGGAGAAACAGGAGTCTGGAAACAGAGGGGGAGAAACAGGAGTCTGGAAACAGAGGGGCAGAAACAGGAGTCTGAAAACAGAGGGGGAGAAACAGGGGTCTGCAAACAGAGGGGGAGAAACAGGAGTCTGGAAACAGAGGGGCAGAAACAGGAGGCTGGAAACAGAGGGGCAGTAACAGCAGTCTGGAAACAGAGGGGCAGAAACAGGGTTCTGGAAACAGAGGGGCAGAAACAGGAGTCTGCAAACAAAGGGCGAGAAACAGGAGGCTGGAAACACAGGGTGAGAAACAGGAGTCTGGAAACAGAGGGGCAGAAACCGGAGTCTGGAAACAGAGGGGCAGAAACAGGAGTCTGGAAACACAGGGTGAGAAACAGGAGTCTGGAAACAGTGGGGCAGAAACAGGAGTGTGGAAACAGAGGGGGAGAAACAGGAGTCTGGAAACAGAGGGGGAGAAACAGTTGTCCGGAAACAGAGGGGGAGAAACAGGAGTCTGGAATCAGAGGGGGAGAAACAGGAGTCTGGAAACAGAGGGGGAGAAACAGGGGTCTGCAATCAGAGGGGGAGAAACAGGAGTCTGGAAACAGAGCGGCAGAAACAGTAGGCTGGAAACAGAGGGGCAGAAACAGGAGTCTGCAAACAGAGGGGCAGAAACAGGAGTCTGGAAACAGAGGGGCAGAAACAGGAGTCTGGAAACAGAGGGCGAGAAACAGGAGGCTGGAAACAGAGGGTGATAAACAGGAGTCTGGAAACAGAGGGGCAGAAATAGGAGTCTGGAAACAGAGGGGGAGAAACAGGAGGCTGGAAACACAGGGGGAGAAACAGGAGTCTGGAATCTCAGGGTGAGAAACAGAAGTCTGGAAACAGAGGGGCAGAAACAGGAGTCTGGAAACAGAGGGGGAGAAACAGGAGTCTGGAAACAGAGGGACAGAAACAGGAGGCTGGAAACAGAGGGGCAGAAAGAGGAGACTGGAAACAGAGGGTGAGAAACAGGAGTCTGGAAACAGAAGGGCAGAAACAGGAGTCTGGAAACAGAGGGGGAGAAACAGGAGTCTGGAAACAGAGGGGGAGAAGCAGGAGTCTAGAAACAGAGGGGGAGAAACAGGAGTCTGGATACAGAGGGGCAGAAACAGGAGTCTGGAAACAGAGGGCGAGAAACAGGAGGCTGGAAACAGAGGGTGATAAACAGGAGTCTGGAAACAGAGCGGCAGAAACAGGAGTCTGGAAACAGAGGGGGAGAAACAGGAGTCTGGAAATTGATGGGGAGAAACAGGAGTCTGGAAACAGAGGGTGAGAAACAGGAGTCTGGAAACAGAGGGGCAGAAACAGGAGTCTGAAAACGGATGGGGAGAAACAGGAGTCTGTAAACAGAGAAGGAGAAACAGGAGTCTGGAAACAGAGTGGGAGAAACAGGAGGCTGGAAACAGAGGGGCAGAAACAGGAGGCTGGAAACAGAAGGGCAGAAACAGGAGTCTGGAAACAGAGGGGCAGAAACAGGAGTCTGGAAACAGAGGGGGAGAAACAGGAGTCTGGAAACAGAGGGGCAGAAACAGGAGTCTGGAAACAGAGGGGCAGAAACAGGAGTCTGGAAACAGAGGGGGAGAAACAGGAGTCTGGAATCAGAGGGGGAGAAACAGGAGGCTGGAAACAGAGGGGCAGAAACAGGAGCCTGGATACAGAGGGTGAGAAACAAGAGTCTGGAAACAGAGGGGCAGAAACAGGCGTCTGGAAACAGAGGGGCAGAAACAGGAGTCTGGAAACAGAGGGGCAGAAACAGGAGTCTGGAAACAGAGGGTGAGAAACAGGAGTCTGGAAACAGAGGGGCAGAAACCGGAGTCTGGAAACAGAGGGGCAGAAACAGGAGTCTGGAAACAGAGGGTGAGAAACAGGAGTCTGGAAACAGTGGGGCAGGAACAGGAGAGTGGAAACAGAGGGGGAGAAACAGGAGTCTGGAAACAGAGGGGGAGAAACAGGAGTTTGGAAACAGAGGTGGAGAAACAGGAGTCTGGAATCAGAGGGGGAGAAACAGGAGTCTGGAAACAGAGGGGGAGAAACAGGGGTCTGCAAACAGAGGGGGAGAAACAGGAGTCTGGAAACAGAGGGGCAGAAACAGTAGGCTGGAAACAGAGGGGCAGAAACAGGAGTCTGCAAACAGAGGGGCAGAAACAGGAGTCTGGATACAGAGGGGCAGAAACAGGAGTCTGGAAACAGAGGGCGAGAAACAGGAGGCTGGAAACAGAGGGTGAGAAACAGGAGTCTGGAAACAGAGCGGCAGAAACAGGAGTCTGGAAACAGAGGGGGAGAAACAGGAGTCTGGAAATTGATGGGGAGAAACAGGAGTCTGGAAACAGAGGGTGAGAAACAGGAGTCTGGAAACAGAGGGGCAGAAACGGTGTCTGGAAACAGAGGGGCAGAAACAGGAGTCTGGAAACAGAGGGGGAGAAACAGGAGTCTGGAAAGAGAGGGGCAGAAACAGGAGTCTGATAAAGGATGGGGAGAAACAGGAGTCTGTAAACAGAGGAGGAGAAACAAGAGTCTGGAAAGAGAGTGGGACAAACAGGAGGCTGGAAACAGAGGGGCAGAAACAGGAGGGCTGGAAACAGAAGGGCAGAAACAGGAGTCTGGAAACAGAGGGGCAGAAACAGGAGTCTGGAAACAGAGGGGGAGAAACAGGAGTCTGGAAACAGAGGGGCAGAAACAGGAGTCTGGAAACAGATTGGCAGAAACAGGAGTCTGGAAACAGAGTGGGAGAAACAGGAGTCTGGAATCAGAGGGGGGGAAACAGGAGTCTGGAAACAGAGGGGCAGAAACAGGAGGCTGGAAACACAGGGGCAGAAACAGGAGTCTGGAAACAGAGGGGGAGAAACAGGAGTCTGGAAACAGAGGGGGAGAAACAGGAGTCTGGAAACAGAGGGGGAGAATCAGGAGGCTGGAAACAGAGGGGCAGAAACAGGAGCCTGGAAACAGAGGAGGAGAAACAGGAGTCAGGAAACAGAGGTTGAGAAAGAGGAGGCTGGAAACAGAGGGGCAGAATCAGGAGGCTCGAAACAGAGGGGCAGAAACAGGAGTCTGGAAACAGAGGGTGAGAAACAGGAGTCTGGAAACAGAGAGGCAGAAACAGGAGGCTGGAAAGAGAGGGGCAGAAACAGGAGTCTGGAAACAGAGGGGGAGAAACAGGAGTCTGGAAACAGAGGGGGAGAAACAGGAGTCTGGAAACAGAGGGGGAGTAACAGGAGGCTGGAAACAGAGGGGCAGAAACAGGAGCCTGGAAACAGAGGGGGAGAAACAGGAGTCAGGAAACAGAGGGTGAGAATGAGGAGGCTGGAAACAGAGGGGCAGAATCAGGAGGCTCGAAACAGAGGGGCAGAAACAGGAGTCTGGAAACAGAGGGTGAGAAACAGGAGTCTGGAAACAGAGAGGCTGAAACAGGAGTCTCGAAACAGAGGGGCAGAAACTGGAGTCTGGATACAGAGGGGGAGAAACAGGAGGCTGGAAACAGAGGGTGAGAAACAGGAGGCTGGAAACTGAGGGTGAGAAACAGGAGTCTGGAAACAGAGGGGGAGAAACAGGCGTCTGGAAACAGAGGGGCAGAAACAGGAGGCTGGAAACAGAGGGACAGAAACAGGAGTCTGGAAACAGAGGGGCAGAAACAGGAGCTTGGAAACAGTGGGGGAGAAACAGGAGGCTGGAAACAGAGGGGCAGAAACAGGAGGCTCGAAACAGAGGGGGAGAAACAGGAGCCTGGAAACAGAGGGGCAGAAACAGGAGTCTGAAAACAGAGGGGGGGAAACAGGAGTCTGGAAACAGAGGGGGAGAAGCAGGAGTCTAGAAACAGAGGGGGAGAAACAGGATTCTGGAAACAGATGGTGAGAAACAGGAGTCTGGAAACAGAGGGGCAGAAATAGGAGTCTGGAAACAGAGGGGGAGAAACAGGAGGCTGGAAACACAGGGGGAGAAACAGGAGTCTGGAATCTCAGGGTGAGAAACAGAAGTCTGGAAACAGAGGGGCAGAAACAGGAGTCTGGAAACAGAGGGGGAGAAACAGGAGTCTGGAAACAGAGGGACAGAAACAGGAGGCTGGAAACAGAGGGGCAGAAAGAGGAGACTGGAAACAGAGGGTGAGAAACAGGAGTCTGGAAACAGAAGGGCAGAAACAGGAGTCTGGAAACAGAGGGGGAGAAACAGGAGTCTGGAAACAGAGGGGGAGAAGCAGGAGTCTAGAAACAGAGGGGGAGAAACAGGAGTCTGGATACAGAGGGGCAGAAACAGGAGTCTGGAAACAGAGGGCGAGAAACAGGAGGCTGGAAACAGAGGGTGATAAACAGGAGTCTGGAAACAGAGCGGCAGAAACAGGAGTCTGGAAACAGAGGGGGAGAAACAGGAGTCTGGAAATTGATGGGGAGAAACAGGAGTCTGGAAACAGAGGGTGAGAAACAGGAGTCTGGAAACAGAGGGGCAGAAACAGGAGTCTGAAAACGGATGGGGAGAAACAGGAGTCTGTAAACAGAGGAGGAGAAACAGGAGTCTGGAAACAGAGTGGGAGAAACAGGAGGCTGGAAACAGAGGGGCAGAAACAGGAGGCTGGAAACAGAAGGGCAGAAACAGGAGTCTGGAAACAGAGGGGCAGAAACAGGAGTCTGGAAACAGAGGGGGAGAAACAGGAGTCTGGAAACAGAGGGGCAGAAACAGGAGTCTGGAAACAGAGGGGCAGAAACAGGAGTCTGGAAACAGAGGGGGAGAAACAGGAGGCTGGAATCAGAGGGGGAGAAACAGGAGGCTGGAAACAGAGGGGCAGAAAGAGGAGCCTGGATACAGAGGGTGAGAAACAGGAGTCTGGAAACAGAGGGGGGGAAACAGGAGTCTGGAAACAGAGGGGCAGAAACAGGAGGATGGAAACACAGGGGCACAAACAGGAGTCTGGAAACAGAGGGGGGGAAACAGGAGTCTGGAAACAGAGGGGGAGAAACAGGAGGCTGGAAACAGAGGGTGAGAAACAGGAGTCTGGAAACAGAGAGGCAGAAACAGGAGTCTCGAAACAGAGGGGCGGAAACTGGAGTCTGGAAACAGAGGGGGAGAAACAAGAGTCTGGAAACAGAGGGGCAGAAACAGGAGTCTGGAAACAGAGGGCCAGAAACAGGAGTCTGGAAACAGAGGAGGAGAAACAGGAGTCTGGAAACAGAGGGGGAGAAACAGGAGGATGGAAAGAGAGGGGGAGAAACAAGAGTCTGGAAACAGAGGGGCAGAAACAGGCGTCTGGAAACAGAGGGGCAGAAACAGGAGTCTGGAAACAGAGGGGCAGAAACAGGAGTCTGGAAACAGAGGGTGAGAAACAGGAGTCTGGAAACAGAGGGGCAGAAACCGGAGTCTGGAAACAGAGGGGCAGAAACAGGAGTCTGGAAACAGAGGGTGAGAAACAGGAGTCTGGAAACAGTGGGGCAGGAACAGGAGAGTGGAAACAGAGGGGGAGAAACAGGAGTCTGGAAACAGAGGGGGAGAAACAGGAGTTTGGAAACAGAGGTGGAGAAACAGGAGTCTGGAATCAGAGGAGGAGAAACAGGAGTCTGGAAACAGAGGGGGAGAAACAGGGGTCTGCAAACAGAGGGGGAGAAACAGGAGTCTGGAAACAGAGGGGCAGAAACAGTAGGCTGGAAACAGAGGGGCAGAAACAGGAGTCTGCAAACAGAGGGGCAGAAACAGGAGTCTGGATACAGAGGGGCAGAAACAGGAGTCTGGAAACAGAGGGCGAGAAACAGGAGGCTGGAAACAGAGGGTGAGAAACAGGAGTCTGGAAACAGAGCGGCAGAAACAGGAGTCTGGAAACAGAGGGGGAGAAACAGGAGTCTGGAAATTGATGGGGAGAAACAGGAGTCTGGAAACAGAGGGTGAGAAACAGGAGTCTGGAAACAGAGGGGCAGAAACGGTGTCTGGAAACAGAGGGGCAGAAACAGGAGTCTGGAAACAGAGGGGGAGAAACAGGAGTCTGGAAACAGAGGGGCAGAAACAGGAGTCTGATAAAGGATGGGGAGAAACAGGAGTCTGTAAACAGAGGAGGAGAAACAGGAGTCTGGAAAGAGAGTGGGAGAAACAGGAGGCTGGAAACAGAGGGGCAGAAACAGGAGGGCTGGAAACAGAAGGGCAGAAACAGGAGTCTGGAAACAGAGGGGCAGAAACAGGAGTCTGGAAACAGAGGGGGAGAAACAGGAGTCTGGAAACAGAGGGGCAGAAACAGGAGTCTGGAAACAGAGGGGCAGAAACAGGAGTCTGGAAACAGAGTGGGAGAAACAGGAGTCTGGAATCAGAGGGGGGGAAACAGGAGTCTGGAAACAGAGGGGCGAAACAGGAGGCTGGAAACACAGGGGCAGAAACAGGAGTCTGGAAACAGAGGGGGAGAAACAGGAGTCTGGAAACAGAGGGGGAGAAACAGGAGTCTGGAAACAGAGGGGCAGAATCAGAAGGCTGGAAACAGAGGGGCAGAAACAGGAGCCTGGAAACAGAGGAGGAGAAACAGGAGTCAGGAAACAGAGGTTGAGAAAGAGGAGGCTGGAAACAGAGGGGCAGAATCAGGAGGCTCGAAACAGAGGGGCAGAAACAGGAGTCTGGAAACAGAGGGTGAGAAACAGGAGTCTGGAAACAGAGAGGCAGAAACAGGAGGCTGGAAAGAGAGGGGCAGAAACAGGAGTCTGGAAACAGAGGGGGAGAAACAGGAGTCTGGAAACAGAGGGGGAGAAACAGGAGTCTGGAAACAGAGGGGGAGTAACAGGAGGCTGGAAACAGAGGGGCAGAAACAGGAGCCTGGAAACAGAGGGGGAGAAACAGGAGTCAGGAAACAGAGGGTGAGAATGAGGAGGCTGGAAACAGAGGGGCAGAATCAGGAGGCTCGAAACAGAGGGGCAGAAACAGGAGTCTGGAAACAGAGGGTGAGAAACAGGAGTCTGGAAACAGAGAGGCTGAAACAGGAGTCTCGAAACAGAGGGGCAGAAACTGGAGTCTGGATACAGAGGGGGAGAAACAGGAGGCTGGAAACAGAGGGTGAGAAACAGGAGGCTGGAAACTGAGGGTGAGAAACAGGAGCCTGGAAACAGAGGGGGAGAAACAGGCGTCTGGAAACAGAGGGGCAGAAACATGAGGCTGGAAACAGAGGGACAGAAACAGGAGTCTGGAAACAGAGGGGCAGAAACAGGAGCTTGGAAACAGTGGGGGAGAAACAGGAGGCTGGAAACAGAGGGGCAGAAACAGGAGGCTCGAAACAGAGGGGGAGAAACAGGAGCCTGGAAACAGAGGGTGAGAAACAGGAGTCAGGAAAAAGAGGTGGAGAAACAGGAGACTGGAAACAGAGGGGGAGAAACAGGAGACTGGAAACAGAGGGGGAGAAACTGGAGTCTGGAAACACAGGGGGAGAAACAGGAGGCTGGAAACAGAGGGGCTGAAACAGGAGGCTGGAAACAGAGGGGCAGAAACAGGAGTCTGGAAACAGAGGGGCAGAAACAGGAGTCTGAAAACAGATGGGGAGAAACAGGAGGCTGGAAACAGAGGGGCTGAAACAGGAGGCCGGAAAAAGAGGGGCAGAAACAGGAGGCTCGAAACAGAGGGGGAGAAACAGGAGCCTGGAAACAGAGGCTGAGAAACAGGAGTCTGGAAAAAGAGGTGGAGAAACAGGAGACTGGAAACAGAGGGGGAGAAACAGGAGTCTGGAAACAGAGGGGGAGAAACAGGAGTCTGGAAACAGAGGGGGAGAAACAGGAGTCAGGAAACAGAGGGGCAGAAACAGGAGTCTGAAAACAGATGGGGAGAAACAGGAGTCTGGAAACATAGGGGAAGAAACAGGAGGCTGGAAACAGAGGGGCAGAAACAGGAGCCTGGACACAGAGGGGGAGAAACAGGAGTCAGGAAACAGAGGGTTAGAAAGAGGAGGCTGGAAACAGAGGGGCCGAATCAGGAGGCTCGAAACAGAGGGGCATGAACAGGAGTCTGGAAACAGAGAGGCAAAAACAGGAGTCTGGCAACAGAGGGGCAGAAACAGGAGTCTGGAAACAGAGGGGGAGAAACAAGAGTCTGGAAACAGAGGGGCAGAAACAGGAGTGTGAAACAGAGGGGGAGAAACAGGAGGCTGGAAACAGAGGGGCAGAAACAGGAGTCTGGAAACAGAGGGGGAGAAACAGGAGTCTGGAAACAGATGGTGAGAAACAGGAGTCTGGAAACAGACGGGCAGAAATAGGAGTCTGGAAACAGAGGGGGAGAAACAGGAGGCTGGAAACAGAGGGGGAGAAGCAGGAGTCTGGAAACACCGGGTGAGAAACAGAACTCTGGAAACAGAGGGGCAGAAACAGGAGTCTGGAAACAGAGGGGGAGAAACAGGAGTCTGGAAAAAGAGGGAGAGAAACAGGAGGCTGGAAACAGAGGGGCAGAAACAGGAGGCTGGAAACAGAGGGGCAGAAAGAGGAGACTGGAAACAGAGGGTGAGAAACAGGAGTCTGGAAACAGAGGGGCAGAAACAGGAGTCTGGAAACAGAGGGGCAGAAACAGGAGTCTGGAAACAGAGGGGGAGAAACAGGAGTCTGGAATCAGAGGGGGAGAAACAGGAGGCTGGAAACAGAGGGGCAGAAACAGGAGCCTGGATACAGAGGGTGAGAAACAGGAGTCTGGAAACAGAGGGGGGGAAACAGGAGTCTGGAAACAGAGGGGAAGAAACAGGAGGATGGAAACAGAGGGGCACAAACAGGAGTCTGGAAACAGAGGGGGAGAAACAGGAGTCTGGAAACAGAGGGGGAGAAAAAGGAGTCTGGAAACAGAGGGGGAGAAACAGGAGGCTGGAAACAGAGGGGCAGAAACAGGAGCCTGGAAACAGAGGGGGAGAAACAGGAGTCAGGAAACAGAGGGTGAGAAAGAGGAGGCTGGAAACAGAGGGGCAGAATCAGGAGGCTCGAAACAGAGGGGCAGAAACAGGAGTCTGGAAACAGAGGGTGAGAAACAGGAGTCTGGAAACAGAGAGGCAGAAACAGGAGTCTGGAAACAGAAGGGCAGTAACAGGAGTCTGGAAACAGAGGGGCAGAAACAGGAGTCTGGAAACAGAGGGGGAGAAACAGGAGTCTGGAAACAGAGGGGGAGAAACAGGAGGCTGGAAACGGAGGGGCAGAAACAGGAGCCTGGAAACAGAGGGGGAGAAACAGGAGTCAGGAAACAGAGGGTGAGAAAGAGGTGGCTGGAAACAGAGGGGCAGAATCAGGAGGCTCGAAACAGAGGGGCAGAAACAGGAGTCTGGAAACAGAGGGTGAGAAACAGGAGTCTGGAAACAGAGAGGCAGAAACAGGAGTCTCGAAACAGAGGGGCAGAAACTGGAGTCTGGAAACAGAGGGGGAGAAACAAGAGTCTGGAAACAGAGGGGCAGAAACAGGAGTGTGGAAACAGAGGGGAAGAAACAGGAGGCTGGAAACAGAGGGGCAGAAACAGGATTCTGGAAACAGAGGGGGAGAATCAGGAGTCTGGAAACAGATGGTGAGAAACAGGAGTCTGGAAACAGAGGGGGAGAAACTGGAGGCTGGAAGCAGAGGGTGAGAAACAGGAGTCTGGAAACAGTGGGGCAGAAACAGGAGTGTGGAAACAGAGGGGAAGAAACAGGAGGCTGGAAACAGAGGGGCAGAAACAGGATTCTGGAAACAGAGGGGGAGAATCAGGAGTCTGGAAACAGATGGTGAGAAACAGGAGTCTGGAAACAGAGGGGGAGAAACAGGAGCCTGGAAACAGAGGGTGAGAAACAGGAGTCTGGAAAAAGAGGTGGAGAAACAGGAGACTGGAAACAGAGGGGGACAAACAGGAGTCTGGAAACAGAGGCGGAGAAACAGGAGTCTGGAAACAGAGGGGGAGAAACAGGAGTCTGGAAACAGAGGGGGAGAAACAGGAGTCTGGAAACAGAGGGGGAGAAACAGGAGTCTGGAAACAGAGGGGGAGAAACAGGAGTCTGGAAACAGAGGGGCAGAAACAGGAGTCTGAAAACAGATGGGGAGAAACAGGAGTCTGTAAACAGAGGAGGAGAAACAGGATTCTGGAAACAGAGGGGGAGAAACAGGAGGCTGGAAACAGAGGGGCAGAAACAGGAGGCTGGAAACAGAGGGGCAGAAACAGGAGTCTGAAAACAGATGGGGAGAAACAGGAATCTGTAAACAGAGGAGGGGAAACAGGAGTCTGGAAACAGAGGGGGAGAAACAGGAGGCTCGAAACAGAGGGGGAGAAACAGGAGGCTGGAAACAGAGGGGCAGAAACAGGATGCTGGAAACAGAGGGGGAGAAACAGGAGGCTCGAAACAGAGGGGGAGAAACAGGAGCCTGGAAACAGAGGGTGAGAAACAGGAGTCTGGAAACAGAGGTGGAGAAACAGGAGACTGGAAACTGTGGGGGAGAAACTGGAGTCTGGAAACAGAGGGGGAGAAACAGGAGTCTGGATACAGAGGGGGAGAAAAAGGAGTCTGGAAACAGAGGGGGAGAAACAGGAGTCTGGAAACAGAGGAGGAGAGACAGGAGTCTGGAAACAGAGGGGGAGAAACAGGAGGCTGGAAACAAAGGGGCTGAAACAGGAGTCTGGAAACAGAGGGGCAGAATCAGGAGTCTGGAAACAGAGGAGGAGAAACAGGAGTCTGGAAACAGAGGGGGAGAAACAGGAGGATGGAAAGAGAGGGGGAGAAACAAGAGTCTGGAAACAGAGGGGCAGATACAGGAGTGTGGAAACAGAGGGGGAGAAACAGGAGGCTGGAAACAGAGGGGCAGAAGCAGGAGTCTGGAAACAGAGGGGGAGAAACAGGAGTCTGGAAACAGAGGGGGAGAAACAGGAGTCTGGAAACAGAGGGGCAGAAACAGCAGTCTGAAAACAGATGGGGAGAAACAGGAGTCTGTAAACAGAGGAGGAGAAACATGAGTCTGGAAACAGAGGGGCAGAAACAGGAGTCTGAAAAAAGAGGAGGAGAAACAGGAGTCTGGAAACAGACGGGGAGAAACAGGAGGCTGGAAACAGAGGGGCAGAAACAGGAGGCTGGAAACAGAGGGGCAGAAATAGGAGTCTGGAAACAGAGGCGCAGAAACAGGAGGCTGGAAACAGAGGGGCAGAAATAGGAGTCTGGAAACAGAGGGGCAGAAACAGGAGTCTGGAAACAGAGGGGGAGAAACAGAAGTCTGGAAACAGAGGGGGAGAAACAGGAGGCTGGAAACAGAGGGGCAGAAACTGGAGCCTGGGAACAGAGGGGGAGAAACAGGAGTCAGGTAACAGAGGGTGAGAATGAGGAGTCTGGAATCAGAGGGTGAGTAACAGGGGTCTGGAAACAGAGAGGCAGAAACAGGAGGGTGGAAACAGAGGGGCAGAAACAGGAGTCTGGAAACAGAGGGGGAGAAAAAGGAGTCTGGAAACAGAGGGGGAGAAACAGGAGTCTGGAAACAGAGGGGGAGTAACAGGAGGCTGGAAACAGAGGGGCAGAAACAGGAGTCTGGAAACAGAGGGTGAGAAACAGGAGTCTGGAAACAGAGAGGCTGAAACAGGAGTCTCGAAACAGAGGGGCAGAAACTGGAGTCTGGAAACAGAGGGGGAGAAACAGGAGGCTGGAAACAGAGGGTGAGAAACAGGAGGCTGGAAACTGAGGGTAAGAAACAGGAGTCTGGAAACAGAGGGGGAGAAACAGGCGTCTGGAAACAGAGGGGCAGAAACAGGAGGCTGGAAACAGAGGGACAGAAACAGGAGTCTGGAAACAGAGGGGCAGAAACAGGAGTTTGGAAACAGGGGGGGAGAAACAGGAGGCTGGAAACAGAGGGGCAGAAACAGGAGGCTCGAAACAGAGGGGGAGAAACAGGAGCCTGGAAACAGAGGGTGAGAAACAGGAGTCTGGAAAAAGAGGTGGAGAAACAGGAGACTGGAAACAGAGGGGGAGAAACAGGAGACTGGAAACAGAGGGGGAGAAACAGGAGTCTGGAAACAGAGGGGGAGAAACAGGAGTCTGGAAACAGAGGGGGAGAAACAGGAGTCTGGCAACAGAGGGGGAGAAACAGGAGTCTGGAAACAGAGGGGGAGAAACAGGAGTCTGGAAACAGAGGGGCAGAAACAGGAGTCTGAAAACAGATGGGGAGAAACAGGAGTCTGTAAACAGAGGAGGAGAAACAGGATTCTGGAAACAGAGGGGGAGAAACAGGAGGCTGGAAACAGAGGGGCAGAAACAGGAGGCTGGAAACAGAGGGGCAGAAACAGGAGTCTGGAAACAGAGGGGCAGATACAGGAGTCTGAAAACAGATGGGGAGAAACAGGAGGCTGGAAACAGAGGGGCAGAAACAGGAGGCTGGAAACAGAGGGGCAGAAACAGGAGGCTCGAAACAGAGGGGGAGAAACAGGAGCCTGGAAACAGAGGGTGAGAAACAGGAGTCTGGAAAAAGAGGTGGAGAAACAGGAGACTGGATACAGAGGGGGAGAAACAGGAGTCTGGAAACAGAGGGGGAGAAACAGGAGTCTGGAAACAGTGGGGGAGAAACAGGAGTCTGGAAACAGAGGGGCAGAAACAGGAGTCTGAAAACAGATGGGGAGAAACAGGAGTCTGTAAACAGAGGAGGAGAAACAGGAGTCTGGAAACAGAGGGGGAGAAACAGTAGGCTGGAAACAGAGGGGCAGAAACAGGAGGCTGGAAACAGAGGGGCAGAAACAGGAGGCTCGATACAGAGGGGGAGAAACAGGAGTCTGGAAAAAGAGGTGGAGAAACAGGAGACTGGAAACAGAGGGGGAGAAACAGGAGTCTGGAAACAGAGGGGGAGAAACAGGAGTCTGGAAACAGAGGGTGAGAAACAGGAGTCTGGAAACAGAGGGGCAGAAACAGGAGTCTGAAAACAGATGGGGAGAAACAGGAGTCTGTAAACAGAGGAGGAGAAACAGGAGTCTGGAAACTGAGGGGAGAAACAGTAGGCTGGAAACAGAGGGGCAGAAACAGGAGGCTGGAAACAGAGGGGCAGAAACAGGAGTCTGGAAACAGAGGGGCAGAAACAGGAGTGTGGAAACAGAGGGGGAGAAACAGGAGGCTGGAAACAGAGGTGGAGAAACAGGAGGCTGGAAACAGAGGGGCAGAATGAGGAGTCTGGAAACAGTGGGGCAGAAACAGGAGGCTGGAAACAGAGGGGCAGAAACAGGAGGCTGGAAACAGAGGGGCAGATACAGGAGTCTGGAAACAGAGGGGCAGAAACAGGAGTCTGGAAACAGAGGGGGAGAAACAGGAGTCTGGAATCAGAGGGGGAGAAACAGGAGGCTGGAAACAGAGGGGCAGAAACAGGAGCCTGGACACAGAGGGGGAGAAACCGGAGTCAGGAAACAGAGGGTGAGAAAGAGGAGGCTGGAAACAGAGGGGCAGAATCAGGAGGCTCGAAACAGAGGGGCAGAAACAGGAGTCTGGAAACAGAGGGTGAGAAACAGGAGTCTGGAAACAGAGAGGCAGAAACAGGAGTCTGGCAACAGAGGGGCAGAAACAGGAGTCTGGAAACAGAGGGGGAGAAACAAGAGTCTGGAAACAGAGGGGCAGAAACAGGAGTGTGGAAACAGAGGGGGAGAAACAGGAGGCTGGAAACAGAGGGGCAGAAACAGGAGTCTGGAAACAGAGGGGGAGAAACAGGAGTCTGGAAACAGATGGTGAGAAACAGGAGTCTGGAAACAGACGGGCAGAAATAGGAGTCTGGAAACAGAGGGGGAGAAACAGGAGGCTGGAAACAGAGGGGGAGAAGCTGGAGTCTGGAAACACCGGGTGAGAAACAGGAGTCTGGAAACAAAGGGGCAGAAACAGGAGCCTGGAAACAGAGGGGCAGAAACAGGAGTCTGGAAACAGAGGGGGAGAAACAGGAGTCTGGAATCAGAGGGGGAGAAACAGGAGGCTGGAAACAGAGGGGCAAAAACAGGAACCTGGATACAGAGGGTGAGAAACAGGAGTCTGGAAACAGAGGGGGGGAAACAGGAGTCTGGAAACAGAGGGGCAGAAACAGGAGGATGGAAACAGAGTGGCACAAACAGGAGTCTGGAAACAGAGGGGGAGAAACTGGAGTCTGGAAACAGAGGGGGAGAAACAGGAGTCTGGAAACAGAGGGGGAGAAACAGGAGGCTGGAAACAGAGGGGCAGAAACAGGAGCCTGGAAACAGAGGGGGAGAAACAGGAGTCAGGAAACAGAGGGTGAGAAAGAGGAGGCTGGAAACAGAGGGGCAGAATCAGGAGGCTCGAAACAGAGGGGCAGAAACAGGAGTCTGGAATCAGAGGGTGAGAAACAGGAGTCTGGAAACAGAGAGGCTGAAACAGGAGGCTGGAAACAGCGGGGCAGTAACAGGAGTCTGGAAACAGAGGGGCAGAAACAGGAGTCTGGAAACAGAGGGGGAGAAACAGGAGTCTGGAAACAGAGGGGGAGAAACAGGAGCCTGGAAACAGAGGGTGAGAAACAGGTGTCTGGAAAAAGAGGTGGAGAAACAGGAGACTGGAAACAGAGGGGGACAAACAGGAGTCTGGAAACAGAGGCGGAGAAACAGGAGTCTGGAAACAGAGGGGGAGAAACAGGAGCCTGGAAAAAGAGGGGGAGAAACAGGAGTCTGGAAACAGAGGGGCAGAAACAGGAGTCTGAAAACAGATGGGGAGAAACAGGAGTCTGAAAACAGAGGAGGAGAACAGGAGTCTGGAAACAGAGGGGGAGAAACAGGAGGCTGGAAACAGAGGGGCAGAAACAGGAGGCTGGAAACAGAGGAGGAGAAACAGGAGTCTGGAAACAGAGGGGGAGAAACAGGAGGCTGGAAACAGAAGGGCAGAAACAGGAATCTGGAAACAGAGGGGCAGAAACAGGAGTCTGGAAAATGAGGGGGAGAAATAGGAGTCTGGAAACAGAGGGGGAGAAACAGGAGGCTGGAAACAGAGGGGGAGAAACAGGAGTCTGGAAACACAGGTTGAGAAACAGAAGTCTGGAAACAGAGGGGCAGAAACAGGAGTCTGGAAACAGAGGGGGAGAAACAGGAGTCTGGAAACAGAGGGAGAGAAACAGGAGACTGGAAACAGAGGGGCAGAAACAGGAGGCTGGAAACAGAGGGGCAGAAAGCGGAGACTGGAAACAGAGGGGCAGAAAGCCGAGACTGGAAACTGAGGGTGAGAAACAGGAGTCTGGAAACAGAGGGGCAGAAACAGGAACCAGGAAACAGAGGGTGAGAAACAGGAGTCTGGAAACAGAGGGGGAGAAACAGGAGTCTGGAATCAGAGGGGGAGAAACAGGAGTCTGGAATCAGAGGGGGAGAAACAGGAGTCTGGAAACAGAGGGGGAGAAACAGGAGTCTGGAAACAGAGGGGCAGAAACAGGAGGCTGGAAACAGAGGGGAAGAAACAGGAGTCTGGAAACAGAGGGGGAGAAACAGGAGTCTGGAAACAGAGGGAGAGAAACAGGAGACTGGAAACAGAGGGGCAGAAACAGGAGGCTGGAAACTGAGGGGCAGAAAGCGGAGACTGGAAACAGAGGGGCAGAAAGCGGAGACTGGAAACAGAGGGTGAGAAACAGGAGTCTGGAAACAGAGGGGCAGAAACAGGAACCAGGAAACAGAGGGTGAGAAACAGGAGTCTGGAAACAGAGGGGGAGAAACAGGAGTCTGGAATCAGAGGGGGAGAAACAGGAGTCTGGAAACAGAGGGGGAGAAACAGGAGTCTGGAAACAGAGGGGCAGAAACAGGAGTCTGAAAACAGAGGGGGAGAAACAGGGGTCTGCAAACAGAGGGGGAGAAACAGGAGTCTGGAAACAGAGGGGCAGAAACAGGAGGCTGGAAACAGAGGGGCAGAAACAGGAGTCTGGAAACAGAGGGACAGAAACAGGAGTCTGGAAACAGAGGGGCAGAAACAGGAGTCTGGAAACAGAGGGCGAGAAACAGGAGGCTGGAATCAGAGGGTGAGAAACAGGAGTCTGGAAACAGAGGGGGAGAAACAGGAGTCTGGAAATAGAGGGGCAGAAACATGAGTCTGGAAACAGAGCGGCAGAAACAGGAGTCTGGAAACAGAGGGGGAGAAACAGGAGTCTGGAAATTGATGGGGAGAAACAGGAGTCTGGAAACAGAGTGTGAGAAACAGGAGTCTGGAAACAGGTGGTGAGAAACAGGAGTATGGAAACAGAGGGGCAGAATTAAGAGTCTGGAAACAGAGGGGGAGAAACAGGAGGCTGGAAACAGAGGGGGAGAAACAGGAGTCTGGAAACACAGGGTGAGAAACAGAAGTCTGGAAACAGAGGGGCAGCAACAGGAGTCTGGAAACAGAGGGGGAGAAACAGGAGTCTGGAAACAGAGGGAGACAAACAGGAGACTGGAAACAGAAGGGCAGAAACAGGAATCTGGAAACAGAGGGGCAGAAACAGGAGTCTGGAAAATGAGGGGGAGAAACAGGAGTCTGGAAACAGAGGGGGAGAAACAGGAGGCTGGAAACAGAGGGGCAGAAACAGGAGCCTGGAAACAGAGGGGGAGAAACAGGAGTCAGGAAACAGAGGGTGAGAAAGAGGAGGCTGGAAACAGAGGGGCAGAATCAGGAGGCTCGAAACAGAGGGGCAGAAACAGGAGTCTGGAAACAGAGGGTGAGAAACAGGAGTCTGGAAACAGAGAGGCAGAAACAAGTGTCTGGAAACAGAGGAGCAGAAACTGGAGTCTGGAAACAGAGTGTGAGAAACAGGAGTCTGGAAACAGAGGGGCAGAAACAGGAGTCTGGAAACAGAGGGCGAGAAACAGGAGGCTGGAAACAGAGGGGCAGAAACAGGAGTCTGGAAACAGAGCGGCAGAAACAGGAGTCTGGAAACAGAGGGGGAGAAACAGGAGTCTGGAAATTGATGGGGATAAACTGGAGTCTGGAAACAGAGGGTGAGAAACAGGAGTCTGGAAACAGAGGGGCAGAAACAGGAGGCTGGAAACAGAGGGGCAGAAACAGGAGTCTGGATACAGAGGGGGAGAAACAGGAGGCTGGAAACAGAGGGGCAGAAACAAAAGGCTGGAAACAGAGGGGCAGAAACAGGAGTCTGGATACAGAGGGGCAGAAACAGGAGTCTGGAAACAGAGGGGGAGAAACAGGAGTCTGGAAACGGAGGGGGTGAAACAGGAGGCTGGAAATAGAGGGGCAGAAAGAGGATTCTGGAAACAGTGGGGCAGAAACAGGAGCCTGGAAACAGAGGGTGAGAAACAGGAGTCTGGAAACAGAGAGGGGAAACAGGAGTCTGGAAACAGAGGGGCAGAAACAGGAGGCTGGAAACAGAGGGGCAGAAACAGGAATCTGGAAACAGAGGGAGAGAAACAGGAGTCTGGAAACTGAGGGGGAGAAACAGGAGTCTGGAAACAGTGGGGGAGAAACAGGAGGCTGGAAACAGAGGGGCAGAAACAGGAGCCTGGAAACAGAGGGGGAGAAACAGGAGTCAGGAAACAGAGCGTGAGAAAGAGGAGGCTGGAAACAGAGGGGCAGAATCAGGAGGCTCGAAACAGAGGCGCAGAAACAGGAGTCTGGAAACAGAGGGTGAGAAACAGGAGTCTGGAAACAGAGAGGCAGAAACAGGAGTCTGGAAACAGAGGAGCAGAAACTGGATTGTGGAAACAGAGGGGGAGAAACAGGAGGCTGGAAACAGAGGGGCAGAAACAGGAGGCTGGAAACAGAGGGGGAGAAACAGGAGTCTGGAATCAGAGGGGGAGAAACAGGAGGCTGGAAACAGAGGGGCAGAAACAGGAGCCTGGACACAGAGGGGGAGAAACCGGAGTCAGGAAACAGAGGGTGAGAAAGAGGAGGCTGGAAACAGAGGGGGAGAAACAGGAGGCTGGAAACAGAGGGGCAGAAACAGGAGCCTGGACACAGAGGGGGAGAAACCGGAGTCAGGAAACAGAGGGTGAGAAAGAGGAGGCTGGAAACAGAGGGGCAGAATCAGGAGGCTCGAAACAGAGGGGCAGAAACAGGAGTCTGGAAACAGAGGGTGAGAAACAGGAGTCTGGAAACAGAGAGGCAGAAACAGGAGTCTGGCAAACAGAGGGGCAGAAACAGGAGTCTGGAAACAGAGGGGGAGAAACAAGAGTCTGGAAACAGAGGGGCAGAAACAGGAGTGTGGAAACAGAGGGGGAGAAACAGGAGGCTGGAAACAGAGGGGCAGAAACAGGAGTCTGGAAACAGAGGGGGAGAAACAGGAGTCTGGAAACAGATGGTGAGAAACAGGAGTCTGGAAACAGACGGGCAGAAATAGGAGTCTGGAAACAGAGGGGGAGAAACAGGAGGCTGGAAAAAGAGGGGGAGAAGCAGGAGTCTGGAAACACCGGGTGAGAAACAGGAGTCTGGAAACAGAGGGGCAGAAACAGGAGCCTGGAAACAGAGGGGCAGAAACAGGAGTCTGGAAACAGAGGGGGAGAAACAGGAGTCTGGAATCAGAGGGGGAGAAACAGGCGGCTGGAAACAGAGGGGCAAAAACAGGAACCTGGATACAGAGGGTGAGAAACAGGAGTCTGGAAACAGAGGGGGGGAAACAGGAGTCTGGAAACAGAGGGGCAGAAACAGGAGGATGGAAACAGAGGGGCACAAACAGGAGTCTGGAAACAGAGGGGGAGAAACTGGAGTCTGGAAACAGAGGGGGAGAAACAGGAGTCTGGAAACAGAGGGGGAGAAACAGGAGGCTGGAAACAGAGGGGCAGAAACAGGAGTCTGGAAACAGAGGGGGAGAAACAGGAGTCAGGAAACAGAGGGTGAGAAAGAGGAGGCTGGAAACAGAGGGGCAGAATCAGGAGGCTCGAAACAGAGGGGCAGAAACAGGAGTCTGGAATCAGAGGGTGAGAAACAGGAGTCTGGAAACAGAGAGGATGAAACAGGAGGCTGGAAACAGCGGGGCAGTAACAGGAGTCTGGAAACAGAGGGGCAGAAACAGGAGTCTGGAAACAGAGGGGGAGAAACAGGAGTCTGGAAACAGAGGGGGAGAAACAGGAGCCTGGAAACAGAGGGTGAGAAACAGGTGTCTGGAAAAAGAGGTGGAGAAACAGGAGACTGGAAACAGAGGGGGACAAACAGGAGTCTGGAAACAGAGGCGGAGAAACAGGAGTCTGGAAACAGAGGGGGAGAAACAGGAGCCTGGAAAAAGAGGGGGAGAAACAGGAGTCTGGAAACAGAGGGGCAGAAACAGGAGTCTGAAAACAGATGGGGAGAAACAGGAGTCTGAAAACAGAGGAGGAGAACAGGAGTCTGGAAACAGAGGGGGAGAAACAGGAGGCTGGAAACAGAGGGGCAGAAACAGGAGGCTGGAAACAGAGGAGGAGAAACAGGAGTCTGGAAACAGAGGGGGAGAAACAGGAGGCTGGAAACAGAGGGGGAGAGGCAAGAGTCTGGACACAGTGGGGCAGAAACAGGAGTGTGGAAACAGAGGGGGAGAAACAGGAGTCTGGAAACAGAGGGGCAGAAACAGGAGTCTGGAAACAGTGGGGGAAAAACAGGAGTCTGGAAACAGAGGGCAGAAATAGGAGTCTGGAAACTGAGGGGATAAACAGGAGGCTGGAAACAGAGGGGGAGAAACAGGAGTCTGGAAACACAGGTTGAGAAACAGAAGTCTGGAAACAGAGGGGCAGAAACAGGAGTCTGGAAACAGAGGGGGAGAAACAGGAGTCTGGAAACAGAGGGAGAGAAACAGGAGACTGGAAACAGAGGGGCAGAAACAGGAGGCTGGAAACAGAGGGGCAGAAAGCGGAGACTGGAAACAGAGGGGCAGAAAGCGGAGACTGGAAACAGAGGGTGAGAAACAGGAGTCTGGAAACAGAGGGGCAGAAACAGGAACCAGGAAACAGAGGGTGAGAAACAGGAGTCTGGAAACAGAGGGGGAGAAACAGGAGTCTGGAATCAGAGGGGGAGAAACAGGAGTCTGGAATCAGAGGGGGAGAAACAGGAGTCTGGAAACAGAGGGGGAGAAACAGGAGTCTGGAAACAGAGGGGCAGAAACAGGAGTCTGAAAACAGAGGGGGAGAAACAGGGGTCTGCAAACAGAGGGGGAGAAACAGGAGTCTGGAAACAGAGGGGCAGAAACAGGAGGCTGGAAACAGAGGGGCAGAAACAGGAGTCTGGAAACAGAGGGGGAGAAACAGGAGTCTGGAAACAGAGGGAGAGAAACAGGAGACTGGAAACAGAGGGGCAGAAACAGGAGGCTGGAAACAGAGGGGCAGAAAGCGGAGAATGGAAACAGAGGGGCAGAAAGCGGAGACTGGAAACAGAGGGTGAGAAACAGGAGTCTGGAAACAGAGGGGCAGAAACAGGAACCAGGAAACAGAGGGTGAGAAACAGGAGTCTGGAAACAGAGGGGGAGAAACAGGAGTCTGGAATCAGAGGGGGAGAAACAGGAGTCTGGAAACAGAGGGGGAGAAACAGGAGTCTGGAAACAGAGGGGCAGAAACAGGAGTCTGAAAACAGAGGGGGAGAAACAGGGGTCTGCAAACAGAGGGGGAGAAACAGGAGTCTAGAAACAGAGGGGCAGAAACAGGAGGCTGGAAACAGAGGGGCAGAAACAGGAGTCTGGAAACAGAGGGACAGAAACAGGAGTCTGGAAACAGAGGGGCAGAAACAGGAGTCTGGAAACAGAGGGCGAGAAACAGGAGGCTGGAATCAGACGGTGAGAAACAGGAGTCTGGAAACAGAGGGGGAGAAACAGGAGTCTGGAAATAGAGGGGCAGAAACAGGAGTCTGGAAACAGAGCGGCAGAAACAGGAGTCTGGAAACAGAGGGGGAGAAACAGGAGTCTGGAAATTGATGGGGAGAAACAGGAGTCTGGAAAGGGAGTGTGAGAAACAAGAGTCTGGAAACAGGTGGTGAGAAACAGGAGTCTGGAAACAGAGGGGCAGAATTAAGAGTCTGGAAACAGAGGGGGAGAAACAGGAGTCTGGAAACAGAGGGTGAGAAACAGGAGTCTGGAAACAGAGGGAGACAAACAGGAGACTGGAAACAGAAGGGCAGAAACAGGAATCTGGAAACAGAGGGGCAGAAACAGGAGTCTGGAAAATGAGGGGGAGAAACAGGAGTCTGGAAACAGAGGGGGAGAAACAGGAGGCTGGAAACAGAGGGGCAGAAACAGGAGCCTGGAAACAGAGGGGGAGAAACAGGAGTCAGGAAACAGAGGGTGAGAAAGAGGAGGCTGGAAACAGAGGGGCAGAATCAGGAGGCTCGAAACAGAGGGGCAGAAACAGGAGTCTGGAAACAGAGGGTGAGAAACAGGAGTCTGGAAACAGAGAGGCAGAAACAAGTGTCTGGAAACAGAGGAGCAGAAACTGGAGTCTGGAAACAGAGTGTGAGAAACAGGAGTCTGGAGACAGAGGGGCAGAAACAGGAGTCTGGAAACAGAGGGGCAGAAACAGGAGTCTGGAAACAGAGGGGCAGAAACAGGAGTCTGAAAACAGAGGGGGAGAAACAGGGGTCTGCAAACAGAGGGGGCGAAACAGGAGTCTGGAAACAGAGGGGCAGAAACAGGAGGCTGGAAACAGAGGGGCAGAAACAGGAGTCTGCAAACAGAGGGGCAGAAACAGGAGTCTGGAAACAGAGGGGCAGAAACAGGAGTCTGGAAACAGAGGGCGAGAAACAGGAGGCTGGAAACAGAGGGTGAGAAACAGGAGTCTGGAAACAGAGCGGCAGAAACAGGAGTCTGGAAACAAAGGGGGAGAAACAGGAGTCTGGAAATTGATGGGGATAAACTGGAGACTGGAAACAGAGGGTGAGAAACAGGAGTCTGGAAACAGAGGGGCAGAAACAGGAGGCTGGAAACAGAGGGGCAGAAACAGGAGTCTGGATACAGAGGGGGAGAAACAGGAGGCTGGAAACAGAGGGGCAGAAACAGGAGGCTGGAAACAGAGGGGCAGAAACAGGAGTCTGGATACAGAGGGGCAGAAACAGGAGTCTGGAAACAGAGGGGGAGAAACAGGAGTCTGGAAACGGAGGGGGTGAAACAGGAGGCTGGAAACAGAGGGGCAGAAAGAGGATTCTGGAAACAGTGGGGCAGAAACAGGAGCCTGGAAACAGAGGGTGAGAAACAGGAGTCTGGAAACAGAGAGGGGAAACAGGAGTCTGGAAACAGAGGGGCAGAAACAGGAGGCTGGAAACAGAGGGGCAGAAACAGGAATCTGGAAACAGAGGGAGAGAAACAGGAGTCTGGAAACAGAGGGGGAGAAACAGGAGTCTGGAAACAGAGGGGGAGAAACAGGAGGCTGGAAACAGAGGGGCAGAAACAGGAGCCTGGAAACAGAGGGGGAGAAACAGGAGTCAGGAAACAGAGCGTGAGAAAGAGGAGGCTGGAAACAGAGGGGCAGAATCAGGAGGCTCGAAACAGAGGGGCAGAAACAGGAGTCTGGAAACAGAGGGTGAGAAACAGGAGTCTGGAAACAGAGAGGCAGAAACAGGAGTCTGGAAACAGAGGAGCAGAAACTGGAGTCTGGAAACAGAGGGGGAGAAACAGGAGGCTGGAAACAGAGGGGCAGAAACAGGAGGCTGGAAACAGAGGGGCAGAAACAGGAGTCTGGAAACAGAGGGGGAGAAACAGGAGTCTGGAAACAGAGGGGGAGAAACAGGAGTCTGGAAACAGAGGGGGAGAAACAGGAGGCTGGAAACAGAGGGGCAGAAATAGGAGCCTGGAAACAGAGGGGGAGAAACAGGAGTCGGGAAACAGAGGGTGAGAAAGAGGAGGCTGGAAACAGAGGGGCAGAATCAGGAGGCTCGAAACAGAGGGGCAGAAACAGGAGTCTGGAAACAGAGGGTGAGAAACAGGAGTCTGGAAACAGAGAGGCAGAAACAGGAGTCTGGAAACAGAGGGGCAGGAACTGGAGTCTGGAAACAGAGGGGGAGAAACAAGAGTCTGGAAACAGAGGGGCAGAAACAGGAGTGTGGAAACAGAGGGGGAGAAACAGGAGGCTGGAAACAGAGGGGCAGAAACAGGAGTCTGGAAACAGAGGGGGAGAAACAGGAGTCTGGAAACAGATGGTGAGAAACAGGAGTCTGGAAACAGAGGGGCAGTAATAGGAGTCTGGAACCAGAGGGGGAGAAACAGGAGGCTGGAAACAGAGGGGGAGAAACAGGAGTCTGGAAACACAGGGTGAGAAACAGAAGTCTGGAAACAGAGGGGCAGAAACAGGAGTCTGGAAACACAGGGGCAGAAACAGGAGTCTGGAAACAGAGGGTGGGAAACAGGAGACTGGAAAAGAGGGGGAGAAACAGGAGTCTGGAAACAGAGGGGAGGAAACAGGAGTCTGAAAACAGAGGGGGAGAAACAGGGGTCTGCAAACAGAGGGGGAGAAACAGGAGTCTGGAAACAGAGGGGCAGAAACAGGAGTCTGGAAACAGAGGGGCAGAAACAGGAGTCTGGAAACAGAGGGGCAGAAACAGGAGTCTGGAAACAGAGGGGCAGAAACAGGAGTCTGGAAACAGTGGGCGAGAATCAGGAGGCTGGAAAGAGAGGGTGAGAAACAGGAGTCTGGAAACAGAGGGGCAGAATCAGGAGTCTGAAAACAGAGTGGGAGAAACAAGAGCCTGTAAACAGAGGAGGAGAATCATGTGTCTGGAAACAGAGGGGGAGAATCGGGAGGCTGGAAACAGAGGGGCAGAAACAGGAGGCTGGAAACAGAGGGGCAGAAACAGGAGTCTGGAAACAGAGGGTGAGAAACAGGAGTCAGGAAACAGAGGTGGAGAAAAAGGAGACTGGAAACAGAGGGGGAGAAACAGGAGTCTGGAAACAGAGGGGGAGAAACAGTAGTCTGGATACAGAGGGGGAGATACAGGAGTCTGGAGACAGAGGGGGAGAAACAGGAGTCTGAAAACAGAGGGGGTGAAACAGGAGTCTGTAAACAGAGGAGGAGAAACAGGAGTCTGGAAACAGATGGGGAGGAACAGGAGGCTGGAAACAGAGGGGCAGAAACAGGAGTCTGGAAACAGAGGGGCAGAAACAGGAGTCTGGAAACAGAGGGGCAGAAACAGGAGTCTGGAAACAGAGGAGGAGAAACAGGAGTCTGGAAACAGAGGGGGAGAAACAGGAGGCTGGAAACAGAGGGGGAGAAGCAAGAGTCTGGACACAGAGGGGCAGAAACAGGAGTGTGGAATCACAGGGGGAGAAACAGGAGTCTGGAAACAGAGGGGGAGAAACAGGAGGCTGGAAACAGAGGGGCAGAAACAGGAGCCTGGAAACAGAGGGGGAGAAACAGGAGTCAGGAAACAGAGGGTGAGAAAGAGGAGGCTGGAAACAGAGGGGCAGAATCAGGAGGCTCGAAACAGAGGGGCAGAAACAGGAGTCTGGAAACAGAGGGTGAGAAACAGGAGTCTGGAAACAGAGAGGCAGAAACAAGTGTCTGGAAACAGAGGAGCAGAAACTGGAGTCTGGAAACAGAGTGTGAGAAACAGGAGTCTGGAGACAGAGGGGCAGAAACAGGAGTCTGGAAACAGAGGGGCAGAAACAGGAGTCTGGAAACAGAGGGGCAGAAACAGGAGTCTGAAAACAGAGGGGGAGAAACAGGGGTCTGCAAACAGAGGGGGCGAAACAGGAGTCTGGAAACAGAGGGGCAGAAACAGGAGGCTGGAAACAGAGGGGCAGAAACAGGAGTCTGCAAACAGAGGGGCAGAAACAGGAGTCTGGAAACAGAGGGGCAGAAACAGGAGTCTGGAAACAGAGGGCGAGAAACAGGAGGCTGGAAACAGAGGGTGAGAAACAGGAGTCTGGAAACAGAGCGGCAGAAACAGGAGTCTGGAAACAAAGGGGGAGAAACAGGAGTCTGGAAATTGATGGGGATAAACTGGAGACTGGAAACAGAGGGTGAGAAACAGGAGTCTGGAAACAGAGGGGCAGAAACAGGAGGCTGGAAACAGAGGGGCAGAAACAGGAGTCTGGATACAGAGGGGGAGAAACAGGAGGCTGGAAACAGAGGGGCAGAAACAGGAGGCTGGAAACAGAGGGGCAGAAACAGGAGTCTGGATACAGAGGGGCAGAAACAGGAGTCTGGAAACAGAGGGGGAGAAACAGGAGTCTGGAAACGGAGGGGGTGAAACAGGAGGCTGGAAACAGAGGGGCAGAAAGAGGATTCTGGAAACAGTGGGGCAGAAACAGGAGCCTGGAAACAGAGGGTGAGAAACAGGAGTCTGGAAACAGAGAGGGGAAACAGGAGTCTGGAAACAGAGGGGCAGAAACAGGAGGCTGGAAACAGAGGGGCAGAAACAGGAATCTGGAAACAGAGGGAGAGAAACAGGAGTCTGGAAAATGAGGGGGAGAAACAGGAGTCTGGAAACAGAGGGGGAGAAACAGGAGGCTGGAAACAGAGGGGCAGAAACAGGAGCCTGGAAACAGAGGGGGAGAAACAGGAGTCAGGAAACAGAGCGTGAGAAAGAGGAGGCTGGAAACAGAGGGGCAGAATCAGGAGGCTCGAAACAGAGGGGCAGAAACAGGAGTCTGGAAACAGAGGGTGAGAAACAGGAGTCTGGAAACAGAGAGGCAGAAACAGGAGTCTGGAAACAGAGGAGCAGAAACTGGAGTCTGGAAACAGAGGGGGAGAAACAGGAGGCTGGAAACAGAGGGGCAGAAACAGGAGGCTGGAAACAGAGGGGCAGAAACAGGAGTCTGGAAACAGAGGGGGAGAAACAGGAGTCTGGAAACAGAGGGGGAGAAACAGGAGTCTGGAAACAGAGGGGGAGAAACAGGAGGCTGGAAACAGAGGGGCAGAAATAGGAGCCTGGAAACAGAGGGGGAGAAACAGGAGTCGGGAAACAGAGGGTGAGAAAGAGGAGGCTGGAAACAGAGGGGCAGAATCAGGAGGCTCGAAACAGAGGGGCAGAAACAGGAGTCTGGAAACAGAGGGTGAGAAACAGGAGTCTGGAAACAGAGAGGCAGAAACAGGAGTCTGGAAACAGAGGGGCAGAAACTGGAGTCTGGAAACAGAGGGGGAGAAACAAGAGTCTGGAAACAGAGGGGCAGAAACAGGAGTGTGGAAACAGAGGGGGAGAAACAGGAGGCTGGAAACAGAGGGGCAGAAACAGGAGTCTGGAAACAGAGGGGGAGAAACAGGAGTCTGGAAACAGATGGTGAGAAACAGGAGTCTGGAAACAGAGGGGCAGTAATAGGAGTCTGGAACCAGAGGGGGAGAAACAGGAGGCTGGAAACAGAGGGGGAGAAACAGGAGTCTGGAAACACAGGGTGAGAAACAGAAGTCTGGAAACAGAGGGGCAGAAACAGGAGTCTGGAAACACAGGGGCAGAAACAGGAGTCTGGAAACAGAGGGTGGGAAACAGGAGACTGGAAAAGAGGGGGAGAAACAGGAGTCTGGAAACAGAGGGGAGGAAACAGGAGTCTGAAAACAGAGGGGGAGAAACAGGGGTCTGCAAACAGAGGGGGAGAAACAGGAGTCTGGAAACAGAGGGGCAGAAACAGGAGTCTGGAAACAGAGGGGCAGAAACAGGAGTCTGGAAACAGAGGGGCAGAAACAGGAGTCTGGAAACAGAGGGGCAGAAACAGGAGTCTGGAAACAGAGGGCGAGAATCAGGAGGCTGGAAAGAGAGGGTGAGAAACAGGAGTCTGGAAACAGAGGGGCAGAATCAGGAGTCTGAAAACAGAGTGGGAGAAACAAGAGCCTGTAAACAGAGGAGGAGAATCATGTGTCTGGAAACAGAGGGGGAGAATCGGGAGGCTGGAAACAGAGGGGCAGAAACAGGAGGCTGGAAACAGAGGGGCAGAAACAGGAGTCTGGAAACAGAGGGTGAGAAACAGGAGTCTGGAAACAGAGGTGGAGAAAAAGGAGACTGGAAACAGAGGGGGAGAAACAGGAGTCTGGAAACAGAGGGGGAGAAACAGTAGTCTGGATACAGAGGGGGAGATACAGGAGTCTGGAGACAGAGGGGGAGAAACAGGAGTCTGAAAACAGAGGGGGTGAAACAGGAGTCTGTAAACAGAGGAGGAGAAACAGGAGTCTGGAAACAGATGGGGAGGAACAGGAGGCTGGAAACAGAGGGGCAGAAACAGGAGGCTGGAAACAGAGGGGCAGAAACAGGAGTCTGGAAACAGAGGGGCAGAAACAGGAGTCTGGAAACAGAGGAGGAGAAACAGGAGTCCGGAAACAGAGGGGGAGAAACAGGAGGCTGGAAACAGAGGGGGAGAAGCAAGAGTCTGGACACAGAGGGGCAGAAACAGGAGTGTGGAATCACAGGGGGAGAAACAGGAGTCTGGAAACAGAGGGGCAGAAACAGGAGTCCGGAAACAGTGGGGGAAAAACAGGAGTCTGGAAACAGATGGTGAGAAACAGGAGTCTGGAAACAGAGGGCAGAAATAGGAGCCTGGAAACTGAGGGGAGAAACAGGAGGCTGGAAACAGAGGGGGAGAAACAGGAGTCTGGAAACACAGGGTGAGAAACAGAAGTCTGGAAACAGAGTGGCAGAAACAGGAGTCTGGAAACAGAGGGGGAGAAACAGGAGTCTGGAAACAGAGGGAGAGAAACAGGAGACTGGAAACAGAGGGGCAGAAACAGGAGGCTGGAAACAGAGGGGCAGAAAGAGGAGACTGGAAACAGAGGGTGAGAAACAGGAGTCTGGAAACAGAGGGGCAGAAACAGGAGCCTGAAAACAGAGGGTGAGAAACAGGTGTGTGGAAACAGAGGGGGAGAAACAGGAGTCTGGAATCAGAGGGGGTGAAACAGGAGTCTGGAAACAGAGGGGGAGAAACAGGAGTCTGGAAACAGAGGGGCAGAAACAGGAGTCTGAAAACAGAGGGGGAGAAACAGGGGTCTGCAAACAGAGGGGGAGAAACAGGAGTCTGGAAACAGAGGGGCAGAAACAGGAGGCTGGAAACAGAGGGGCAGAAACAGGAGTCTGGAAACAGAGGGGCAGAAACAGGAGTCTGGAAACAGAGGGTGAGAAACAGGAGTCTGGAAACAGAGGGGGAGAAACAGGAGTCTGGAAATAGAGGGGCAGAAACAGGAGTCTGGAAACAGAGCGGCAGAAACAGGAGTCTGGAAACAGAGGGGGAGAAACAGGAGTCTGGAAATTGATGGGGAGAAACAGGAGTCTGGAAACAGAGGGTGAGAAACAGGAGTCTGGAAACAGGTGGTGAGAAACAGGAGTCTGGAAACAGAGGGGCAGAATTAGGAGTCTGGAAACAGAGGGGGAGAAACAGGAGTCTGGAAACACAGGGTGAGAAACAGAAGTCTGGAAACAGAGGTGCAGGAACAGGAGTCTGGAAACAGAGGGGGAGAAACAGGAGTCTGGAAACAGAGGGAGACAAACAGGAGACTGGAAACAAAGGGGCAGAAACAGGAATCTGGAAACAGAGGGGCAGAAACAGGAGTCTGGAAAATGAGGGGGAGAAACAGGAGTCTGGAAACAGAGGGGGAGAAACAGAAGGCTGGAAACAGAGGGGCAGAAACAGGAGCCTGGAAACAGAGGGGCAGAAACAGGAGTCTGGAAACAGAGGGTGAGAAACAGGAGTCTGGAAACAGAGAGGCAGAAACAGTAGTCTGGAAACAGAGGAGCAGAAACTGGAGTCTGGAAACAGAGGGGGAGAAACAGGAGGCTGGAAACAGAGGGGCAGAAACAGGAGGCTGGAAACAGAGGGGCAGAAACAGGCGTCTGGAAACAGAGGGGGAGAAACAGGAGTCTGGAAACAGAGGGGGAGAAACAGGAGTCTGGAAACAGAGGGGCAGAAACAGGAGCCTGGAAACAGAGGGGGAGAAACAGGAGTCGGGAAACAGAGGGTGAGAAAGAGGAGGCTGGAAACAGAGGGGCAGAATCAGGAGGCTCGAAACAGAGGGGCAGAAACAGGAGTCTGGAAACAGAGGGTGAGAAACAGGAGTCTGGAAACAGAGGGGCAGAAACAGGAGTCTGGAAACAGAGCGGCAGAAACAGGAGTCTGGAAACAGAGGGGGAGAAACAGGAGTCTGGAAATTTATGGGGAGAAACAGGAGTCTGGAAACAGAGTGTGAGAAACAGGAGTCTGGAAACAGGTGGTGAGAAACAGGAGTCTGGAATCAGAGGGGGAGAAACAGGAGTCTGGAAACAGAGGGGGAGAAACAGGAGTCTGGAAACAGAGGGGCAGAAACAGGAGTCTGAAAACAGAGGGGGAGAAACAGGGGTCTGCAAACAGAGGGGGAGAAACAGGAGTCTGGAAACAGAGGGGGAGAAACAGGAGTCTGGAAACAGAGGGGGAGAAACAGGAGCCTGGGAACAGAGGGTGAGAAACAGGTGTCTGGAAAAAGAGGTGGAGAAACAGGAGACTGGAAACAGAGGGGGACAAACAGGAGTCTGGAAACAGAGGCGGAGAAACAGGAGTCTGGAAACAGAGGGGGAGAAACAGGAGCCTGGAAAAAGAGGGGGAGAAACAGGAGTCTGGAAACAGAGGGGCAGAAACAGGAGTCTAAAAACAGATGGGGAGAAACAGGAGTCTGAAAACAGAGGAGGAGAACAGGAGTCTGGAAACAGAGGGGGAGAAACAGGAGGCTGGAAACAGAGGGGCAGAAACAGGAGGCTGGAAACAGAGGGGGAGAAACAGGAGGCTGGAAACAGAGGGGGAGAGGCAAGAGTCTGGACACAGTGGGGCAGAAACAGGAGTGTGGAAACAGAGGGGGAGAAACAGGAGTCTGGAAACAGAGGGGCAGAAACAGGAGTCTGGAAACAGTGGGGGAAAAACAGGAGTCTGGAAACAGAGGGCAGAAATAGGAGTCTGGAAACTGAGGGGATAAACAGGAGGCTGGAAACAGAGGGGGAGAAACAGGAGTCTGGAAACACAGGTTGAGAAACAGAAGTCTGGAAACAGAGGGGCAGAAACAGGAGTCTGGAAACAGAGGGGGAGAAACAGGAGTCTGGAAACAGAGGGAGAGAAACAGGAGACTGGAAACAGAGGGGCAGAAACAGGAGGCTGGAAACAGAGGGGCAGAAAGCGGAGACTGGAAACAGAGGGGCAGAAAGCGGAGACTGGAAACAGAGGGTGAGAAACAGGAGTCTGGAAACAGAGGGGCAGAAACAGGAACCAGGAAACAGAGGGTGAGAAACAGGAGTCTGGAAACAGAGGGGGAGAAACAGGAGTCTGGAATCAGAGGGGGAGAAACAGGAGTCTGGAATCAGAGGGGGAGAAACAGGAGTCTGGAAACAGAGGGGGAGAAACAGGAGTCTGGAAACAGAGGGGCAGAAACAGGAGTCTGAAAACAGAGGGGGAGAAACAGGGGTCTGCAAACAGAGGGGGAGAAACAGGAGTCTGGAAACAGAGGGGCAGAAACAGGAGGCTGGAAACAGAGGGGCAGAAACAGGAGTCTGGAAACAGAGGGGGAGAAACAGGAGTCTGGAAACAGAGGGAGAGAAACAGGAGACTGGAAACAGAGGGGCAGAAACAGGAGGCTGGAAACAGAGGGGCGGAAAGCGGAGACTGGAAACAGAGGGGCAGAAAGCGGAGACTGGAAACAGAGGGTGAGAAACAGGAGTCTGGAAACAGAGGGGCAGAAACAGGAACCAGGAAACAGAGGGTGAGAAACAGGAGTCTGGAAACAGAGGGGGAGAAACAGGAGTCTGGAATCAGAGGGGGAGAAACAGGAGTCTGGAAACAGAGGGGGAGAAACAGGAGTCTGGAAACAGAGGGGCAGAAACAGGAGGCTGGAAACAGAGGGGCAGAAACAGGAGTCTGGAAACAGAGGGACAGAAACAGGAGTCTGGAAACAGAGGGGCAGAAACAGGAGTCTGGAAACAGAGGGAGAGAAACAGGAGACTGGAAACAGAGGGGCAGAAACAGGAGGCTGGAAACAGAGGGGCGGAAAGCGGAGACTGGAAACAGAGGGGCAGAAAGCGGAGACTGGAAACAGAGGGTGAGAAACAGGAGTCTGGAAACAGAGGGGCAGAAACAGGAACCAGGAAACAGAGGGTGAGAAACAGGAGTCTGGAAACAGAGGGGCAGAAACAGGAGTCTGAAAACAGAGGGGGAGGAACAGTGGTCTGCAAACAGAGGGGGAGAAACAGGAGTCTGGAAACAGAGGGGCAGAAACAGGAGGCTGGAAACAGAGGGGCAGAAACAGGAGTCTGGAAACAGAGGGACAGAAACAGGAGTCTGGAAACAGAGGGGCAGAAACAGGAGTCTGGAAACAGAGGGCGAGAAACAGGAGGCTGGAATCAGAGGGTGAGAAACAGGAGTCTGGAAACAGAGGGGGAGAAACAGGAGTCTGGAAATAGAGGGGCAGAAACAGGAGTCTGGAAACAGAGCGGCAGAAACAGGAGTCTGGAAACAGAGGGGGAGAAACAGGAGTCTGGAAATTGATGGGGAGAAACAGGAGTCTGGAAACAGAGTGTGAGAAACAGGAGTCTGGAAACAGGTGGTGAGAAACAGGAGTCTGGAAACAGAGGGGCAGAATTAAGAGTCTGGAAACAGAGGGGGAGAAACAGGAGGCTGGAAACAGAGGGGGAGAAACAGGAGTCTGGAAACACAGGGTGAGAAACAGAAGTCTGGAAACAGAGGGGCAGCAACAGGAGTCTGGAAACAGAGGGGGAGAAACAGGAGTCTGGAAACAGAGGGAGACAAACAGGAGACTGGAAACAGAAGGGCAGAAACAGGAATCTGGAAACAGAGGGGCAGAAACAGGAGTCTGGAAAATGAGGGGGAGAAACTGGAGTCTGGAAACAGAGGGGGAGAAACAGGAGGCTGGAAACAGAGGGGCAGAAACTGCAGCCTGGAAACAGAGGGGGAGAAACAGGAGTCAGGAAACAGAGGGTGAGAAAGAGGAGGCTGGAAACAGAGGGGCAGAATCAGGAGGCTCGAAACAGAGGGGCAGAAACAGGAGTCTGGAAACAGAGGGTGAGAAACAGGAGTCTGGAAACAGAGAGGCAGAAACAAGTGTCTGGAAACAGAGGAGCAGAAACTGGAGTCTGGAAACAGAGTGTGAGAAACAGGAGTCTGGAAACAGAGGGGCAGAAACAGGAGTCTGGAAACAGAGGGGCAGAAACAGGAGTCTGGAAACAGAGGGGCAGAAACAGGAGTCTGAAAACAGAGGGGCAGAAACAGGAGTCTGAAAACAGAGGGGGAGAAACAGGGGTCTGCAAACAGAGGGGGCGAAACAGGAGTCTGGAAACAGAGGGGCAGAAACAGGAGGCTGGAAACAGAGGGGCAGAAACAGGAGTCTGCAAACAGAGGGGCAGAAACAGGAGTCTGGAAACAGAGGGGCAGAAACAGGAGTCTGGAAACAGAGGGCGAGAAACAGGAGGCTGGAAACAGACGGGGAGAAACAGGAGTCTGGAAATTGATGGGGATAAACTGGAGACTGGAAACAGAGGGTGAGAAACAGGAGTCTGGAAACAGAGGGGCAGAAACAGGAGGCTGGAAACAGAGGGGCAGAAACAGGAGTCTGGATACAGAGGGGGAGAAACAGGAGGCTGGAAACAGAGGGGCAGAAACAGGAGGCTGGAAACAGAGGGGCAGAAACAGGAGTCTGGATACAGAGGGGCAGAAACAGGAGTCTGGAAACAGAGGGGGAGAAACAGGAGTCTGGAAACGGAGGGGGTGAAACAGGAGGCTGGATACAGAGGGGCAGAAAGAGGATTCTGGAAACAGTGGGGCAGAAACAGGAGCCTGGAAACAGAGGGTGAGAAACAGGAGTCTGGAAACAGAGAGGGGAAACAGGAGTCTGGAAACAGAGGGGCAGAAACAGGAGGCTGGAAACAGAGGGGCAGAAACAGGAATCTGGAAACAGAGGGAGAGAAACAGGAGTCTGGAAACAGAGGGGGAGAAACAGGAGTCTGGAAACAGAGGGGGAGAAACAGGAGGCTGGAAACAGAGGGGCAGAAACAGGAGCCTGGAAACAGAGGGGGAGAAACAGGAGTCAGGAAACAGAGCGTGAGAAAGAGGAGGCTGGAAACAGAGGGGCAGAATCAGGAGGCTCGAAACAGAGGGGCAGAAACAGGAGTCTGGAAACAGAGGGTGAGAAACAGGAGTCTGGAAACAGAGAGGCAGAAACAGGAGTCTGGAAACAGAGGAGCAGAAACTGGAGTCTGGAAACAGAGGGGGAGAAACAGGAGGCTGGAAACAGAGGGGCAGAAACAGGAGGCTGGAAACAGAGGGGCAGAAACAGGAGTCTGGAAACAGAGGGGGAGAAACAGGAGTCTGGAAACAGAGGGGGAGAAACAGGAGTCTGGAAACAGAGGGGGAGAAACAGGAGGCTGGAAACAGAGGGGCAGAAATAGGAGCCTGGAAACAGAGGGGGAGAAACAGGAGTCGGGAAACAGAGGGTGAGAAAGAGGAGGCTGGAAACAGAGGGGCAGAATCAGGAGGCTCGAAACAGAGGGGCAGAAACAGGAGTCTGGAAACAGAGGGTGAGAAACAGGAGTCTGGAAACAGAGAGGCAGAAACTGGAGTCTGGAAACAGAGGGGCAGAAACTGGAGTCTGGAAACAGAGGGGGAGAAACAAGAGTCTGGAAACAGAGGGGCAGAAACAGGAGTGTGGAAACAGAGGGGGAGAAACAGGCGGCTGGAAACAGAGGGGCAGAAACAGGAGTCTGGAAACAGAGGGGGAGAAACAGGAGTCTGGAAACAGATGGTGAGAAACAGGAGTCTGGAAACAGAGGGGCAGTAATAGGAGTCTGGAACCAGAGGGGGAGAAACAGGAGGCTGGAAACAGAGGGGGAGAAACAGGAGTCTGGAAACACAGGGTGAGAAACAGAAGTCTGGAAACAGAGGGGCAGAAACAGGAGTCTGGAAACACAGGGGCAGAAACAGGAGTCTGGAAACAGAGGGTGGGAAACAGGAGACTGGAAACAGAGGGGGAGAAACAGGAGTCTGGAAACAGAGGGGAGGAAACAGGAGTCTGAAAACAGAGGGGCAGAAACAGGAGTCTGGAAACAGAGGGGCAGAAACAGGAGTCTGGAAACAGAGGGGCAGAAACAGGAGCCTGGAAACAGAGGGGCAGAAACAGGAGTCTGGAAACAGAGGGCGAGAATCAGGAGGCTGGAAAGAGAGGGTGAGAAACAGGAGTCTGGAAACAGAGGGGCAGAATCAGGAGTCTGAAAACAGAGTGGGAGAAACAAGAGCCTGTAAACAGAGGAGGAGAATCATGAGTCTGGAAACAGAGGGGGAGAATCAGGAGGCTGGAAACAGAGGGGCAGAAACAGGAGGCTGGAAACAGAGGGGCAGAAACAGGAGTCTGGAAACAGAGGGTGAGAAACAGGAGTCTGGAAACAGAGGTGGAGAAAAAGGAGACTGGAAACAGAGGGGGAGAAACAGGAGTCTGGAAACAGAGGGGGAGAAACAGTAGTCTGGATACAGAGGGGGAGATACAGGAGTCTGGAGACAGAGGGGGAGAAACAGGAGTCTGAAAACAGAGGGGGTGAAACAGGAGTCTGTAAACAGAGGAGGAGAAACAGGAGTCTGGAAACAGATGGGGAGGAACAGGAGGCTGGAAACAGAGGGGCAGAAACAGGAGGCTGGAAACAGAGGGGCAGAAACAGGAGTCTGGAAACAGAGGGGCAGAAACAGGAGTCTGGAAACAGAGGAGGAGAAACAGGAGTCTGGAAACAGAGGGGGAGAAACAGGAGGCTGGAAACAGAGGGGGAGAAGCAAGAGTCTGGACACAGAGGGGCAGAAACAGGAGTGTGGAAACACAGGGGGAGAAACAGGAGTCTGGAAACAGAGGGGCAGAAACAGGAGTCTGGAAACAGTGGGGGAAAAACAGGAGTCTGGAAACAGATGGTGAGAAACAGGAGTCTGGAAACAAAGGGCAATAATAGGAGTCTGGATACTGAGGGGAGAAACAGGAGGCTGGAAACACAGGGGGAGAAACAGGAGTCTGGAAACACAGGGTGAGAAACAGAAGTCTGGAAACAGAGTGGCAGAAACAGGAGTCTGGAAACAGAGGGGGAGAAACAGGAGTCTGGAAACAGAGGGAGAGAAACAGGAGACTGGAAACAGAGGGGCAGAAACAGGAGGCTGGAAACAGAGGGGCAGAAAGAGGAGACTGGAAACAGAGGGTGAGAAACAGGAGTCTGGAAATTGATGGGGAGAAACAGGAGTCTGGAAACAGAGGGTGAGAAACAGGAGTCTGGAAACAGGTGGTGAGAAACAGGAGTCTGGAAACAGAGGGGCAGAATTAGGAGTCTGGAAACAGAGGGGGAGAAACAGGAGTCTGGAAACACAGGGTGAGAAACAGAAGTCTGGAAACAGAGGGGCAGGAACAGGAGTCTGGAAACAGAGGGGGAGAAACAGGAGTCTGGAAACAGAGGGAGACAAACAGGAGACTGGAAACAAAGGGGCAGAAACAGGAATCTGGAAACAGAGGGGCAGAAACAGGAGTCTGGAAAATGAGGGGGAGAAACAGGAGTCTGGAAACAGAGGGGGAGAAACAGAAGGCTGGAAACAGAGGGGCAGAAACAGGAGCCTGGAAACAGAGGGGCAGAAACAGGAGTCTGGAAACAGAGGGTGAGAAACAGGAGTCTGGAAACAGAGAGGCAGAAACAGTAGTCTGGAAACAGAGGAGCAGAAACTGGAGTCTGGAAACAGAGGGGGAGAAACAGGAGGCTGGAAACAGAGGGGCAGAAACAGGAGGCTGGAAACAGAGGGGCAGAAACAGGCGTCTGGAAACAGAGGGGGAGAAACAGGAGTCTGGAAACAGAGGGGGAGAAACAGGAGTCTGGAAACAGAGGGGCAGAAACAGGAGCCTGGAAACAGAGGGGGAGAAACAGGAGTCGGGAAACAGAGGGTGAGAAAGAGGAGGCTGGAAACAGAGGGGCAGAATCAGGAGGCTCGAAACAGAGGGGCAGAAACAGGAGTCTGGAAACAGAGGGTGAGAAACAGGAGTCTGGAAACAGAGGGGCAGAAACAGGAGTCTGGAAACAGAGCGGCAGAAACAGGAGTCTGGAAACAGAGGGGGAGAAACAGGAGTCTGGAAATTTATGGAGAAACAGGAGCCTGGGAACAGAGGGTGAGAAACAGGTGTCTGGAAAAAGAGGTGGAGAAACAGGAGACTGGAAACAGAGGGGGACAAACAGGAGTCTGGAAACAGAGGCGGAGAAACAGGAGTCTGGAAACAGAGGGGGAGAAACAGGAGCCTGGAAAAAGAGGGGGAGAAACAGGAGTCTGGAAACAGAGGGGCAGAAACAGGAGTCTAAAAACAGATGGGGAGAAACAGGAGTCTGAAAACAGAGGAGGAGAACAGGAGTCTGGAAACAGAGGGGGAGAAACAGGAGGCTGGAAACAGAGGGGCAGAAACAGGAGGCTGGAAACAGAGGGGGAGAAACAGGAGGCTGGAAACAGAGGGGGAGAGGCAAGAGTCTGGACACAGTGGGGCAGAAACAGGAGTGTGGAAACAGAGGGGGAGAAACAGGAGTCTGGAAACAGAGGGGCAGAAACAGGAGTCTGGAAACAGTGGGGGAAAAACAGGAGTCTGGAAACAGAGGGCAGAAATAGGAGTCTGGAAACTGAGGGGATAAACAGGAGGCTGGAAACAGAGGGGGAGAAACAGGAGTCTGGAAACACAGGTTGAGAAACAGAAGTCTGGAAACAGAGGGGCAGAAACAGGAGTCTGGAAACAGAGGGGGAGAAACAGGAGTCTGGAAACAGAGGGAGAGAAACAGGAGACTGGAAACAGAGGGGCAGAAACAGGAGGCTGGAAACAGAGGGGCAGAAAGCGGAGACTGGAAACAGAGGGGCAGAAAGCGGAGACTGGAAACAGAGGGTGAGAAACAGGAGTCTGGAAACAGAGGGGCAGAAACAGGAACCAGGAAACAGAGGGTGAGAAACAGGAGTCTGGAAACAGAGGGGGAGAAACAGGAGTCTGGAATCAGAGGGGGAGAAACAGGAGTCTGGAATCAGAGGGGGAGAAACAGGAGTCTGGAAACAGAGGGGGAGAAACAGGAGTCTGGAAACAGAGGGGCAGAAACAGGAGTCTGAAAACAGAGGGGGAGAAACAGGGGTCTGCAAACAGAGGGGGAGAAACAGGAGTCTGGAAACAGAGGGGCAGAAACAGGAGGCTGGAAACAGAGGGGCAGAAACAGGAGTCTGGAAACAGAGGGGGAGAAACAGGAGTCTGGAAACAGAGGGAGAGAAACAGGAGACTGGAAACAGAGGGGCAGAAACAGGAGGCTGGAAACAGAGGGGCGGAAAGCGGAGACTGGAAACAGAGGGGCAGAAAGCGGAGACTGGAAACAGAGGGTGAGAAACAGGAGTCTGGAAACAGAGGGGCAGAAACAGGAACCAGGAAACAGAGGGTGAGAAACAGGAGTCTGGAAACAGAGGGGGAGAAACAGGAGTCTGGAATCAGAGGGGGAGAAACAGGAGTCTGGAAACAGAGGGGAGAAACAGGAGTCTGGAAACAGAGGGGCAGAAACAGGAGGCTGGAAACAGAGGGGCAGAAACAGGAGTCTGGAAACAGAGGGACAGAAACAGGAGTCTGGAAACAGAGGGGCAGAAACAGGAGTCTGGAAACAGAGGGAGAGAAACAGGAGACTGGAAACAGAGGGGCAGAAACAGGAGGCTGGAAACAGAGGGGCGGAAAGCGGAGACTGGAAACAGAGGGGCAGAAAGCGGAGACTGGAAACAGAGGGTGAGAAACAGGAGTCTGGAAACAGAGGGGCAGAAACAGGAACCAGGAAACAGAGGGTGAGAAACAGGAGTCTGGAAACAGAGGGGCAGAAACAGGAGTCTGAAAACAGAGGGGGAGGAACAGTGGTCTGCAAACAGAGGGGGAGAAACAGGAGTCTGGAAACAGAGGGGCAGAAACAGGAGGCTGGAAACAGAGGGGCAGAAACAGGAGTCTGGAAACAGAGGGACAGAAACAGGAGTCTGGAAACAGAGGGGCAGAAACAGGAGTCTGGAAACAGAGGGCGAGAAACAGGAGGCTGGAATCAGAGGGTGAGAAACAGGAGTCTGGAAACAGAGGGGGAGAAACAGGAGTCTGGAAATAGAGGGGCAGAAACAGGAGTCTGGAAACAGAGCGGCAGAAACAGGAGTCTGGAAACAGAGGGGGAGAAACAGGAGTCTGGAAATTGATGGGGAGAAACAGGAGTCTGGAAACAGAGTGTGAGAAACAGGAGTCTGGAAACAGGTGGTGAGAAACAGGAGTCTGGAAACAGAGGGGCAGAATTAAGAGTCTGGAAACAGAGGGGGAGAAACAGGAGGCTGGAAACAGAGGGGGAGAAACAGGAGTCTGGAAACACAGGGTGAGAAACAGAAGTCTGGAAACAGAGGGGCAGCAACAGGAGTCTGGAAACAGAGGGGGAGAAACAGGAGTCTGGAAACAGAGGGAGACAAACAGGAGACTGGAAACAGAAGGGCAGAAACAGGAATCTGGAAACAGAGGGGCAGAAACAGGAGTCTGGAAAATGAGGGGGAGAAACTGGAGTCTGGAAACAGAGGGGGAGAAACAGGAGGCTGGAAACAGAGGGGCAGAAACTGCAGCCTGGAAACAGAGGGGGAGAAACAGGAGTCAGGAAACAGAGGGTGAGAAAGAGGAGGCTGGAAACAGAGGGGCAGAATCAGGAGGCTCGAAACAGAGGGGCAGAAACAGGAGTCTGGAAACAGAGGGTGAGAAACAGGAGTCTGGAAACAGAGAGGCAGAAACAAGTGTCTGGAAACAGAGGAGCAGAAACTGGAGTCTGGAAACAGAGTGTGAGAAACAGGAGTCTGGAAACAGAGGGGCAGAAACAGGAGTCTGGAAACAGAGGGGCAGAAACAGGAGTCTGGAAACAGAGGGGCAGAAACAGGAGTCTGAAAACAGAGGGGCAGAAACAGGAGTCTGAAAACAGAGGGGGAGAAACAGGGGTCTGCAAACAGAGGGGGCGAAACAGGAGTCTGGAAACAGAGGGGCAGAAACAGGAGGCTGGAAACAGAGGGGCAGAAACAGGAGTCTGCAAACAGAGGGGCAGAAACAGGAGTCTGGAAACAGAGGGGCAGAAACAGGAGTCTGGAAACAGAGGGCGAGAAACAGGAGGCTGGAAACAGAGGGGGAGAAACAGGAGTCTGGAAATTGATGGGGATAAACTGGAGACTGGAAACAGAGGGTGAGAAACAGGAGTCTGGAAACAGAGGGGCAGAAACAGGAGGCTGGAAACAGAGGGGCAGAAACAGGAGTCTGGATACAGAGGGGGAGAAACAGGAGGCTGGAAACAGAGGGGCAGAAACAGGAGGCTGGAAACAGAGGGGCAGAAACAGGAGTCTGGATACAGAGGGGCAGAAACAGGAGTCTGGAAACAGAGGGGGAGAAACAGGAGTCTGGAAACGGAGGGGGTGAAACAGGAGGCTGGATACAGAGGGGCAGAAAGAGGATTCTGGAAACAGTGGGGCAGAAACAGGAGCCTGGAAACAGAGGGTGAGAAACAGGAGTCTGGAAACAGAGAGGGGAAACAGGAGTCTGGAAACAGAGGGGCAGAAACAGGAGGCTGGAAACAGAGGGGCAGAAACAGGAATCTGGAAACAGAGGGAGAGAAACAGGAGTCTGGAAACAGAGGGGGAGAAACAGGAGTCTGGAAACAGAGGGGGAGAAACAGGAGGCTGGAAACAGAGGGGCAGAAACAGGAGCCTGGAAACAGAGGGGGAGAAACAGGAGTCAGGAAACAGAGCGTGAGAAAGAGGAGGCTGGAAACAGAGGGGCAGAATCAGGAGGCTCGAAACAGAGGGGCAGAAACAGGAGTCTGGAAACAGAGGGTGAGAAACAGGAGTCTGGAAACAGAGAGGCAGAAACAGGAGTCTGGAAACAGAGGAGCAGAAACTGGAGTCTGGAAACAGAGGGGGAGAAACAGGAGGCTGGAAACAGAGGGGCAGAAACAGGAGGCTGGAAACAGAGGGGCAGAAACAGGAGTCTGGAAACAGAGGGGGAGAAACAGGAGTCTGGAAACAGAGGGGGAGAAACAGGAGTCTGGAAACAGAGGGGGAGAAACAGGAGGCTGGAAACAGAGGGGCAGAAATAGGAGCCTGGAAACAGAGGGGGAGAAACAGGAGTCGGGAAACAGAGGGTGAGAAAGAGGAGGCTGGAAACAGAGGGGCAGAATCAGGAGGCTCGAAACAGAGGGGCAGAAACAGGAGTCTGGAAACAGAGGGTGAGAAACAGGAGTCTGGAAACAGAGAGGCAGAAACAGGAGTCTGGAAACAGAGGGGCAGAAACTGGAGTCTGGAAACAGAGGGGGAGAAACAAGAGTCTGGAAACAGAGGGGCAGAAACAGGAGTGTGGAAACAGAGGGGGAGAAACAGGAGGCTGGAAACAGAGGGGCAGAAACAGGAGTCTGGAAACAGAGGGGGAGAAACAGGAGTCTGGAAACAGATGGTGAGAAACAGGAGTCTGGAAACAGAGGGGCAGTAATAGGAGTCTGGAACCAGAGGGGGAGAAACAGGAGGCTGGAAACAGAGGGGGAGAAACAGGAGTCTGGAAACACAGGGTGAGAAACAGAAGTCTGGAAACAGAGGGGCAGAAACAGGAGTCTGGAAACACAGGGGCAGAAACAGGAGTCTGGAAACAGAGGGTGGGAAACAGGAGACTGGAAACTGAGGGGGAGAAACAGGAGTCTGGAAACAGAGGGGAGGAAACAGGAGTCTGAAAACAGAGGGGCAGAAACAGGAGTCTGGAAACAGAGGGGCAGAAACAGGAGTCTGGAAACAGAGGGGCAGAAACAGGAGCCTGGAAACAGAGGGGCAGAAACAGGAGTCTGGAAACAGAGGGCGAGAATCAGGAGGCTGGAAAGAGAGGGTGAGAAACAGGAGTCTGGAAACAGAGGGGCAGAATCAGGAGTCTGAAAACAGAGTGGGAGAAACAAGAGCCTGTAAACAGAGGAGGAGAATCATGAGTCTGGAAACAGAGGGGGAGAATCAGGAGGCTGGAAACAGAGGGGCAGAAACAGGAGGCTGGAAACAGAGGGGCAGAAACAGGAGTCTGGAAACAGAGGGTGAGAAACAGGAGTCTGGAAACAGAGGTGGAGAAAAAGGAGACTGGAAACAGAGGGGGAGAAACAGGAGTCTGGAAACAGAGGGGGAGAAACAGTAGTCTGGATACAGAGGGGGAGATACAGGAGTCTGGAGACAGAGGGGGAGAAACAGGAGTCTGAAAACAGAGGGGGTGAAACAGGAGTCTGTAAACAGAGGAGGAGAAACAGGAGTCTGGAAACAGATGGGGAGGAACAGGAGGCTGGAAACAGAGGGGCAGAAACAGGAGGCTGGAAACAGAGGGGCAGAAACAGGAGTCTGGAAACAGAGGGGCAGAAACAGGAGTCTGGAAACAGAGGAGGAGAAACAGGAGTCTGGAAACAGAGGGGGAGAAACAGGAGGCTGGAAACAGAGGGGGAGAAGCAAGAGTCTGGACACAGAGGGGCAGAAACAGGAGTGTGGAAACACAGGGGGAGAAACAGGAGTCTGGAAACAGAGGGGCAGAAACAGGAGTCTGGAAACAGTGGGGGAAAAACAGGAGTCTGGAAACAGATGGTGAGAAACAGGAGTCTGGAAACAAAGGGCAATAATAGGAGTCTGGATACTGAGGGGAGAAACAGGAGGCTGGAAACACAGGGGGAGAAACAGGAGTCTGGAAACACAGGGTGAGAAACAGAAGTCTGGAAACAGAGTGGCAGAAACAGGAGTCTGGAAACAGAGGGGGAGAAACAGGAGTCTGGAAACAGAGGGAGAGAAACAGGAGACTGGAAACAGAGGGGCAGAAACAGGAGGCTGGAAACAGAGGGGCAGAAAGAGGAGACTGGAAACAGAGGGTGAGAAACAGGAGTCTGGAAACAGAGGGGCAGAAACAGGAGCCTGAAAACAGAGGGTGAGAAACAGGAGCCTGGAAACAGAGGGGGAGAAACAGGAGTCTGGAATCAGAGGGGGAGAAACAGGAGTCTGGAAACAGAGGGGGAGAAACAGGAGTCTGGAAACAGAGGGGCAGAAACAGGAGGCTGGAAACAGAGGGGCAGAAACAGGAGTCTGGAAACAGAGGGGCAGAAACAGGAGTCTGGAAACAGAGGGCGAGAAACAGGAGGCTGGAAACAGAGGGTGAGAAACAGGAGTCTGGAAACAGAGGGGGAGAAACAGGAGTCTGGAAATAGAGGGGCAGAAACAGGAGTCTGGAAACAGAGCGGCAGAAACAGGAGTCTGGAAACAGAGGGGGAGAAACAGGAGTCTGGAAATTGATGGGGAGAAACAGGAGTCTGGAAACAGAGGGTGAGAAACAGGAGTCTGGAAACAGGTGGTGAGAAACAGGAGTCTGGAAACAGAGGGGCAGAATTAGGAATCTGGAAACAGAGGGGGAGAAACAGGAGTCTGGAGACACAGGGTGAGAAACAGAAGTCTGGAAACAGAGGGGCAGGAACAGGAGTCTGGAAACAGAGGGGGAGAAACAGGAGTCTGGAAACAGAGGGAGACAAACAGGAGACTGGAAACAAAGGGGCAGAAACAGGAATCTGGAAACAGAGGGGCAGAAACAGGAGTCTGGAAAATGAGGGGGAGAAACAGGAGTCTGGAAACAGAGGGGGAGAAACAGAAGGCTGGAAACAGAGGGGCAGAAACAGGAGCCTGGAAACAGAGGGGCAGAAACAGGAGTCTGGAAACAGAGGGTGAGAAACAGGAGTCTGGAAACAGAGAGGCAGAAACAGTAGTCTGGAAACAGAGGAGCAGAAACTGGAGTCTGGAAACAGAGGGGGAGAAATAGGAGGCTGGAAACAGAGGGGCAGAAACAGGAGGCTGGAAACAGAGGGGCAGAAACAGGCGTCTGGAAACAGAGGGGGAGAAACAGGAGTCTGGAAACAGAGAGGCAGAAACAGGAGTCTGGAAACAGAGGTGCAGAAACAGGAGTCTGGAAACAGAGGGGGAGAAAAAGGAGTCTGGATACAGAGGGTGAGAAACAGGTGTCTGGAAACAGAGGGGCAGAAACAGGATTCTGGAAACAGAGGGGGAGAAACAGGTGTCTGGAAACAGAGAGGCAGAAACAGGAGTCTGGAAACAGAGGGGCAGAAACAGGAGTCTGGAAACAGAGGGGGAGAAAAAGGAGTCTGGATACAGAGGGTGAGAAACAGTGGTCTGGAAACAGAGGGGCAGAAACAGGATTCTGGAAACAGAGGGGGAGAAACAGGAGTCTGGAAACAGAGGGGCAGAAAGAGGAGTCTGGAAACAGAGGGGCAGATACAGGAGTCTGGAAACAGAGGGGGAGAAACAGGAGGCTGGAAACAGAGTGTGAGAAACAGGAGTCTGGAAACAGAGGGGCAGAAGCAGGAGTCTGGAAACAGAGGGGGAGAAACAGGAGTCTGGAAACAGGTGGTGAGAAACAGGAGTCTGGAAACAGAGGTGGTGAAACAGGAGTCTGGAAACAGAGGGTGAGAAACAGGAGTCTGGAAACAGAGGGGCAGATACAGGAGTCTGGAAACAGAGGGGGAGAAACAGGAGGCTGGAAACAGAGGGTGAGAAACAGGAGTCTGGAAACAGAGGGGGTGAAACAGGAGTCTGGAAACAGAGGGGCAGAAACAGGAGGCTGGAAACAGAGGGGCAGAAAGAGCAGTCTGGAAACAGAGGGGCAGAAACAGGAGGCTGGAAACAGAGGGGGAGAAACAGGAGTCTGGAAACAGAGGGGCAGAAACAGGAGTCTGGAAACAGAGGGGGTCAAACAGGAGTCTTGAAACAGAGGGGGAGAATCAGGAGGCTGGAAACAGAGGGGCAGAGAGAGGAGGCTGGGAACAGAGGGGCAGAAAGAGGAGGCTGGAAACAGAGGGGGAGAAACAGGAGTCTGGAAAAGAGGGTGAAAAACAGGCGTCTGGAAACAGAGGGGCAGAGACACGAGTCTGGAAACAGAGGGGCTGATACAGGAGTCTGGAAACAGAGGCGGAGAAACAGGAGGCTGGAAACAGAGGGTGAGAATCAGGAGGCTGGAAACAGCGGGGGAGGAACCGGAGTCTGGAAACTCAGGGTGCGAAACAGGAGTCTGGAAACAGAGGGGCAGAAGCATGAGTCTGGAGACAGAGGGGGAGAAACAGGAGTCTGGAAACAGTTGGGGAGAAACAGAAGTCTGGAAACAGAGGGGGAGAAACAGGAGTCTGGAAACAGAGGGGGAGAAACAGGAGTCTGGAAACAGAGGGGGAGAAACAGGAGTCTGGAAACAGAGGGGGAGAAACACAAGTCTGGAAACAGAGGGGCAGAAACAGGAGTCTGGAAACAGAGGGGGAGAAACAGGAGTCTGGAAACAGAGAGGCAGAAACAGGAGTCTGGAAACAGAGGGGCAGAAACAGGAGTCTGGAAACAGAGGGGGAGAAACGGGAGTCTGGAAACAGAGGGTGAGAAACAGAAGTCTGGAAACAGAGGGGCAGAAACAGGAGTCTGGAAACAGAGGGGGAGAAACAGGACTCTGGAAACAGAGGGGGAGAAACAGGAGTCTGGAAACAGAGGGGGAGAAACACAAGTCTGGAAACAGAGGGGCAGAAACAGGAGTCTGGAAACAGAGGGGGAGAAACAGGAGTCTGGAAACAGAGAGGCAGAAACAGGAGTCTGGAAACAGAGGGGCAGAAACAGGAGTCTGGAAACAGAGGGGGAGAAACAGGAGTCTGGAAACAGAGGGTGAGAAACAGGCGTCTGGAAACAGAGGGGCAGAAACAGGAGTCTGGAAACAGAGGGGGAGAAACAGGAGTCTGGAAACAGAGGGGCAGAAACAGGAGTCTGGAAACAGAGGGGCAGATACAGGAGTCTGGAAACAGAGGGGGAGAAACAGGAGGCTGGAAACAGAGGGTGAGAAACAGGAGTCTGGAAACAGAGGGGGTGAAACAGGAGTCTGGAAACAGAGGGGGAGAAACAGGAGGCTGGAAACAGAGGGGGAGAAACAGGAGGCTGGAAACAGAGGGGGAGAAACAGGAGTCTGGAAACTCAGGGTGAGAAACAGGAGTCTGGAAACAGAGGGGCAGAAGCAGGAGTCTGGAAACAGAGGGGGAGAAACAGGAGTCTGGAAACAGATGGTGAGAAACAGGAGTCTGGAAACAGAGGGGGTGAAACAGGAGTCTGGAAACAGAGGGGGAGAAACAGGAGGCTGGAAACAGAGGGGGAGAAACAGGAGTCTGGAAACAGAGGGTGAGAAACAGGAGTCTGGAAACAGAGGGGCAGAAACAGGAGTCTGGAAACAGAGTGCGAGAAACAGGAGTCTGGAAACAGAGGGCGAGAAACAGGAGGTTGGAAACAGAGGGGCAGAAACAGGAGGCTGGAAACAGAGGCGGAGAAACAGAAGTCTGGAAACAGAGGCGGAGAAACAGGAGTCTGGAAACAGAGGGGCAGAAACAGGAGTCTGGAAACAGAGCGGGAGAAACAGGAGGCTGGAAACAGAGGGGCAGAAACAGGAGGCTGGAGACAGAGGGGCAGAATAAAGAGTGTGGATACTGAGGGGCAGAAACAGGAGTCTGGAAACAGAGGGGGAGAAACAGGAGTCTGGAAACAGAGGGCGAGAAACAGGAGGTTGGAACAGAGGGGCAGAAACAGGAGGCTGGAAACAGAGGGGGAGAAACAGGAGTCTGGAAACAGAGGGGGAGAAACAGGAGGCAGGAAACAGAGGGGCAGAAACTGGAGTCTGGAAACAGAGGGGCAGAAACAGGAGTCTGGAAACAGAGGGGGAGAAACAGGAGCCTGGAAACAGAGGGGGAGAAACAGGAGGCTGGTAACAGAGGGGCAGAAACAGGATGCTGGAAACACAGTGGCAGAAACAGGAGGCTGGAAACAGATGTGGTGAAACAGGAGTCTGGAAACAGAGGGGCAGAAACAGGAGTCTGTAAACAGAGGGGGAGAAACAGGAGTCTGGAAACAGAGGGGGAGAAACCGGAGTCTGGAAACTCAGGGTGCGAAACAGGAGTCTGGAAACAGAGGGGCAGAAGCAGGAGTCTGGAAACAGAGGGTGAGAAACAGGAGTCTGGAAACAGTTGGTGAGAAACCGGAGTCTGGAAACAGAGGGGCAGAAACAGGAGTATGGAAACAGAGGGGGAGAAACAGGAGTCTGGAAACAGAGGGGGAGAAACAGGTGTCTGGAAACAGAGGGGGAGAAACACGAGTCTGGAAACAGAGGGGCAGAAACAGGAGTCTGGAAACAGAGGGGGAGAAACAGGAGTCTGGAAACAGAGAGGCAGAAACAGGACTCTGGAAACAGAGGGTGAGAAACAGGCGTCTGGAAACAGAGGAGCAGAAACAGGAGTCTGGAAACAGAGGGGGAGAAACAGTAGTCTGGAAACAGAGGGGCAGAAACAGGAGTCTGGAAACAGAGGGGCAGATACAGGAGTCTGGAAACCGAGGGGGAGAAACAGGAGGCTGGAAACAGAGGGTGAGAAACAGGAGTCTGTAAACAGAGGGGGTGAAACAGGAGTCTGGAAACAGAGGGGGAGAAACAGGAGGCTGGAAACAGAGGGGGAGAAACAGGAGGCTGGAAACAGAGGGGGAGAAACAGGAGTCTGGAAACTCAGGGTGAGAAACAGGAGTCTGGAAACAGAGGGGCAGAAGCAGGAGTCTGGAAACAGAGGGGGAGAAACAGGAGTCTGGAAACAGAGGGGGAGAAACATGAGGCTGGAAACAGAGGGGGAGAAACAGGAGTCTGGAAACAGAGGGTGAGAAACAGGAGTCTGGAAACAGAGTGCGAGAAACAGGAGTCTGGAAACAGAGGGCGAGAAACAGGAGGTTGGAAACAGAGGGGCAGAAACAGGAGGCTGGAAACAGAGGCGGAGAAACAGAAGTCTGGAAACAGAGGCGGAGAAACAGGAGTCTGGAAACAGAGGGGCAGAAACAGGAGTCTGGAAACAGAGCGGGAGAAACAGGAGGCTGGAAACAGAGGGGCAGAAACAGGAGGCTGGAAACAGAGGGGCAGAATCAAGAGTGTGGAAACTGAGGGGCAGAAACAGGAGTCTGGAAACAGAGGGGGAGAAACAGGAGGCTGGAAACAGAGGGGCAGAAAGAGGAGGCTGGAAACAGAGGGGCAGAAACAGGAGCCTGGAAACAGAGGGTGAGATACAGGAGTTTGGAAACAGAGGGGGAGAAACAGGAGTCTGGAAACAGAGGGGGAGAAACAGGAGTCTGGAAACAGACGGGCAGAATCAGGAGGCTGGAAACAGAGGGGCAGAAACAGGAGTCTGGAATCAGATGTTGAGAAACAGGAGTCTGGAAACAGAGAGGCAGAAACAGGAGTCTGGTAACAGAGGGGCAGAAAGAGGAGTCTGGAAACAGAGGGGGAGAAGCAGGAGTCTGGAAAAGAGGGTGAGAAACAGGCGTCAGGAAACAGAGGGGCAGAAACACGAGTCTGGAAACAGAGGGGCAGATACAGGAGTCTGGAAACAGAGGCGGAGAAACAGGAGGCTGGAAACAGAGGGTGAGAATCAGGAGGCTGGAAACAGAGGGGGAGAAACCGGAGTCTGGAAACTCAGGGTGAGAAACAGGAGTCTGGAAACAGAGGGGCAGAAGCAGGAGTCTGGAAACAGAGGGGGAGAAACAGGAGTCTGGAAACAGTTGGTGAGAAACAGGAGTCTGGAAACAGAGGGGCAGAAACAGGAGTCTGGAAACAGAGGGGGAGAAACAGGAGTCTGGAAACAGAGGGGGAGAAACAGGAGTCTGGAAACAGAGGGGGAGAAACACGTGTCTGGAAACAGAGGGGCAGAAACAGGAGTCTGGAAACAGAGGGGGAGAAACAGGAGTCTGGAAACAGAGGGCGAGGAACAGGAGGTTGGAAACAGAGCGGCAGAAACAGGAGGCTGGAAACAGATGTTGAGAAACAGGAGTCTGGAAACAGAGAGGCAGAAACAGGAGTCTGGTAACAGAGGGGCAGAAAGAGGAGTCTGGAAACAGAGGGGGAGAAACAGGAGTCTGGAAAAGAGGGTGAAAAACAGGCGTCTGGAAACAGAGGGGCAGAAACACGAGTCTGGAAACAGAGGGGCTGATACAGGAGTCTGGAAACAGAGGCGGAGAAACAGGAGGCTGGAAACAGAGGGTGAGAATCAGGAGGCTGGAAACAGAGGGGGAGAAACCGGAGTCTGGAAACTCAGGGTGCGAAACAGGAGTCTGGAAACAGAGGGGCAGAAGCAGGAGTCTGGAAACAAAGGGGGAGAAACAGGAGTCTGGAAACAGTTGGTGAGAAACAGAAGTCTGGAAACAGAGGGGCAGAAACAGGAGTCTGGAAACAGAGGGGGAGAAACAGGAGTCTGGAAACAGAGGGGGAGAAACAGGAGTCTGGAAACAGAGGGGGAGAAACACAAGTCTGGAAACAGAGGGGCAGAAACAGGAGGCTGGAAACAGAGGGGGAGAAACCGGAGTCTGGAAACTCAGGGTGAGAAACAGGAGTCTGGAAACAGAGGGGCAGAAGCAGGAGTCTGGAAACAGAGGGGGAGAAACAGGAGTCTGGAAACAGTTGGTGAGAAACAGGAGTCTGGAAACAGAGGGGCAGAAACAGGAGTCTGGAAACAGAGGGGGAGAAACAGGAGTCTGGAAACAGAGGGGGAGAAACAGGAGTCTGGAAACAGAGGGGGAGAAACACGTGTCTGGAAACAGAGGGGCAGCAACAGGAGTCTGGAAACAGAGGGGGAGAAACAGGAGTCTGGAAACAGAGGGCGAGGAACAGGAGGTTGGAAACAGAGCGGCAGAAACAGGAGGCTGGAAACAGATGTTGAGAAACAGGAGTCTGGAAACAGAGAGGCAGAAACAGGAGTCTGGTAACAGAGGGGCAGAAAGAGGAGTCTGGAAACAGAGGGGGAGAAACAGGAGTCTGGAAAAGAGGGTGAAAAACAGGCGTCTGGAAACAGAGGGGCAGAAACACGAGTCTGGAAACAGAGGGGCTGATACAGGAGTCTGGAAACAGAGGCGGAGAAACAGGAGGCTGGAAACAGAGGGTGAGAATCAGGAGGCTGGAAACAGAGGGGGAGAAACCGGAGTCTGGAAACTCAGGGTGCGAAACAGGAGTCTGGAAACAGAGGGGCAGAAACAGGAGTCTGGAAACAGAGGGGGAGAAACAGGAGTCTGGAAACAGTTGGTGAGAAACAGAAGTCTGGAAACAGAGGGGCAGAAACAGGAGTCTGGAAACAGAGGGGGAGAAACAGGAGTCTGGAAACAGAGGGGGAGAAACAGGAGTCTGGAAACAGAGGGGGAGAAACACAAGTCTGGAAACAGAGGGGCAGAAACAGGAGGCTGGAAACAGAGGGGGAGAAACCGGAGTCTGGAAACTCAGGGTGAGAAACAGGAGTCTGGAAACAGAGGGGCAGAAGCAGGAGTCTGGAAACAGAGGGGGAGAAACAGGAGTCTGGAAACAGTTGGTGAGAAACAGGAGTCTGGAAACAGAGGGGCAGAAACAGGAGTCTGGAAACAGAGGGGGAGAAACAGGAGTCTGGAAACAGAGGGGGAGAAACAGGAGTCTGGAAACAGAGGGGGAGAAACACGTGTCTGGAAACAGAGGGGCAGCAACAGGAGTCTGGAAACAGAGGGGGAGAAACAGGAGTCTGGAAACAGAGGGCGAGGAACAGGAGGTTGGAAACAGAGCGGCAGAAACAGGAGGCTGGAAACAGATGTTGAGAAACAGGAGTCTGGAAACAGAGAGGCAGAAACAGGAGTCTGGTAACAGAGGGGCAGAAAGAGGAGTCTGGAAACAGAGGGGGAGAAACAGGAGTCTGGAAAAGAGGGTGAAAAACAGGCGTCTGGAAACAGAGGGGCAGAAACACGAGTCTGGAAACAGAGGGGCTGATACAGGAGTCTGGAAACAGAGGCGGAGAAACAGGAGGCTGGAAACAGAGGGTGAGAATCAGGAGGCTGGAAACAGAGGGGGAGAAACCGGAGTCTGGAAACTCAGGGTGCGAAACAGGAGTCTGGAAACAGAGGGGCAGAAACAGGATGCTGGAAACAGAGGGGCATAAACAGGAGGCTGGAAACAGAGGGGGAGAAGCAGGAGTCTGGAAACAGAGGGGGAGAAAGAGGAGTCTGGAAACAGAGGGTGAGAAACAGGAGTCTGGAAACAGAGGGGGAGAAACAGGAGTCTGGAAACAGAGGGGGAGAAACAGGAGTCTGGAAATAGAGGGTGAGAAACAGGAGTCTGGAAACAGAGGGGCAGAATCAGGAGGCTGGAAACAGAGGGGCAGAAGCAGGAGTCTGGAAACAGAGGGTGAGAAACAGGAGACTGGAAACAGAGAGGCAGAAACAGGAGTCTGGAAACAGAGGGGCAGAAACAGGAGTCTGGAAACAGAGGGGGAGAAAAAGGAGTCTGGATACAGAGGGTGAGAAACAGGCGTCTGGAAACAGAGGGGCAGAAACAGGATTCTGGAAACAGAGGGGGAGAAACAGGAGTCTGGAAACAGAGGGGCAGAAAGAGGAGTCTGGAAACAGAGGGGCAGATACAGGAGTCTGGAAACAGAGGGGGAGAAACAGGAGGCTGGAAACAGAGTGTGAGAAACAGGAGTCTGGAAACAGAGGGGCAGAAGCAGGAGTCTGGAAACAGAGGGGGAGAAACAGGAGTCTGGAAACAGAGGGGCAGAAGCAGGAGTCTGGAAACAGAGGGGGAGAAACAGGAGTCTGGAAACAGAGGGCGAGAAACAGGAGGTTGGAAACAGAGGGGCAGAAACAGGAGGCTGGAAACAGAGGGGGAGAAACAGGAGTCTGGAATCAGAGGGGGAGAAACAGGAGGCTGGAAACAGAGCGGCAGAAACAGGAGTCTGGAAACAGAGGGGGAGAAACAGGAGCCTGGAAACAGAGGGGCAGAAACAGGAGGCTGGAAACAGAGGGGCAGAAAGAGCAGTCTGGAAACAGAGGGGCAGAAACAGGAGGCTTGAAACAGAGGGGGAGAAACAGGAGTCTGGAAACAGAGGGGCAGAAACAGGAGTCTGGAAACAGAGGGGGTCAAACAGGAGTCTGGAAACAGAGGGGGAGAATCAGGAGGCTGGAAACAGAGGGGCAGAAAGAGGAGGCTGGAAACAGAGGGGCAGAAACAGGAGCCTGGAAACAAAGGGTGAGAAACAGGAGTCTGGAAACAGAGGGGGAGAAACAGGAGTCTGGAATCAGAGGGGGAGAAACAGGAGTCTGGAAACAGAGGGGCAGAAACAGGAGTCTGGAAACAGAGGGGGAGAATCAGGAGTCTGGAAACAGAGGGGGAGAATCAGGAGGCTGGAAACAGAGGAGCAGATAGAGGAGGCTGGAAACAGAGTGGCAGAAACAGGAGCCTGGAATCAGAGGGTGAGAAACAGGAGTCTGGAAACAGAGGGGGAGAAGCAGGAGTCTGGAAACAGAGGGGCAGAAACAGGAGTCTGGAAACAGAGGGGGAGAAACAGGTGTCTGGAAACAGAGGGGGAGAAAGAGGAGTCTGGAAACAGAGGGTGAGAAACAGGAGTCTGGAAACAGAGGCGGAGAAACAGGAGTCTGGAAACAGAGGGGGAGAAACAGGAGTCGGGAAACAGAGGGTGAGAAACAGGAGTCTGGAAACAGAGGGGCAGAATCAGGAGGCTGGAAACAGAGGGTGAGAAACAGGAGTCTGGAAACAGAGAGGCAGAAACAGGAGTCTGGAAACAGAGGGGCAGGAACAGGCGTCTGGAAACAGAGGGGCAGAAACAGGAGTCTGGAAACAGAGGGGGAGATACAGGAGTCTGGAAACAGAGGGGCAGAAACTGGAGTCTGGAAACAGAGGGGCAGATACAGGAGTCTGGAAACAGAGGGGGAGAAACAGGAGGCTGGAAACAGAGGGTGAGAAACAGGAGTCTGGAAACAGAGGGGGTGAAACAGGAGTCTGGAAACAGAGGGGGAGAAACAGGAGGCTGGAAACAGAGGGGGAGAAACAGGAGGCTGGAAACAGAGGGGGAGAAACAGGAGTCTGGAAACTCAGGGTGAGAAACAGGAGTCTGGAAACAGAGGGGCAGAAGCAGGAGTCTGGAAACAGAGGGGGAGAAACAGGAGTCTGGAAACAGATGGTGAGAAACAGGAGTCTGGAAACAGAGGGGGTGAAACAGGAGTCTGGAAACAGAGGGGGAGAAACAGGAGGCTGGAAACAGAGGGGGAGAAACAGGAGTCTGGAAACAGAGGGTGAGAAACAGGAGTCTGGAAACAGAGCGGCAGAAACAGGAGTCTGGAAACAGAGGGGGAGAAACAGGACTCTGGAAACAGAGGGGGAGAAACAGGAGTCTGGAAACAGAGGGGGAGAAACACAAGTCTGGAAACAGAGGGGCAGAAACAGGAGTCTGGAAGCAGAGGGGGAGAAACAGGAGTCTGGAAACAGAGAGGCAGAAACAGGAGTCTGGAAACAGAGGGGCAGAAACAGGAGTCTGGAAACAGAGGGGGAGAAACAGGAGTCTGGAAACAGTGGGTGAGAAACAGGCGTCTGGAAACAGAGGGGCAGAAACAGGAGTCTGGAAACAGAGGGGGAGAAACAGGAGTCTGGAAACTCAGGGTGAGAAACAGGAGTCTGGAAACAGAGGGGCAGAAGCAGGAGTCTGGAAACAGAGGGGGAGAAACAGGAGTCTGGAATCAGATGGTGAGAAACAGGAGTCTGGAAACAGAGGGGGTGAAACAGGAGTCTGGAAACAGAGGGGGAGAAACAGGAGGCTGGAAACAGAGGGGGAGAAACAGGAGTCTGGAAACAGAGGGTGAGAAACAGGAGTCTGGAAACAGAGGGGCAGAAACAGGAGTCTGGAAACAGAGTGCGAGAAACAGGAGTCTGGAAACAGAGGGCGAGAAACAGGAGGTTGGAAACAGAGGGGCAGAAACAGGAGGCTGGAAACAGAGGCGGAGAAACAGAAGTCTGGAAACAGAGGCGGAGAAACAGGAGTCTGGAAACAGAGGGGCAGAAACAGGAGTCTGGAAACAGAGCGGGAGAAACAGGAGGCTGGAAACAGAGGGGCAGAAACAGGAGGCTGGAGACAGAGGGGCAGAATCAAGAGTGTGGATACTGAGGGGCAGAAACAGGTGTCTGGAAACAGAGGGGGAGAAACAGGAGTCTGGAAACAGAGGGCGAGAAACAGGAGGTTGGAACAGAGGGGCAGAAACAGGAGGCTGGAAACAGAGGGGGAGTAACAGGAGTCTGGAAACAGAGGGGGAGAAACAGGAGGCAGGAAACAGAGGGGCAGAAACTGGAGTCTGGAAACAGAGGGGCAGAAACAGGAGTCTGGAAACAGAGGGGGAGAAACAGGAGCCTGGAAACAGAGGGGGAGAAACAGGAGGCTGGTAACAGAGGGGCAGAAACAGGATGCTGGAAACACAGTGGCAGAAACTGGAGGCTGGAAACAGAGGGGGAGAAGCAGGAGTCTGGAAACAGAGGGGGTGAAGCAGGAGTCTGGAAACAGAGGGGGAGAAACAGGAGTCTGGAAACAGAGGGGCAGAATGAGGAGGCTGGAAACAGAGGGGCAGAAGCAGGAGTCTGGAAACAGAGGGGGAGAAACAGGAGTCTGGAAACAGATGGTGAGAAACAGGAGTCTGGAAACAGAGGGGCAGAAACAGGAGTTTGGAAACAGAGGGGGAGAAACAGGAGTCTGGAAACAGAGGTGGAGAAACAGGAGTCTGGAAACAGAGGGGGAGAAACACGAGTCTGGAAACAGAGGGGCAGAAACAGGAGTCTGGAAACAGAGGGGGAGAAACAGGAGTCTGGAAACAGAGAGGCAGAAACAGGAGTCTGGAAACAGAGGGGCAGAAACAGGAGTCTGGAAACAGAGGGGGAGAAACAGGAGGCTGGATACTGAGGGGCAGAAACTTGCGTCTGGAAACAGAGGGGCAGAAACAGGAGGTTGGAAACAGAGGGGGAGAAACAGGAGTCTGGAAACAGAGGGGCAGAAACAGGAGTCTGGAAACAGAGGGGCAGATACAGGAGTCTGGAAACAGAGGGGGAGAAACAGGAGGCTGGAAACAGAGGGTGAGAAACAGGAGTCTGGAAACAGAGGGGGTGAAACAGGAGTCTGGAAACAGATGGTGAGAAACAGGAGTCTGGAAACAGAGGGGCAGAAACAGGAGTCTGGAAACAGAGGGGGAGAAACAGGAGTCTGGAAACAGAGGGGGAGAAACAGGAGTCTGGAAACAGAGGGTGAGAAACAGGAGTCTGGAAACAGAGGGGCAGAAACAGGAGTCTGGAAACAGAGGGGGAGAAACAGGAGTCTGGAAACAGAGGGCGAGAAACAGGAGGTTGGAAACAGAGGGGCAGAAACAGGAGGCTGGAAACAGAGGCGGAGAAACAGGAGTCTGGAATCAGAGGCGGAGAAACAGGAGTCTGGAAACAGAGGGCGAGAAACAGGAGTTTGGAACAGAGGGGCAGAAACAGGAGGCTGGAAACAGAGGGGGAGAAACAGGAATCTGGAAACAGAGGGGGAGAAACAGCAGGGAGGAATCAGAGGGGCAGAAACTGGAGTCTGGAAACAGAGGGGCAGAAACAGGAGGCTGGAAACAGAGGGGGTGAAGCAGGAGTCTGGAAACAGAGGGGCAGAAACAGGAGTCTGGACACAGGGGGGAGAAACAGGAGTCTGGAAACAGAGGGGGAGAATCAGGAGGCTGGAAACAGAGGGGCAGGAAGAGGAGGCTGGAAACAGAGGGGCAGAAACAGGAGCCTGGAATCAGAGGGTGAGAAACAGGAGTCTAGAAACAGAGGGGGAGAAGCAGGAGTCTGGAAACAGAGGGGGAGAAAGAGGAGTCTGGAAACAGAGGGTGAGAAACAGGAGTCTGGAAACAGAGGGGGAGAAACAGGAGTCTGGAAACAGAGGGGGAGAAACAGGAGTCTGGAAATAGAGGGTGAGAAACAGGAGTCTGGAAACAGAGGGGCAGAATCAGGAGGCTGGAAACAGAGGGGCAGAAGCAGGAGTCTGGAAACAGAGGGTGAGAAACAGGAGTCGGGAAACAGAGAGGCAGAAACACGAGTCTGGAAACAGAGGGGCAGAAACAGGAGTCTGGAAACAGAGGGGGAGAAAAAGGAGTCTGGATACAGAGGGTGAGAAACAGGCGTCTGGAAACAGAGGGGCAGAAACAGGATTCTGGAAACAGAGGGGGAGAAACAGGAGTCTGGAAACAGAGGGGCAGAAAGAGGAGTCTGGAAACAGAGGGGCAGATACAGGAGTCTGGAAACAGAGGGGGAGAAACAGGAGGCTGGAAACAGAGTGTGAGAAACAGGAGTCTGGAAACAGAGGGGCAGAAGCAGGAGTCTGGAAACAGAGGGGGAGAAACAGGAGTCTGGAAACAGGTGGTGAGAAACAGGAGTCTGGAAACAGAGGTGGTGAAACAGGAGTCTGGAAACAGAGGGTGAGAAACAGGAGTCTGGAAACAGAGGGGCGGAAGCAGGAGTCTGGAAACAGAGGGGGAGAAACAGGAGTCTGGAAACAGAGGGCGAGAAACAGGAGGTTGGAAACAGAGGGGCAGAAACAGGAGGCTGGAAACAGAGGGGGAGAAACAGGACTCTGGAATCAGAGGGGGAGAAACAGGAGGCTGGAAACAGAGGGGCAGAAACAGGAGTCTGGAAACAGAGGGGGAGAAACAGGAGCCTGGAAACAGAGGGGGAGAAACAGGAGGCTGGAAACAGAGGGGGAGAAACAGGAGTCTGGAAACTCAGGGTGAGAAACAGGAGTCTGGAAACAGAGGGGCAGAAGCAGGAGTCTGGAAACAGAGGGGGAGAAACAGGAGTCTGGAAACAGATGGTGAGAAACAGGAGTCTGGAAACAGAGGGGGTGAAACAGGAGTCTGGAAACAGAGGGGGAGAAACAGGAGGCTGGAAACAGAGGGGGAGAAACAGGAGTCTGGAAACAGAGGGTGAGAAACAGGAGTCTGGAAACAGAGCGGCAGAAACAGGAGTCTGGAAACAGAGGGGGAGAAACAGGACTCTGGAAACAGAGGGGGAGAAACAGGAGTCTGGAAACAGAGGGGGAGAAACACAAGTCTGGAAACAGAGGGGCAGAAACAGGAGTCTGGAAACAGAGGGGGAGAAACAGGAGTCTGGAAACAGAGAGGCAGAAACAGGAGTCTGGAAACAGAGGGGCAGAAACAGGAGTCTGGAAACAGAGGGGGAGAAACAGGAGTCTGGAAACAGAGGGTGAGAAACAGGCGTCTGGAAACAGAGGGGCAGAAACAGGAGTCTGGAAACAGAGGGGGAGAAACAGGAGTCTGGAAACAGAGGGGCAGAAACAGGAGTCTGGAAACAGAGGGGCAGATACAGGAGTCTGGATACAGAGGGGGAGAAACAGGAGGCTGGAAACAGAGGGTGAGAAACAGGAGTCTGGAAACAGAGGGGGTGAAACAGGAGTCTGGAAACAGAGGGGGAGAAACAGGAGGCTGGAAACAGAGGGGGAGAAACAGGAGGCTGGAAACAGAGGGGGAGAAACAGGAGTCTGGAAACTCAGGGTGAGAAACAGGAGTCTGGAAACAGAGGGGCAGAAGCAGGAGTCTGGAAACAGAGGGGGAGAAACAGGAGTCTGGAATCAGATGGTGAGAAACAGGAGTCTGGAAACAGAGGGGGTGAAACAGGAGTCTGGAAACAGAGGGGGAGAAACAGGAGGCTGGAAACAGAGGGGGAGAAACAGGAGTCTGGAAACAGAGGGTGAGAAACAGGAGTCTGGAAACAGAGGGGCAGAAACAGGAGTCTGGAAACAGAGTGCGAGAAACAGGAGTCTGGAAACAGAGGGCGAGAAACAGGAGGTTGGAAACAGAGGGGCAGAAACAGGAGGCTGGAAACAGAGGCGGAGAAACAGAAGTCTGGAAACAGAGGCGGAGAAACAGGAGTCTGGAAACAGAGGGGCAGAAACAGGAGTCTGGAAACAGAGCGGGAGAAACAGGAGGCTGGAAACAGAGGGGCAGAAACAGGAGGCTGGAGACAGAGGGGCAGAATCAAGAGTGTGGATACTGAGGGGCAGAAACAGGTGTCTGGAAACAGAGGGGGAGAAACAGGAGTCTGGAAACAGAGGGCGAGAAACAGGAGGTTGGAACAGAGGGGCAGAAACAGGAGGCTGGAAACAGAGGGGGAGTAACAGGAGTCTGGAAACAGAGGGGGAGAAACAGGAGGCAGGAAACAGAGGGGCAGAAACTGGAGTCTGGAAACAGAGGGGCAGAAACAGGAGTCTGGAAACAGAGGGGGAGAAACAGGAGCCTGGAAACAGAGGGGGAGAAACAGGAGGCTGGTAACAGAGGGGCAGAAACAGGATGCTGGAAACACAGTGGCAGAAACAGGAGGCTGGAAACAGAGGGGGAGAAGCAGGAGTCTGGAAACAGAGGGGGTGAAGCAGGAGTCTGGAAACAGAGGGGGAGAAACAGGAGTCTGGAAACAGAGGGGCAGAATCAGGAGGCTGGAAACAGAGGGGCAGAAGCAGGAGTCTGGAAACAGAGGGGGAGAAACAGGAGTCTGGAAACAGATGGTGAGAAACAGGAGTCTGGAAACAGAGGGGCAGAAACAGGAGTTTGGAAACAGAGGGGGAGAAACAGGAGTCTGGAAACAGAGGTGGAGAAACAGGAGTCTGGAAACAGAGGGGGAGAAACACGAGTCTGGAAACAGAGGGGCAGAAACAGGAGTCTGGAAACAGAGGGGGAGAAACAGGAGTCTGGAAGCAGAGAGGCAGAAACAGGAGTCTGGAAACAGAGGGGCAGAAACAGGAGTCTGGAAACAGAGGGGGAGAAACAGGAGGCTGGATACTGAGGGGCAGAAACAGGCGTCTGGAAACAGAGGGGCAGAAACAGGAGGTTGGAAACAGAGGGGGAGAAACAGGAGTCTGGAAACAGAGGGGCAGAAACAGGAGTCTGGAAACAGAGGGGCAGATACAGGAGTCTGGAAACAGAGGGGGAGAAACAGGAGGCTGGAAACAGAGGGTGAGAAACAGGAGTCTGGAAACAGAGGGGGTGAAACAGGAGTCTGGAAACAGATGGTGAGAAACAGGAGTCTGGAAACAGAGGGGCAGAAACAGGAGTCTGGAAACAGAGGGGGAGAAACAGGAGTCTGGAAACAGAGGGGGAGAAACAGGAGTCTGGAAACAGAGGGTGAGAAACAGGAGTCTGGAAACAGAGGGGCAGAAACAGGAGTCTGGAAACAGAGGGGGAGAAACAGGAGTCTGGAAACAGAGGGCGAGAAACAGGAGGTTGGAAACAGAGGGGCAGAAACAGGAGGCTGGAAACAGAGGCGGAGAAACAGGAGTCTGGAATCAGAGGCGGAGAAACAGGAGTCTGGAAACAGAGGGCGAGAAACAGGAGTTTGGAACAGAGGGGCAGAAACAGGAGGCTGGAAACAGAGGGGGAGAAACAGGAATCTGGAAACAGAGGGGGAGAAACAGCAGGGAGGAATCAGAGGGGCAGAAACTGGAGTCTGGAAACAGAGGGGCAGAAACAGGAGGCTGGAAACAGAGGGGGTGAAACAGGAGTCTGGAAACAGAGGGGCAGAAACAGGAGTCTGGACACAGGGGGGAGAAACAGGAGTCTGGAAACAGAGGGGGAGAATCAGGAGGCTGGAAACAGAGGGGCAGGAAGAGGAGGCTGGAAACAGAGGGGCAGAAACAGGAGCCTGGAATCAGAGGGTGAGAAACAGGAGTCTAGAAACAGAGGGGGAGAAGCAGGAGTCTGGAAACAGAGGGGGAGAAAGAGGAGTCTGGAAACAGAGGGTGAGAAACAGGAGTCTGGAAACAGAGGGGGAGAAACAGGAGTCTGGAAACAGAGGGGGAGAAACAGGAGTCTGGAAATAGAGGGTGAGAAACAGGAGTCTGGAAACAGAGGGGCAGAATCAGGAGGCTGGAAACAGAGGGGCAGAAGCAGGAGTCTGGAAACAGAGGGTGAGAAACAGGAGTCGGGAAACAGAGAGGCAGAAACAGGAGTCTGGAAACAGAGGGGCAGAAACAGGAGTCTGGAAACAGAGGGGGAGAAAAAGGAGTCTGGATACAGAGGGTGAGAAACAGGCGTCTGGAAACAGAGGGGCAGAAACAGGATTCTGGAAACAGAGGGGGAGAAACAGGAGTCTGGAAACAGAGGGGCAGAAAGAGGAGTCTGGAAACAGAGGGGCAGATACAGGAGTCTGGAAACAGAGGGGGAGAAACAGGAGGCTGGAAACAGAGTGTGAGAAACAGGAGTCTGGAAACAGAGGGGCAGAAGCAGGAGTCTGGAAACAGAGGGGGAGAAACAGGAGTCTGGAAACAGGTGGTGAGAAACAGGAGTCTGGAAACAGAGGTGGTGAAACAGGAGTCTGGAAACAGAGGGTGAGAAACAGGAGTCTGGAAACAGAGGGGCGGAAGCAGGAGTCTGGAAACAGAGGGGGAGAAACAGGAGTCTGGAAACAGAGGGCGAGAAACAGGAGGTTGGAAACAGAGGGGCAGAAACAGGAGGCTGGAAACAGAGGGGGAGAAACAGGAGTCTGGAATCAGAGGGGGAGAAACAGGAGGCTGGAAACAGAGGGGCAGAAACAGGAGTCTGGAAACAGAGGGGGAGAAACAGGAGCCTGGAAACAGAGGGGCAGAAACAGGAGGCTGGAAACAGAGGGGCAGAAAGAGCAGTCTGGAAACAGAGGGGCAGAAACAGGAGGCTTGAAACAGAGGGGGAGAAACAGGAGTCTGGAAACAGAGGGGCAGAAACAGGAGTCTGGAAACAGAGGGGGTCAAACAGGAGTCTGGAAACAGAGGGGGAGAATCAGGAGGCTGGAAACAGAGGGGCAGAAAGAGGAGGCTGGAAACAGAGGGGCAGAAACAGGAGCCTGGAAACAAAGGGTGAGAAACAGGAGTCTGGAATCAGAGGGGGAGAAACAGGAGTCTGGAATCAGAGGGGGAGAAACAGGAGTCTGGAAACAGAGGGGCAGAAACAGGAGTCTGGAAACAGAGGGGGAGAAACAGGAGTCTGAAAAAAGAGGGGGAGAATCAGGAGGCTGGAAACAGAGGAGCAGAAAGAGGAGGCTGGAAACAGAGTGGCAGAAACAGGAGCCTTGAATCAGAGGGTGAGAAACAGGAGTCTGGAAACAGAGGGGGAGAAGCAGGAGTCTGGAAACAGAGGGGCAGAAACAGGAGTCTGGAAACAGAGGGGGAGAAACAGGTGTCTGGAAACAGAGGGGGAGAAAGAGGAGTCTGGAAACAGAGGGTGAGAAACAGGAGTCTGGAAACAGAGGCGGAGAAACAGGAGTCTGGAAACAGAGGGGGAGAAACAGGAGTCGGGAAACAGAGGGTGAGAAACAGGAGTCTGGAAACAGAGGGGCAGAATCAGGAGGCTGGAAACAGAGGGTGAGAAACAGGAGTCTGGAAACAGAGAGGCAGAAACAGGAGTCTGGAAACAGAGGGGCAGAAACAGGCGTCTGGAAACAGAGGGGCAGAAACAGGAGTCTGGAAACAGAGGGGGAGAAACAGGAGTCTGGAAACAGAGGGGCAGAAACAGGAGTCTGGAAACAGAGGGGCAGATACAGGAGTCTGGAAACAGAGGGGGAGAAACAGGAGGCTGGAAACAGAGGGTGAGAAACAGGAGTCTGGAAACAGAGGGGGTGAAACAGGAGTCTGGAAACAGAGGGGGAGAAACAGGAGGCTGGAAACAGAGGGGGAGAAACAGGAGGCTGGAAACAGAGGGGGAGAAACAGGAGTCTGGAAACTCAGGGTGAGAAACAGGAGTCTGGAAACAGAGGGGCAGAAGCAGGAGTCTGGAAACAGAGGGGGAGAAACAGGAGTCTGGAAACAGATGGTGAGAAACAGGAGTCTGGAAACAGAGGGGGTGAAACAGGAGTCTGGAAACAGAGGGGGAGAAACAGGAGGCTGGAAACAGAGGGGGAGAAACAGGAGTCTGGAAACAGAGGGTGAGAAACAGGAGTCTGGAAACAGAGGGGCAGAAACAGGAGTCTGGAAACAGAGGGGGAGAAACAGGACTCTGGAAACAGAGGGGGAGGAACAGGAGTCTGGAAACAGAGGGGGAGAAACACAAGTCTGGAAACAGAGGGGCAGAAACAGGAGTCTGGAAACAGAGGTGGAGAAACAGGAGTCTGGAAACAGAGAGGCAGAAACAGGAGTCTGGAAACAGAGGGGCAGAAACAGGAGTCTGGAAACAGAGGGGGAGAAACAGGAGTCTGGAAACAGAGGGTGAGAAACAGGCATCTGGAAACAGAGGGGCAGAAACAGGAGTCTGGAAACAGAGGGGGAGAAACAGGAGTCTGGAAACAGAGGGGCAGAAACAGGAGTCTGGAAACAGAGGGGCAGATACAGGAGTCTGGAAACAGAGGGGGAGAAACAGGAGGCTGGAAACAGAGGGTGAGAAACAGGAGTCTGGAAACAGAGGGGGTGAAACAGGAGTCTGGAAACAGAGGGGGAGAAACAGGAGGCTGGAAACAGAGGGGGAGAAACAGGAGGCTGGAAACAGAGGGGGAGAAACAGGAGTCTGGAAACTCAGGGTGAGAAACAGGAGTCTGGAAACAGAGGGGCAGAAGCAGGAGTCTGGAAACAGAGGGGGAGAAACAGGAGTCTGGAATCAGATGGTGAGAAACAGGAGTCTGGAAACAGAGGGGGTGAAACAGGAGTCTGGAAACAGAGGGGGAGAAACAGGAGGCTGGAAACAGAGGGGGAGAAACAGGAGTCTGGAAACAGAGGGTGAGAAACAGGAGTCTGGAAACAGAGGGGCAGAAACAGGAGTCTGGAAACAGAGTGCGAGAAACAGGAGTCTGGAAACAGAGGGCGAGAAACAGGAGGTTGGAAACAGAGGGGCAGAAACAGGAGGCTGGAAACAGAGGCGGAGAAACAGAAGTCTGGAAACAGAGGCGGAGAAACAGGAGTCTGGAAACAGAGGGGCAGAAACAGGAGTCTGGAAACAGAGCGGGAGAAACAGGAGGCTGGAAACAGAGGGGCAGAAACAGGAGGCTGGAGACAGAGGGGCAGAATCAAGAGTGTGGATACTGAGGGGCAGAAACAGGTGTCTGGAAACAGAGGGGGAGAAACAGGAGTCTGGAAACAGAGGGCGAGAAACAGGAGGTTGGAACAGAGGGGCAGAAACAGGAGGCTGGAAACAGAGGGGGAGTAACAGGAGTCTGGAAACAGAGGGGGAGAAACAGGAGGCAGGAAACAGAGGGGCAGAAACTGGAGTCTGGAAACAGAGGGGCAGAAACAGGAGTCTGGAAACAGAGGGGGAGAAACAGGAGCCTGGAAACAGAGGGGGAGAAACAGGAGGCTGGTAACAGAGGGGCAGAAACAGGATGCTGGAAACACAGTGGCAGAAACAGGAGGCTGGAAACAGAGGGGAGAAGCAGGAGTCTGGAAACAGAGGGGGTGAAGCAGGAGTCTGGAAACTCAGGGTGAGAAACAGGAGTCTGGAAACAGAGGGGCAGAAGCAGGAGTCTGGAAACAGAGGGGGAGAAACAGGAGTCTGGAAACAGATGGTGAGAAACAGGAGTCTGGAAACAGAGGGGGTGAAACAGGAGTCTGGAAACAGAGGGGGAGAAACAGGAGGCTGGAAACAGAGGGGGAGAAACAGGAGTCTGGAAACAGAGGGTGAGAAACAGGAGTCTGGAAACAGAGGGGCAGAAACAGGAGTCTGGAAACAGAGGGGGAGAAACAGGACTCTGGAAACAGAGGGGGAGAAACAGGAGTCTGGAAACAGAGGGGGAGAAACACAAGTCTGGAAACAGAGGGGCAGAAACAGGAGTCTGGAAACAGAGGTGGAGAAACAGGAGTCTGGAAACAGAGAGGCAGAAACAGGAGTCTGGAAACAGAGGGGCAGAAACAGGAGTCTGGAAACAGAGGGGGAGAAACAGGAGTCTGGAAACAGAGGGTGAGAAACAGGCATCTGGAAACAGAGGGGCAGAAACAGGAGTCTGGAAACAGAGGGGGAGAAACAGGAGTCTGGAAACAGAGGGGCAGAAACAGGAGTCTGGAAACAGAGGGGCAGATACAGGAGTCTGGAAACAGAGGGGGAGAAACAGGAGGCTGGAAACAGAGGGTGAGAAACAGGAGTCTGGAAACAGAGGGGGTGAAACAGGAGTCTGGAAACAGAGGGGGAGAAACAGGAGGCTGGAAACAGAGGGGGAGAAACAGGAGGCTGGAAACAGAGGGGGAGAAACAGGAGTCTGGAAACTCAGGGTGAGAAACAGGAGTCTGGAAACAGAGGGGCAGAAGCAGGAGTCTGGAAACAGAGGGGGAGAAACAGGAGTCTGGAATCAGATGGTGAGAAACAGGAGTCTGGAAACAGAGGGGGTGAAACAGGAGTCTGGAAACAGAGGGGGAGAAACAGGAGGCTGGAAACAGAGGGGGAGAAACAGGAGTCTGGAAACAGAGGGTGAGAAACAGGAGTCTGGAAACAGAGGGGCAGAAACAGGAGTCTGGAAACAGAGTGCGAGAAACAGGAGTCTGGAAACAGAGGGCGAGAAACAGGAGGTTGGAAACAGAGGGGCAGAAACAGGAGGCTGGAAACAGAGGCGGAGAAACAGAAGTCTGGAAACAGAGGCGGAGAAACAGGAGTCTGGAAACAGAGGGGCAGAAACAGGAGTCTGGAAACAGAGCGGGAGAAACAGGAGGCTGGAAACAGAGGGGCAGAAACAGGAGGCTGGAGACAGAGGGGCAGAATCAAGAGTGTGGATACTGAGGGGCAGAAACAGGTGTCTGGAAACAGAGGGGGAGAAACAGGAGTCTGGAAACAGAGGGCGAGAAACAGGAGGTTGGAACAGAGGGGCAGAAACAGGAGGCTGGACACAGAGGGGGAGTAACAGGAGTCTGGAAACAGAGGGGGAGAAACAGGAGGCAGGAAACAGAGGGGCAGAAACTGGAGTCTGGAAACAGAGGGGCAGAAACAGGAGTCTGGAAACAGAGGGGGAGAAACAGGAGCCTGGAAACAGAGGGGGAGAAACAGGAGGCTGGTAACAGAGGGGCAGAAACAGGATGCTGGAAACACAGTGGCAGAAACAGGAGGCTGGAAACAGAGGGGAGAAGCAGGAGTCTGGAAACAGAGGGGGTGAAGCAGGAGTCTGGAAACAGAGGGGGAGAAACAGGAGTCTGGAAACAGAGGGGCAGAATCAGGAGGCTGGAAACAGAGGGGCAGAAGCAGGAGTCTGGAAACAGAGGGGGAGAAACAGGAGTCTGGAAACAGATGGTGAGAAACAGGAGTCTGGAAACAGAGGGGCAGAAACAGGAGTTTGGAAACAGAGGGGGAGAAACAGGAGTCTGGAAACAGAGGTGGAGAAACAGGAGTCTGGAAACAGAGGGGGAGAAACACGAGTCTGGAAACAGAGGGGCAGAAACAGGAGTCTGGAAACAGAGGGGGAGAAACAGGAGTCTGGAAACAGAGAGGCAGAAACAGGAGTCTGGAAACAGAGGGGCAGAAACAGGAGTCTGGAAACAGAGGGGGAGAAACAGGAGGCTGGATACTGAGGGGCAGAAACAGGAGGCTGGATACTGAGGGGCAGAAACAGGCGTCTGGAAACAGAGGGGCAGAAACAGGAGGTTGGAAACAGAGGGTGAGAAACAGGAGTCTGGAAACAGAGGGGGTGAAACAGGAGTCTGGAAACAGATGGTGAGAAACAGGAGTCTGGAAACAGAGGGGCAGAAACAGGAGTCTGGAAACAGAGGGGGAGAAACAGGAGTCTGGAAACAGAGGGGGAGAAACAGGAGTCTGGAAACAGAGGGTGAGAAACAGGAGTCTGGAAACAGAGGGGCAGAAACAGGAGTCTGGAAACAGAGGGGGAGAAACAGGAGTCTGGAAACAGAGGGCGAGAAACAGGAGGTTGGAAACAGAGGGGCAGAAACAGGAGGCTGGAAACAGAGGCGGAGAAACAGGAGTCTGGAATCAGAGGCGGAGAAACAGGAGTCTGGAAACAGAGGGGGAGAAACAGGAGTCTGGAAACAGAGGGCGAGAAACAGGAGGTTGGAAACAGAGGGGCAGAAACAGGAGGCTGGAAACAGAGGGGGAGAAACAGGAATCTGGAAACAGAGGGGGAGAAACAGCAGGGAGGAATCAGAGGGGCAGAAACTGGAGTCTGGAAACAGAGGGGCAGAAACAGGAGTCTGGAAACAGAGGGGGAGAAACAGGAGTCTGGAAATAGAGGGGGAGAAACAGGAGGCTGGTAACAGTGGGGCAGAAACAGGATGCTGGAAACAGAGGGGCAGAAACAGGAGGCTGGAAACAGAGGGGGTGAAACAGGAGTCTGGAAACAGAGGGGCAGAAACAGGAGTCTGGACACAGGGGGGAGAAACAGGAGTCTGGAAACAGAGGGGGAGAATCAGGAGGCTGGAAACAGAGGGGCAGGAAGAGGAGGCTGGAAACAGAGGGGCAGAAACAGGAGCCTGGAATCAGAGGGTGAGAAACAGGAGTCTAGAAACAGAGGGGGAGAAGCAGGAGTCTGGAAACAGAGGGGGAGAAAGAGGAGTCTGGAAACAGAGGGTGAGAAACAGGAGTCTGGAAACAGAGGGGGAGAAACAGGAGTCTGGAAACAGAGGGGGAGAAACAGGAGTCTGGAAATAGAGGGTGAGAAACAGGAGTCTGGAAACAGAGGGGCAGAATCAGGAGGCTGGAAACAGAGGGGCAGAAGCAGGAGTCTGGAAACAGAGGGTGAGAAACAGGAGTCGGGAAACAGAGAGGCAGAAACAGGAGTCTGGAAACAGAGGGGCAGAAACAGGAGTCTGGAAACAGAGGGGGAGAAAAAGGAGTCTGGATACAGAGGGTGAGAAACAGGCGTCTGGAAACAGAGGGGCAGAAACAGGATTCTGGAAACAGAGGGGGAGAAACAGGAGTCTGGAAACAGAGGGGCAGAAAGAGGAGTCTGGAAACAGAGGGGCAGATACAGGAGTCTGGAAACAGAGGGGGAGAAACAGGAGGCTGGAAACAGAGTGTGAGAAACAGGAGTCTGGAAACAGAGGGGCAGAAGCAGGAGTCTGGAAACAGAGGGGGAGAAACAGGCGTCTGGAAACAGGTGGTGAGAAACAGGAGTCTGGAAACAGAGGTGGTGAAACAGGAGTCTGGAAACAGAGGGTGAGAAACAGGAGTCTGGAAACAGAGGGGCAGAAGCAGGAGTCTGGAAACAGAGGGGGAGAAACAGGAGTCTGGAAACAGAGGGCGAGAAACAGGAGGTTGGAAACAGAGGGGCAGAAACAGGAGGCTGGAAACAGAGGCGGAGAAACAGGAGTCTGGAATCAGAGGGGGAGAAACAGGAGGCTGGAAACAGAGGGGCAGAAACAGGAGTCTGGAAACAGAGGGGGAGAAACAGGAGCCTGGAAACAGAGGGGCAGAAACAGGAGGCTGGAAACAGAGGGGCAGAAAGAGCAGTCTGGAAACAGAGGGGCAGAAACAGGAGGCTTGAAACAGAGGGGGAGAAACAGGAGTCTGGAAACAGAGGGGCAGAAACAGGAGTCTGGAAACAGAGGGGGTCAAACAGGAGTCTGGAAACAGAGGGGGAGAATCAGGAGGCTGGAAACAGAGGGGCAGAAAGAGGAGGCTGGAAACAGAGGGGCAGAAACAGGAGCCTGGAAACAAAGGGTGAGAAACAGGAGTCTGGAAACAGAGGGGGAGAAACAGGAGTCTGGAATCAGAGGGGGAGGAACAGGAGTCTGGAAACAGAGGGGCAGAAACAGGAGTCTGGAAACAGAGGGGGAGAAACAGGTGTCTGAAAAAAGAGGGGGAGAATCAGGAGGCTGGAAACAGAGGAGCAGAAAGAGGACGCTGGAAACAGAGTGGAAGAAACAGGAGCCTTGAATCAGAGGGTGAGAAACAGGAGTCTGGAAACAGAGGGGGAGAAGCAGGAGTCTGGAAACAGAGGGGCAGAAACAGGAGTCTGGAAACAGAGGGGGAGAAACAGGTGTCTGGAAACAGAGGGGGAGAAAGAGGAGTCTGGAAACAGAGGGTGAGAAACAGGAGTCTGGAAACAGAGGCGGAGAAACAGGAGTCTGGAAACAGAGGGGGAGAAACAGGAGTCGGGAAACAGAGGGTGAGAAACAGGAGTCTGGAAACAGAGGGGCAGAATCAGGAGGCTGGAAACAGAGGGTGAGAAACAGGAGTCTGGAAACAGAGAGGCAGAAACAGGAGTCTGGAAACAGAGGGGCAGAAACAGGCGTCTGGAAACAGAGGGGCAGAAACAGGAGTCTGGAAACAGAGGGGGGGAAACAGGAGTCTGGAAACAGAGGGGCAGAAACAGGAGTCTGGAAACAGAGGGGCAGATACAGGAGTCTGGAAACAGAGGGGGAGAAACAGGAGGCTGGAAACAGAGGGTGAGAAACAGGAGTCTGGAAACAGAGGGGGTGAAACAGGAGTCTGGAAACAGAGGGGGAGAAACAGGAGGCTGGAAACAGAGGGGGAGAAACAGGAGGCTGGAAACAGAGGGGGAGAAACAGGAGTCTGGAAACTCAGGGTGAGAAACAGGAGTCTGGAAACAGAGGGGCAGAAGCAGGAGTCTGGAAACAGAGGGGGAGAAACAGGAGTCTGGAAACAGATGGTGAGAAACAGGAGTCTGGAAACAGAGGGGGTGAAACAGGAGTCTGGAAACAGAGGGGGAGAAACAGGAGGCTGGAAACAGAGGGGGAGAAACAGGAGTCTGGAAACAGAGGGTGAGAAACAGGAGTCTGGAAACAGAGGGGCAGAAACAGGAGTCTGGAAACAGAGGGGGAGAAACAGGACTCTGGAAACAGAGGGGGAGAAACAGGAGTCTGGAAACAGAGGGGGAGAAACACAAGTCTGGAAACAGAGGGGCAGAAACAGGAGTCTGGAAACAGAGGTGGAGAAACAGGAGTCTGGAAACAGAGAGGCAGAAACAGGAGTCTGGAAACAGAGGGGCAGAAACAGGAGTCTGGAAACAGAGGGGGAGAAACAGGAGTCTGGAAACAGAGGGTGAGAAACAGGCATCTGGAAACAGAGGGGCAGAAACAGGAGTCTGGAAACAGAGGGGGAGAAACAGGAGTCTGGAAACAGAGGGGCAGAAACAGGAGTCTGGAAACAGAGGGGCAGATACAGGAGTCTGGAAACAGAGGGGGAGAAACAGGAGGCTGGAAACAGAGGGTGAGAAACAGGAGTCTGGAAACAGAGGGGGTGAAACAGGAGTCTGGAAACAGAGGGGGAGAAACAGGAGGCTGGAAACAGAGGGGGAGAAACAGGAGGCTGGAAACAGAGGGGGAGAAACAGGAGTCTGGAAACTCAGGGTGAGAAACAGGAGTCTGGAAACAGAGGGGCAGAAGCAGGAGTCTGGAAACAGAGGGGGAGAAACAGGAGTCTGGAATCAGATGGTGAGAAACAGGAGTCTGGAAACAGAGGGGGTGAAACAGGAGTCTGGAAACAGAGGGGGAGAAACAGGAGGCTGGAAACAGAGGGGGAGAAACAGGAGTCTGGAAACAGAGGGTGAGAAACAGGAGTCTGGAAACAGAGGGGCAGAAACAGGAGTCTGGAAACAGAGTGCGAGAAACAGGAGTCTGGAAACAGAGGGCGAGAAACAGGAGGTTGGAAACAGAGGGGCAGAAACAGGAGGCTGGAAACAGAGGCGGAGAAACAGAAGTCTGGAAACAGAGGCGGAGAAACAGGAGTCTGGAAACAGAGGGGCAGAAACAGGAGTCTGGAAACAGAGCGGGAGAAACAGGAGGCTGGAAACAGAGGGGCAGAAACAGGAGGCTGGAGACAGAGGGGCAGAATCAAGAGTGTGGATACTGAGGGGCAGAAACAGGTGTCTGGAAACAGAGGGGGAGAAACAGGAGTCTGGAAACAGAGGGCGAGAAACAGGAGGTTGGAACAGAGGGGCAGAAACAGGAGGCTGGAAACAGAGGGGGAGTAACAGGAGTCTGGAAAAGGAGGGGGAGAAACAGGAGGCAGGAAACAGAGGGGCAGAAACTGGAGTCTGGAAACAGAGGGGCAGAAACAGGAGTCTGGAAACAGAGGGGGAGAAACAGGAGCCTGGAAACAGAGGGGGAGAAACAGGAGGCTGGTAACAGAGGGGCAGAAACAGGATGCTGGAAACACAGTGGCAGAAACAGGAGGCTGGAAACAGAGGGGGAGAAGCAGGAGTCTGGAAACAGAGGGGGTGAAGCAGGAGTCTGGAAACAGAGGGGGAGAAACAGGAGTCTGGAAACAGAGGGGCAGAAACAGGAGTCTGGAAACAGAGGGGGAGAAACAGGAGTCTGGAAACAGAGGGCGAGAAACAGGAGGTTGGAAACAGAGGGGCAGAAACAGGAGGCTGGAAACAGAGGCGGAGAAACAGGAGTCTGGAATCAGAGGCGGAGAAACAGGAGTCTGGAAACAGAGGGGGAGAAACAGGAGTCTGGAAACAGAGGGCGAGAAACAGGAGGTTGGAAACAGAGGGGCAGAAACAGGAGGCTGGAAACAGAGGGGGAGGAACAGGAATCTGGAATCAGAGGGGGAGAAACAGCAGGGAGGAATCAGAGGGGCAGAAACTGGAGTCTGGAAACAGAGGGGCAGAAACAGGAGTCTGGAAACAGAGGGGGAGAAACAGGAGTCTGGAAATAGAGGGGGAGAAACAGGAGGCTGGTAACAGTGGGGCAGAAACAGGATGCTGGAAACAGAGGGGCAGAAACAGGAGGCTGGAAACAGAGGGGGTGAAACAGGAGTCTGGAAACAGAGGGGCAGAAACAGGAGTCTGGACACAGGGGGGAGAAACAGGAGTCTGGAAACAGAGGGGGAGAATCAGGAGGCTGGAAACAGAGGGGCAGGAAGAGGAGGCTGGAAACAGAGGGGCAGAAACAGGAGCCTGGAATCAGAGGGTGAGAAACAGGAGTCTAGAAACAGAGGGGGAGAAGCAGGAGTCTGGAAACAGAGGGGGAGAAAGAGGAGTCTGGAAACAGAGGGTGAGAAACAGGAGTCTGGAAACAGAGGGGGAGAAACAGGAGTCTGGAAACAGAGGGGGAGAAACAGGAGTCTGGAAATAGAGGGTGAGAAACAGGAGTCTGGAAACAGAGGGGCAGAATCAGGAGGCTGGAAACAGAGGGGCAGAAGCAGGAGTCTGGAAACAGAGGGTGAGAAACAGGAGTCGGGAAACAGAGAGGCAGAAACAGGAGTCTGGAAACAGAGGGGCAGAAACAGGAGTCTGGAAACAGAGGGGGAGAAAAAGGAGTCTGGACACAGAGGGTGAGAAACAGGCGTCTGGAAACAGAGGGGCAGAAACAGGATTCTGGAAACAGAGGGGGAGAAACAGGAGTCTGGGAACAGAGGGGCAGAAAGAGGAGTCTGGAAACAGAGGGGCAGATACAGGAGTCTGGAAACAGAGGGGGAGAAACAGGAGGCTGGAAACAGAGTGTGAGAAACAGGAGTCTGGAAACAGAGGGGCAGAAGCAGGAGTCTGGAAACAGAGGGGGAGAAACAGGAGTCTGGAAACAGGTGGTGAGAAACAGGAGTCTGGAAACAGAGGTGGTGAAACAGGAGTCTGGAAACAGAGGGTGAGAAACAGGAGTCTGGAAACAGAGGGGCAGAAGCAGGAGTCTGGAAACAGAGGGGGAGAAACAGGAGTCTGGAAACAGAGGGCGAGAAACAGGAGGTTGGAAACAGAGGGGCAGAAACAGGAGGCTGGAAACAGAGGCGGAGAAACAGGAGTCTGGAATCAGAGGGGGAGAAACAGGAGGCTGGAAACAGAGGGGCAGAAACAGGAGTCTGGAAACAGAGGGGGAGAAACAGGAGCCTGGAAACAGAGGGGCAGAAACAGGAGGCTGGAAACAGAGGGGCAGAAAGAGCAGTCTGGAAACAGAGGGGCAGAAACAGGAGGCTTGAAACAGAGGGGGAGAAACAGGAGTCTGGAAACAGAGGGGCAGAAACAGGAGTCTGGAAACAGAGGGGGTCAAACAGGAGTCTGGAAACAGAGGGGGAGAATCAGGAGGCTGGAAACAGAGGGGCAGAAAGAGGAGGCTGGAAACAGAGGGGCAGAAACAGGAGCCTGGAAACAAAGAGTGAGAAACAGGAGTCTGGAAACAGAGGGGGAGAAACAGGAGTCTGGAATCAGAGGGGGAGAAACAGGAGTCTGGAAACAGAGGGGCAGAAACAGGAGTCTGGAAACAGAGGGGGAGAAACAGGAGTCTGAAAAAAGAGGGGGAGAATCAGGAGGCTGGAAACAGAGGAGCAGAAAGAGGACGCTGGAAACAGAGTGGCAGAAACAGGAGCCTTGAATCAGAGGGTGAGAAACAGGAGTCTGGAAACAGAGGGGGAGAAGCAGGAGTCTGGAAACAGAGGGGCAGAAACAGGAGTCTGGAAACAGAGGGGGAGAAACAGGTGTCTGGAAACAGAGGGGGAGAAAGAGGAGTCTGGAAACAGAGGGTGAGAAACAGGAGTCTGGAAACAGAGGCGGAGAAACAGGAGTCTGGAAACAGAGGGGGAGAAACAGGAGTCGGGAAACAGAGGGTGAGAAACAGGAGTCTGGAAACAGAGGGGCAGAATCAGGAGGCTGGAAACAGAGGGTGAGAAACAGGAGTCTGGAAACAGAGAGGCAGAAACAGGAGTCTGGAAACAGAGGGGCAGAAACAGGCGTCTGGAAACAGAGGGGCAGAAACAGGAGTCTGGAAACAGAGGGGGGGAAACAGGAGTCTGGAAACAGAGGGGCAGAAACAGGAGTCTGGAAACAGAGGGGCAGATACAGGAGTCTGGAAACAGAGGGGGAGAAACAGGAGTCTGGAAACAGAGGGGCAGAATCAGGAGGCTGGAAACAGAGGGTGAGAAACAGGAGTCTGGAAACAGAGAGGCAGAAACAGGAGTCTGGAAACAGAGGGGCAGAAACAGGCGTCTGGAAACAGAGGGGCAGAAACAGGAGTCTGGAAACAGAGGGGGAGAAACAGGAGTCTGGAAACAGAGGGGCAGAAACAGGAGTCTGGAAACAGAGGGGCAGATACAGGAGTCTGGAAACAGAGGGGGAGAAACAGGAGGCTGGAAACAGAGGGTGAGAAACAGGAGTCTGGAAACAGAGGGGGTGAAACAGGAGTCTGGAAACAGAGGGGGAGAAACAGGAGGCTGGAAACAGAGGGGGAGAAACAGGAGGCTGGAAACAGAGGGGGAGAAACAGGAGTCTGGAAACTCAGGGTGAGAAACAGGAGTCTGGAAACAGAGGGGCAGAAGCAGGAGTCTGGAAACAGAGGGGGAGAAACAGGAGTCTGGAAACAGATGGTGAGAAACAGGAGTCTGGAAACAGAGGGGGTGAAACAGGAGTCTGGAAACAGAGGGGGAGAAACAGGAGGCTGGAAACAGAGGGGGAGAAACAGGAGTCTGGAAACAGAGGGTGAGAAACAGGAGTCTGGAAACAGAGGGGCAGAAACAGGAGTCTGGAAACAGAGGGGGAGAAACAGGACTCTGGAAACAGAGGGGGAGAAACAGGAGTCTGGAAACAGAGGGGGAGAAACACAAGTCTGGAAACAGAGGGGCAGAAACAGGAGTCTGGAAACAGAGGTGGAGAAACAGGAGTCTGGAAACAGAGAGGCAGAAACAGGAGTCTGGAAACAGAGGGGCAGAAACAGGAGTCTGGAAACAGAGGGGGAGAAACAGGAGTCTGGAAACAGAGGGTGAGAAACAGGCATCTGGAAACAGAGGGGCAGAAACAGGAGTCTGGAAACAGAGGGGGAGAAACAGGAGTCTGGAAACAGAGGGGCAGAAACAGGAGTCTGGAAACAGAGGGGCAGATACAGGAGTCTGGAAACAGAGGGGGAGAAACAGGAGGCTGGAAACAGAGGGTGAGAAACAGGAGTCTGGAAACAGAGGGGGTGAAACAGGAGTCTGGAAACAGAGGGGGAGAAACAGGAGGCTGGAAACAGAGGGGGAGAAACAGGAGGCTGGAAACAGAGGGGGAGAAAAAGGAGTCTGGAAACTCAGGGTGAGAAACAGGAGTCTGGAAACAGAGGGGCAGAAGCAGGAGTCTGGAAACAGAGGGGGAGAAACAGGAGTCTGGAATCAGATGGTGAGAAACAGGAGTCTGGAAACAGAGGGGGTGAAACAGGAGTCTGGAAACAGAGGGGGAGAAACAGGAGGCTGGAAACAGAGGGGGAGAAACAGGAGTCTGGAAACAGAGGGTGAGAAACAGGAGTCTGGAAACAGAGGGGCAGAAACAGGAGTCTGGAAACAGAGTGCGAGAAACAGGAGTCTGGAAACAGAGGGCGAGAAACAGGAGGTTGGAAACAGAGGGGCAGAAACAGGAGGCTGGAAACAGAGGCGGAGAAACAGAAGTCTGGAAACAGAGGCGGAGAAACAGGAGTCTGGAAACAGAGGGGCAGAAACAGGAGTCTGGAAACAGAGCGGGAGAAACAGGAGGCTGGAAACAGAGGGGCAGAAACAGGAGGCTGGAGACAGAGGGGCAGAATCAAGAGTGTGGATACTGAGGGGCAGAAACAGGTGTCTGGAAACAGAGGGCGAGAAACAGGAGGTTGGAACAGAGGGGCAGAAACAGGAGGCTGGAAACAGAGGGGGAGTAACAGGAGTCTGGAAACAGAGGGGGAGAAACAGGAGGCAGGAAACAGAGGGGCAGAAACTGGAGTCTGGAAACAGAGGGGCAGAAACAGGAGTCTGGAAACAGAGGGGGAGAAACAGGAGCCTGGAAACAGAGGGGGAGAAACAGGAGGCTGGTAACAGAGGGGCAGAAACAGGATGCTGGAAACACAGTGGCAGAAACAGGAGGCTGGAAACAGAGGGGGAGAAGCAGGAGTCTGGAAACAGAGGGGGTGAAGCAGGAGTCTGGAAACAGACGGGGAGAAACAGGAGTCTGGAAACAGAGGGGCAGAATCAGGAGGCTGGAAACAGAGGGGCAGAAGCAGGAGTCTGGAAACAGAGGGGGAGAAACAGGAGTCTGGAAACAGATGGTGAGAAACAGGAGTCTGGAAACAGAGGGGCAGAAACAGGAGTTTGGAAACAGAGGGGGAGAAACAGGAGTCTGGAAACAGAGGTGGAGAAACAGGAGTCTGGAAACAGAGGGGGAGAAACACGAGTCTGGAAACAGAGGGGCAGAAACAGGAGTCTGGAAACAGAGGGGGAGAAACAGGAGTCTGGAAACAGAGAGGCAGAAACAGGAGTCTGGAAACAGAGGGGCAGAAACAGGAGTCTGGAAACAGAGGGGGAGAAACAGGAGGCTGGATACTGAGGGGCAGAAACAGGCGTCTGGAAACAGAGGGGCAGAAACAGGAGGTTGGAAACAGAGGGGGAGAAACAGGAGTCTGGAAACAGAGGGGGAGAAACAGGAGGCTGGATACTGAGGGGCAGAAACAGGCGTCTGGAAACAGAGGGGCAGAAACAGGAGGTTGGAAACAGAGGGGGAGAAACAGGAGTCTGGAAACAGAGGGGCAGAAACAGGAGTCTGGAAACAGAGGGGCAGATACAGGAGTCTGGAAACAGAGGTTGAGAAACAGGAGGCTGGAAACAGAGGGGCAGAAACAGGAGTCTGGAAACAGAGGGGGAGAAACAGGAGTCTGGAAACAGAGGGGGAGAAACAGGAGTCTGGAAACAGAGGGTGAGAAACAGGAGTCTGGAAACAGAGGGGCAGAAACAGGAGTCTGGAAACAGAGGGGGAGAAACAGGAGTCTGGAAACAGAGGGCGAGAAACAGGAGTTTGGAACAGAGGGGCAGAAACAGGAGGCTGGAAACAGAGGGGGAGAAACAGGAATCTGGAAACAGAGGGGGAGAAACAGCAGGGAGGGATCAGAGGGGCAGAAACTGGAGTCTGGAAACAGAGGGGCAGAAACAGGAGTCTGGAAACAGAGGGGGAGAAACAGGAGTCTGGAAATAGAGGGGGAGAAACAGGAGGCTGGTAACAGTGGGGCAGAAACAGGATGCTGGAAACAGAGGGGCAGAAACAGGAGGCTGGAAACAGAGGGGGTGAAACAGGAGTCTGGAAACAGAGGGGCAGAAACAGGAGTCTGGACACAGGGGGGAGAAACAGGAGTCTGGAAACAGAGGGGGAGAATCAGGAGGCTGGAAACAGAGGGGCAGGAAGAGGAGGCTGGAAACAGAGGGGCAGAAACAGGAGCCTGGAATCAGAGGGTGAGAAACAGGAGTCTAGAAACAGAGGGGGAGAAGCAGGAGTCTGGAAACAGAGGGGGAGAATGAGGAGTCTGGAAACAGAGGGTGAGAAACAGGAGTCTGGAAACAGAGGGGGAGAAACAGGAGTCTGGAAACAGAGGGGGAGAAACAGGAGTCTGGAAATAGAGGGTGAGAAACAGGAGTCTGGAAACAGAGGGGCAGAATCAGGAGGCTGGAAACAGAGGGGCAGAAGCAGGAGTCTGGAAACAGAGGGTGAGAAACAGGAGTCGGGAAACAGAGAGGCAGAAACAGGAGTCTGGAAACAGAGGGGCAGAAACAGGAGTCTGGAAACAGAGGGGGAGAAAAAGGAGTCTGGATACAGAGGGTGAGAAACAGGCGTCTGGAAACAGAGGGGCAGAAACAGGATTCTGGAAACAGAGGGGGAGAAACAGGAGTCTGGAAACAGAGGGGCAGAAAGAGGAGTCTGGAAACAGAGGGGCAGATACAGGAGTCTGGAAACAGAGGGGGAGAAACAGGAGGCTGGAAACAGAGTGTGAGAAACAGGAGTCTGGAAACAGAGGGGCAGAAGCAGGAGTCTGGAAACAGAGGGGGAGAAACAGGAGTCTGGAAACAGGTGGTGAGAAACAGGAGTCTGGAAACAGAGGTGGTGAAACAGGAGTCTGGAAACAGAGGGTGAGAAACAGGAGTCTGGAAACAGAGGGGCAGAAGCAGGAGTCTGGAAACAGAGGGGGAGAAACAGGAGTCTGGAAACAGAGGGCGAGAAACAGGAGGTTGGAAACAGAGGGGCAGAAACAGGAGGCTGGAAACAGAGGGGGAGAAACAGGAGTCTGGAATCAGAGGGGGAGAAACAGGAGGCTGGAAACAGAGGGGCAGAAACAGGAGTCTGGAAACAGAGGGGGAGAAACAGGAGCCTGGAAACAGAGGGGCAGAAACAGGAGGCTGGAAACAGAGGGGCAGAAAGAGCAGTCTGGAAACAGAGGGGCAGAAACAGGAGGCTTGAAACAGAGGGGGAGAAACAGGAGTCTGGAAACAGAGGGGCAGAAACAGGAGTCTGGAAACAGAGGGGGTCAAACAGGAGTCTGGAAACAGAGGGGGAGAATCAGGAGGCTGGAAACAGAGGGGCAGAAAGAGGAGGCTGGAAACAGAGGGGCAGAAACAGGAGCCTGGAAACAAAGGGTGAGAAACAGGAGTCTGGAAACAGAGGGGGAGAAACAGGAGTCTGGAATCAGAGGGGGAGAAACAGGAGTCTGGAAACAGAGGGGCAGAAACAGGAGTCTGGAAACAGAGGTGGAGAAACAGGAGTCTGAAAAAAGAGGGGGAGAATCAGGAGGCTGGAAACAGAGGAGCAGAAAGAGGAGGCTGGAAACAGAGTGGCAGAAACAGGAGCCTTGAATCAGAGGGTGAGAAACAGGAGTCTGGAAACAGAGGGGGAGAAGCAGGAGTCTGGAAACAGAGGGGCAGAAACAGGAGTCTGGAAACAGAGGGGGAGAAACAGGTGTCTGGAAACAGAGGGGGAGAAAGAGGAGTCTGGAAACAGAGGGTGAGAAACAGGAGTCTGGAAACAGAGGCGGAGAAACAGGAGTCTGGAAACAGAGGGGGAGAAACAGGAGTCGGGAAACAGAGGGTGAGAAACAGGAGTCTGGAAACAGAGGGGCAGAATCAGGAGGCTGGAAACAGAGGGTGAGAAACAGGAGTCTGGAAACAGAGAGGCAGAAACAGGAGTCTGGAAACAGAGGGGCAGAAACAGGCGTCTGGAAACAGAGGGGCAGAAACAGGAGTCTGGAAACAGAGGGGGAGAAACAGGAGTCTGGAAACAGAGGGGCAGAAACAGGAGTCTGGAAACAGAGGGGCAGATACAGGAGTCTGGAAACAGAGGGGGAGAAACAGGAGGCTGGAAACAGAGGGTGAGAAACAGGAGTCTGGAAACAGAGGGGGTGAAACAGGAGTCTGGAAACAGAGGGGGAGAAACAGGAGGCTGGAAACAGAGGGGGAGAAACAGGAGGCTGGAAACAGAGGGGGAGAAACAGGAGTCTGGAAACTCAGGGTGAGAAACAGGAGTCTGGAAACAGAGGGGCAGAAGCAGGAGTCTGGAAACAGAGGGGGAGAAACAGGAGTCTGGAAACAGATGGTGAGAAACAGGAGTCTGGAAACAGAGGGGGTGAAACAGGAGTCTGGAAACAGAGGTGGAGAAACAGGAGACTGGAAACAGAGGGGGAGAAACAGGAGTCTGGAAACAGAGGGTGAGAAACAGGAGTCTGGAAACAGAGGGGCAGAAACAGGAGTCTGGAAACAGAGGGCGAGAAACAGGAGGTTGGAAACAGAGGGGCAGAAACAGGAGGCTGGAAACAGAGGCGGAGAAACAGAAGTCTGGAAACAGAGGCGGAGAAACAGGAGTCTGGAAACAGAGGGGCAGAAACAGGAGTCTGGAAACAGAGCGGGAGAAACAGGAGGCTGGAAACAGAGGGGCCGAAACAGGAGGCTGGAGACAGAGAGGCAGAATCAAGAGTGTGGATACTGAGGGGCAGAAACAGGAGTCTGGAAACAGAGGGGGAGAAACAGGAGTCTGGAAACAGAGGGCGAGAAACAGGAGGTTGGAACAGAGGGGCAGAAACAGGAGGCTGGAAACAGAGGGGGAGAAACAGGAGTCTGGAAACAGAGGGGGAGAAACAGGAGGCAGGAAACTGAGGGGCAGAAACTGGAGTCTGGAAACAGAGGGGCAGAAACAGGAGTCTGGAAACAGAGGGGGAGAAACAGGAGCCTGGAAACAGAGGGGGAGAAACAGGAGGCTGGTAACAGAGGGGCAGAAACAGGATGCTGGAAACACAGTGGCAGAAACAGGAGGCTGGAAACAGATGTGGTGAAAAAGGAGTCTGGAAACAGAGGGGCAGAAACTGGAGTCTGGAAACAGAGGGGGAGAAACAGGAGTCTGGAAACAGAGGGGGAGAATCAGGAGGCTGGAAACAGAGGGGCAGAAAGAGGAGTCTGGAAACAGAGGGGCAGAAACAGGAGCCTGGAATCAGAGGGTGAGAAACAGGAGTCTGGAAACAGAGGGGGAGAAGCAGGAGTCTGGAAACAGAGGGGGTGAAGCAGGAGTCTGGAAACAGAGGGGGAGAAACAGGAGTCTGGAAACAGAGGGGCAGAATCAGGAGGCTGGAAACAGAGGGGCAGAAGCAGGAGTCTGGAAACAGAGGGGGAGAAACAGGAGTCTGGAAACAGATGGTGAGAAACAGGAGTCTGGAAACAGAGGGGCAGAAACAGGAGTTTGGAAACAGAGGGGGAGAAACAGGAGTCTGGAAACAGAGGGGGAGAAACAGGAGTCTGGAAACAGAGGGGGAGAAACACGAGTCTGGAAACAGAGGGGCAGAAACAGGAGTCTGGAAACAGAGGGGGAGAAACAGGAGTCTGGAAACAGAGAGGCAGAAACAGGAGTCTGGAAACAGAGGGGCAGAAACAGGAGTCTGGAAACAGAGGGGGAGAAACAGGAGGCTGGATACTGAGGGGCAGAAACAGGCGTCTGGAAACAGAGGGGCAGAAAAAGGAGGTTGGAAACAGAGGGGGAGAAACAGGAGTCTGGAAACAGAGGGGCAGAAACAGGAGTCTGGAAACAGAGGGGCAGATACAGGAGTCTGGAAACAGAGGGGGAGAAACAGGAGGCTGGAAACAGAGGGTGAGAAACAGGAGTCTGGAAACAGAGGGGGTGAAACAGGAGTCTGGAAACAGATGGTGAGAAACAGGAGTCTGGAAACAGAGGGGCAGAAACAGGAGTCTGGAAACAGAGGGGGAGAAACAGGAGTCTGGAAACAGAGGGGGAGAAACAGGAGTCTGGAAACAGAGGGTGAGAAACAGGAGTCTGGAAACAGAGGGGCAGAAACAGGAGTCTGGAAACAGAGGGGGAGAAACAGGAGTCTGGAAACAGAGGGCGAGAAACAGGAGGTTGGAAACAGAGGGGCAGAAACAGGAGGCTGGAAACAGAGGCGGAGAAACAGGAGTCTGGAATCAGAGGCGGAGAAACAGGAGTCTGGAAACAGAGGGCGAGAAACAGGAGGTTGGAACAGAGGGGCAGAAACAGGAGGCTGGAAACAGAGGGGGAGAAACAGGAATCTGGAAACAGAGGGGGAGAAACAGCAGGGAGGAATCAGAGGGGCAGAAACTGGAGTCTGGAAACAGAGGGGCAGAAACAGGAGTCTGGAAACAGAGGGGGAGAAACAGGAGTCTGGAAATAGAGGGGGAGAAACAGGAGGCTGGTAACAGTGGGGCAGAAACAGGATGCTGGAAACAGAGGGGCAGAAACAGGAGGCTGGAAACAGAGGGGGTGAAACAGGAGTCTGGAAACAGAGGGGCAGAAACAGGAGTCTGGACACAGGGGGGAGAAACAGGAGTCTGGAAACAGAGGGGGAGAATCAGGAGGCTGGAAACAGAGGGGCAGGAAGAGGAGGCTGGAGACAGAGGGGCAGAAACAGGAGCCTGGAATCAGAGGGTGAGAAACAGGAGTCTAGAAACAGAGGGGGAGAAGCAGGAGTCTGGAAACAGAGGGGGAGAAAGAGGAGTCTGGAAACAGAGGGTGAGAAACAGGAGTCTGGAAACAGAGGGGGAGAAACAGGAGTCTGGAAACAGAGGGGGAGAAACAGGAGTCTGGAAATAGAGGGTGAGAAACAGGAGTCTGGAAACAGAGGGGCAGAATCAGGAGGCTGGAAACAGAGGGGCAGAAGCAGGAGTCTGGAAACAGAGGGTGAGAAACAGGAGTCTGGAAACAGAGAGGCAGAAACAGGAGTCTGGAAACAGAGGGGCAGAAACAGGAGTCTGGAAACAGAGGGGGAGAAAAAGGAGTCTGGATTCAGAGGGTGAGAAACAGGCGTCTGGAAACAGAGGGGCAGAAACAGGATTCTGGAAACAGAGGGGGAGAAACAGGAGTCTGGAAACAGAGGGGCAGAAAGAGGAGTCTGGAAACAGAGGGGCAGATACAGGAGTCTGGAAACAGAGGGGGAGAAACAGGAGGCTGGAAACAGAGTGTGAGAAACAGGAGTCTGGAAACAGAGGGGCAGAAGCAGGAGTCTGGAAACAGAGGGGGAGAAACAGGAGTCTGGAAACAGGTGGTGAGAAACAGGAGTCTGGAAACAGAGGTGGTGAAACAGGAGTCTGGAAACAGAGGGTGAGAAACAGGAGTCTGGAAACAGAGGGGCAGAAGCAGGAGTCTGGAAACAGAGGGGGAGAAACAGGATTCTGGAAACAGAGGGCGAGAAACAGGAGGTTGGAAACAGAGGGGCAGAAACAGGAGGCTGGAAACAGAGGGGGAGAAACAGGAGTCTGGAATCAGAGGGGGAGAAACAGGAGGCTGGAAACAGAGGGGCAGAAACAGGAGTCTGGAAACAGAGGGGGAGAAACAGGAGCCTGGAAACAGAGGGGCAGAAACAGGAGGCTGGAAACAGAGGGGCAGAAAGAGCAGTCTGGAAACAGAGGGGCAGAAACAGGAGGCTTGAAACAGAGGGGGAGAAACAGGAGTCTGGAAACAGAGGGGCAGAAACAGGAGTCTGGAAACAGAGGGGGTCAAACAGGAGTCTGGAAACAGAGGGGGAGAATCAGGAGGCTGGAAACAGAGGGGCAGAAAGAGGAGGCTGGAAACAGAGGGGCAGAAACAGGAGCCTGGAAACAAAGGGTGAGAAACAGGAGTCTGGAAACAGAGGGGGAGAAACAGGAGTCTGGATTCAGAGGGGGAGAAACAAAAGTCTGGAAACAGAGGGGCAGAAACAGGAGTCTGGAAACAGAGGGGGAGAAACAGGAGTCTGGAAACAGAGGGGGAGAATCAGGAGGCTGGAAACAGAGGAGCAGAAAGAGGAGGCTGGAAACAGAGTGGCAGAAACAGGAGCCTGGAAACAGAGGGGCAGAAACAGGAGTCTGGAAACAGAGGGGGAGAAACAGGTGTCTGGAAACAGAGGGGGAGAAAGAGGAGTCTGGAAACAGAGGATGAGAAACAGGAGTCTGGAAACAGAGGGGGAGAAACAGGAGTCTGGAAACAGAGGGGGAGAAACAGGAGGCTGGAAACAGAGGGTGAGAAACAGGAGTCTGGAAACAGAGGGGCAGAATCAGGAGGCTGGAAACAGAGGGTGAGAAACAGGAGTCTGGAAACAGAGAGGCAGAAACAGGAGTCTGGAAACAGAGGGGCAGAAACAGCAGTCTGGAAACAGAGGGGGAGAAAAAGGAGTCTGGATACAGAGGGTGAGAAACAGGCGCCAGGAAACAGAGGGGCAGAAACAGGAGTCTGGAAACAGAGGGGGAGAAACAGGAGTCTGGAAACAGAGGGGGAGAAACAGGAGTCTGGAAACAGAGGTGGTGAAACAGGAGTCTGGAAACAGAGGGTGAGAAACAGGAGTCTGGAAACAGAGGGGCAGAAGCAGGAGTCTGGAAACAGAGGGGGAGAAACAGGAGTCTGCAAACAGATGTTGAGAAACAGGAGTCTGGAAACAGAGAGGCAGAAACAGGAGTCTGGTAACAGAGGGGCAGAAAGAGGAGGCTGGAAACAGAGGGTGAGAATCAGGAGGCTGGAAACAGAGGGGGAGAAACCGGAGTCTGGAAACTCAGGGTGCGAAACAGGAGTCTGGAAACAGAGGGGCAGAAGCAGGAGTCTGGAAACAGAGGGGGAGAAACAGGAGTTGGAAGCAGTTGGTGAGAAACAGGAGTCTGGAAACAGAGGGGCAGAAACAGGAGTCTGGAAACAGAGGGGGAGAAACAGGAGTCTGGAAACAGAGGGGGAGAAACAGGAGTCTGGAAACAGAGGGGGAGAAGCACGAGTCTGGAAACAGAGGGGCAGAAACAGGAGTCAGGAAACAGAGGGGGAGAAACAGGAGTCTGGAAACAGAGAGGCAGAAACAGGAGTCTGGAAACAGAAGGGCAGATACAGGAGTCTGGAAACAGAGGGGGAGAAAGAGGAGTCTGGAAACAGAGGGTGAGAAACAGGCGTCTGGAAACAGAGGGGCAGAAACAGGAGTCTGGAAACAGAGGGGGAGAAACAGGAGTCTGGAAACAGAGGGGCAGAAACAGGAGTCTGGAAACAGAGGGGCAGATACAGGAGTCTGGAAACACAGGGGGAGAAGCAGGAGGCTGGAAACAGAGGGTGAGAAACAGGAGTCTGGAAACAGAGGGGGTGAAACAGGAGTCTGGAAACAGAGGGGGAGAAACAGGAGGCTGGAAACAGAGGGGGAGAAACAGGAGGCTGGAAACAGAGGGGGAGAAACAGGAGTCTGGAAACTCAGGGTGAGAAACAGGAGTCTGGAAACAGAGGGGGAGAAGCAGGAGTCTGGAAACAGAGGGGGAGAAACAGGAGTCTGGAAACAGATGGTGAGAAACAGGAGTCTGGAAACAGAGGGCGAGAAACAGGAGGTTGGAAACAGAGGGGCAGAAACAGGAGGCTGGAAACAGAGGCGGAGAAACAGGAGTCTGGAAACAGAGGCGGAGAAACAGGAGTCTGGAAACAGAGGGGCAGAAACAGGAGTCTGGAAACAGAGCGGGAGAAACAGGAGGCTGGAAACAGAGGGGCAGAAACAGGAGGCTGGAAACAGAGGGGCAGAAACAAGAGTGTGGAAACTGAGGGGCAGAAACAGGACTCTGGAAACAGAGGGGGAGAAACAGGAGGCTGGAAACAGAGGGCGAGAAACAGGAGGTTGGAACAGAGGGGCAGAAACAGGAGGCTGGAAACAGAGGGGGAGAAACAGGAGTCTGGAAACAGAGGGGGAGAAACAGGAGGCAGGAAACAGAGGGGGAGAATCAGGAGGCTGGAAACAGAGGGGCAGAAAGAGGAGTCTGGAAACAGAGGGGCAGAAACAGGAGATGGAATCAGAGAGTGAGAAACAGGAGTCTGGAAACAGAGGGGGAGAAGCTGGAGTCTGGAAACAGAGGGGGTGAAACAGGAGTCTGGAAACAGAGGGGGAGAAACAGGAGTCTGGAAACAGAGGGGCAGAATCAGGAGGCTGGAAACAGAGGGGCAGAAGCAGGAGTCTGGAAACAGAGGGGGAGAAACAGGAGTCTGGAAACAGATGGTGAGAAACAGGCGTCTGGAAACAGAGGGGCAGAAACAGGAATTTGGAAACAGAGGGGGAGAAACAGGAGTCTGGAAACAGAGGTGGAGAAACAGGAGTCTGGAAACAGAGGGGGAGAAACACGAGTCTGGAAACAGAGGGGTAGAAACAGGAGTCTGGAAACAGAGGGGGAGAAACAGGAGTCTGGAAACAGAGAGGCAGAAACAGGAGTCTGGAAACAGAGGGGCAGAAACAGGAGTCTGGAAACAGAGGGGGAGAAACAGGAGGCTCGATACTGAGGGGCAGAAACAGGCGTCTGGAAACAGAGGGGCAGAAACAGGAGGTTGGAAACAGAAGGGCAGACAGAGGAGGCTGGAAACAGAGGGCGAGAAACAGGAGTCTGGAAACAGAGGGGCAGAAACAGGAGTCTGGAAACAGAGGGGGAGAAACAGGAGTCTGGAATCAGAGGGGGAGAAACAGGTGTCTGGAAACAGAGGGGGAGAAACAGGAGTCTGGAAACAGTGGGGGAGAAACAGGAGTCTGGAAACAGAGGGGGAGAATCAGGAGGCTGGAAACAGAGGAGCAGAAAGAGGAGGCTGGAAACAGAGGGGCAGAAACAGGAGCCTGGAATCAGAGGGTGAGAAACAGGAGTCTGGAAACAGAGGGGGAGAATCAGGAGTCTGGAAACAGAGGGGCAGAAACAGGAGTCTGGAAACAGAGGGGGAGAAACAGGTGTCTGGAAACAGAGGGGGAGAAAGAGGAGTCTGGAAACAGAGTGTGAGAAACAGGAGTCTGGAAACAGAGGGGGAGAAACAGGAGTCTGGAAACAGAGGGGGAGAAACAGGAGTCTGGAAACAGAGGGTGAGAAACAGGAGTCTGGAAACAGAGGGGCAGAATCAGGAGGCTGGAAACTGAGGGTGAGAAACAGGAGTCTGGAAACAGAGAGGCAGAAACAGGAGTCTGGAAACAGAGGGGCAGAAACAGGAGTCTGGAAACAGAGGGGGAGAAAAAGGAGTCTGGATACAGAGGGTGAGAAACAGGCGTATGGAAACAGAGGGGCAGAAACAGGAGTCTGGAAACAGAGGGGGAGAAACAGGAGTCTGGAAACAGAGGGGCAGAAAGAGGAGTCTGGAAACAGAGGGGCAGATACAGGAGTCTGGAAACAGAGGGGGAGAAACAGGAGGCTGGAAACAGAGTGTGAGAAACAGGAGTCTGGAAACAGAGGGGCAGAAGCAGGAGTCTGGAAACAGAGGGGGAGAAACAGGAGTCTGGAAACAGGTGGTGAGAAACAGGAGTCTGGAAACAGAGGTCGTGAAACAGGAGTCTGGAAACAGAGGGTGAGAAACAGGAGTCTGGAAACAGAGGGGCAGAAGCAGGAGTCTGGAAACAGAGGGGGAGAAACAGGAGTCTGGAAACAGATGTTGAGAAACAGGAGTCTGGAAACAGAGAGGCAGAAACAGGAGTGTGGTAACAGAGGGGCAGAAAGAGGAGTCTGGAAACAGAGGGTGAGAAACAGGAGTCAGGAAACAGAGGGCGAGAAACAGGAGGTTGGAAACAGAGGGGCAGAAACAGGAGGCTGGAAACAGAGGCGGAGAAACAGGAGTCTGGAAACAGAGGCGGAGAAACAGGAGTCTGGAAACAGAGGGGCAGAAACAGGAGTCTGGAAACAGAGCGGGAGAAACAGGAGGCTGGAAACAGAGGGGCAGAAACAGGAGGCTGGAAACAGAGGGGCAGAATCAAGAGTGTGGAAACTGAGGGGGAGAAACAGGAGGCTGGAAACAGAGGGCGAGAAACAGGAGGTTGGAACAGAGGGGCAGAAACAGGAGGCTGGAAACAGAGGGGGAATAACAGGAGTCTGGAAACAGAGGGGGAGAAACAGGAGGCAGGAAACAGAGGGGCAGAAACTGGAGTCTGGAAACAGAGGGGCAGAAACAGGAGTCTGGAAACAGAGGGGGAGAAACAGGAGTCTGGAAACAGAGGGGGAGAAACAGGAGGCTGGTAACAGAGGGGCAGAAACAGGATGCTGGAAACAGAGTGGCAGAAACAGGAGGCTGGAAACAGATGTGGTGAAACAGGAGTCTGGAAACAGAGGGGCAGAAACAGGAGACTGGAAACAGAGGGGGAGAAACAGGGGTCTGGAAACAGAGGGGGAGAATCAGGAGGCTGGAAACAGAGGGGCAGAAAGAGGAGTCTGGAAACAGAGGGGCAGAAACAGGAGATGGAATCAGAGGGTGAGAAACAGGAGTCTGGAAACAGAGGGGGAGAAGCAGGAGTCTGGAAACAGAGGGGGTGAAACAGGAGTCTGGAAACAGAGGGGGAGAAACAGGAGTCTGGAAACAGAGGGGCAGAATCAGGAGGCTGGAAACAGAGGGGCAGAAGCAGGAGTCTGGAAACAGAGGGGGAGAAACAGGAGTCTGGAAACAGATGGAGAGAAACAGGCGTCTGGAAACAGAGGGGCAGAAACAGGAATTTGGAAACAGAGGGGGAGAAACAGGAGTCTGGAAACAGAGGTGGAGAAACAGGAGTCTGGAAACAGAGGGGGAGAAACACGAGTCTGGAAACAGAGGGGCAGAAACAGGAGTCTGCAAACAGAGGGGGAGAAACAGGAGTCTGGAAACAGAGAGGCAGAAACAGGAGTCTGGAAACAGAGGGGCAGAAACAGGAGTCTGGAAACAGAGGGGGAGAAACAGGAGGCTGGATACTGAGGGGCAGAAACAGGCGTCTGGAAACAGAGGGGCAGAAACAGGAGGTTGGAAACAGAGGGGGAGAAACAGGAGTCTGGAAACAGAGGGGCAGAAACAGGAGTCTGGTAACAGAGGGGCAGATACAGGAGTCTGGAAACAGAGGGGGAGAAACAGGAGGCTGGAAACAGAGGGTGAGAAACAGGAGTCTGGAAACAGAGGGGGTGAAACAGGAGTCTGGAAACAGATGGTGAGAAACAGGAGTCTGGAAACAGAGGGGCAGAAACAGGAGTCTGGAAACAGAGGGGGAGAAACAGGAGTCTGGAAACAGAGGGGGAGAAACAGGAGTCTGGAAACAGAGGGTGAGAAACAGGAGTCTGGAAACAGAGGGGCAGAAACAGGAGTCTGGAAACAGAGGGGGAGAAACAGGAGTCTGGAAACACAGGGCGAGAAACAGGAGGTTGGAAACAGAGGGGCAGAAACAGGAGGCTGGAAACAGAGGCGGAGAAACAGGAGTCTGGAATCAGAGGCGGAGAAACAGGAGTCTGGAAACGGAGGGCGAGAAATAGGAGGTTGGAACAGAGGGGCAGAAACAGGAGGCTGGAAACAGAGGGGGAGAAACAGGAGTCTGGAAACAGAGGGGGAGAAACAGCAGGGAGGAATCAGAGGGGCAGAAACTGGAGTCTGGAAACAGAGGGGCAGAAACAGGAGTCTGGAAACAGAGGGGGAGAAACAGGAGTCTGGAAACAGAGGGGGAGAAACCGGAGGCTGGTAACAGAGGGGCAGAAACAGGATGCTGGAAACAGAGGGGCAGAAACAGGAGGCTGGAAACAGAGCGGGTGAAACAGGAGTCTGGAAACAGCGGGGCAGAAACAGGAGTCTGGAAACAGAGGGGGAGAAACAGGAGTCTGGAAACAGAGGGGGAGAATCAGGAGGCTGGAAACAGAGGGGCTGGAAGAGGAGGCTGGAAACGGAGGGGCAGAAACAGGAGCCTGGAATCAGAGGGTGAGAAACAGGAGTCTGGAAACAGAGACGGAGAAGCAGGAGTCTGGAAGCAGTGGGGCAGAAACAGGAGTCTGGAAACAGAGGGGGAGAAACAGGTGTCTGGAAACAGAGGGGGCGAAAGAGGAGTCTGGAAACAGAGGGTGAGAAACAGGAGTCTGGAAACAGAGGGGGAGAAACAGGAGTCTGGAAACAGAGGGGGAGAAACAGGAGTCTGGAAATAGAGGGTGAGAAACAGGAGTCTGGAAACAGAGGGGCAGAATCAGGAGGCTGGAAACAGAGGGGCAGAAGCAGGAGTCTGGAAACAGAGGGTGAGAAACAGGAGTCTGGAAACAGAGAGGCAGAAACAGGAGTCTGGAAACAGAGGGGCAGAAACAGGAGTCTGGAAACAGAGGGGGAGAAACAGGAGTCTGGAAACAGAGGGGCAGAAGCAGGAGTCTGGAAACAGAGGGGGAGAAACAGGAGTCTGGAAACAGAGGGCGAGAAAAAGGAGGTTGGAAACAGAGGGGCAGAAACAGGAGGCTGGAAACAGAGGGGGAGAAACAGGAGTCTGGAATCAGAGGGGGAGAATCAGGAGGCTGGAAACAGAGGGGCAGAAACAGGAGTCTGGAAACAGAGGGGCAGAAACAGGACCCTGGAAACAGAGGGGCAGAAACAGGAGGCTGGAAACAGAGGGGCAGAAAGAGCAGTCTGGAAACAGAGGGGCAGAAACAGGAGGCTGGAAACAGAGGGGGAGAAACAGGAGTCTGGAAACAGAGGGGCAGAAGCAGGAGTCTGGAAACAGAGGGGGTCAAACAGGAGTCTGGAAACAGAGTGGGAGAATCAGGAGGCTGGAAACAGAGGGGCAGAAAGAGGAGGCTGGAAACAGAGGGGCAGAAACAGGAGCCTGGAAACAGAGGGTGAGAAACAGGAGTCTGGAAACAGATGGGGAGAAACAGGAGTCTGGAATCAGAGGGGGAGAAACAGGAGTCTGGAAACAGAGGGGCAGAAACAGGAGTCTGGAAACAGAGGGGGAGAAACAGGAGTCTGGAAACAGAGGGGGAGAATCAGGAGGCTGGAAACAGAGGGGCAGGAAGAGGAGGCTGGAAACGGAGGGGCAGAAACAGGAGCCTGGAATCAGAGGGTGAGAAACAGGAGGCTGGTAACAGAGGGGCAGAAACAGGATGCTGGAAACAGAGGGGCAGAAACAGGAGGCTGGAAACAGAGGGGGTGAAACTGGAGTCTGGAAACAGAGGGGCAGAAACAGGAGTCTGGAAACAGAGGGGGAGAAACAGGAGTCTGGAAACAGAGGGGGAGAATCAGGAGGCTGGAAACAGAGGGGCAGGAAGAGGAGGCTGGAAACGGAGGGGCAGAAACAGGAGCCTGGAATCAGAGGGTGAGAAACAGGAGTCTGGAAACAGAGGGGGAGAAGAAGGAGTCTGGAAGCAGAGGGGCAGAAACAGGAGTCTGGAAACAGAGGGTGAGAAACAGGAGTCTGGAAACAGAGGGGGAGAAACAGGAGTCTGGAAACAGAGGGGGAGAAACAGGAGTCTGGAAATAGAGGGTGAGAAACAGGAGTCTGGAAACAGAGGGGCAGAATCAGGAGGCTGGAAACAGAGGGGCAGAAGCAGGAGTCTGGAAACAGAGGGTGAGAAACAGGAGTCTGGAAACAGAGAGGCAGAAACAGGAGTCTGGAAACAGAGGGGCAGAAACAGGAGTCTGGAAACAGAGGGGGAGAAAAAGGAGTCTGGATACAGAGGGTGAGAAACAGGCGTCTGGAAACAGAGGGGCAGAAAGAGGAGTCAGGAAACAGAGGGGCAGATACAGGAGTCTGGAAACAGAGGGGGAGAAACAGGAGGCTGGAAACAGAGTGTGAGAAACAGGAGTCTGGAAACAGAGGGGAAGAAGCAGGAGTCTGGAAACAGAGTGGGAGAAACAGGAGTCTGGAAACAGGTGGTGAGCAACAGGAGTCTGGAAACAGGTGGTGAAACAGGAGTCTGGAAACAGAGGGTGAGAAACAGGAGCCTGGAAACAGAGGGGCAGAAGCAGGAGTCTGGAAACAGAGGGGGAGAAACAGGAGTCTGGAAACAGAGGGCGAGAAACAGGAGGTTGGAAACAGAGGGGCAGAAACAGGAGGCTGGAAACAGAGGGGCAGAAAGAGCAGTCTGGAAACAGAGGGGCAGAAACAGGAGGCTGGAAACAGAGGGGGAGAAACAGGAGTCTGGAAACAGAGGGGCAGAAGCAGGAGTCTGGAAGCAGAGGGGGTCAAACAGGAGTCTGGAAACAGAGTGGGAGAATCAGGAGGCTGGAAACAGAGGGGCAGAAAGAGGAGGCTGGAAACAGAGGGGCAGAAACAGGAGCCTGGAAACAGAGGGTGAGAAACAGGAGTCTGGAAACAGATGGGGAGAAACAGGAGTCTGGAATCAGAGGGGGAGAAACAGGAGTCTGGAAACAGAGGGGCAGAAACAGGAGTCTGGAAACAGAGGGGGAGAAACAGGAGTCTAGAAAAAGAGGGGGAGAATCAGGAGGCTGGAAACAGAGGAGCAGAAAGAGGAGGCTGGAAACAGAGGGGCAGATACAGGAGTCTGGAAACAGAGGGGGAGAAACAGGAGGCTGGAAACAGAGTGTGAGAAACAGGAGTCTGGAAACAGAGGGGAAGAAGCAGGAGTCTGGAAACAGAGGGGGAGAAACAGGAGTCTGGAAACAGGTGGTGAGCAACAGGAGTCTGGAAACAGGTGTTGAAACAGGAGTCTGGAAACAGAGGGTGAGAAACAGGAGTCTGGAAACAGAGGGGCAGAAACAGGAGTCTGGAAACAGAGGGGGAGATACAGGAGTCTGGAAACAGAGGGCGAGAAACAGGAGGTTGGAAACATAGGGGCAGAAACAGGAGGCTGGAAACAGAGGGGGAGAAACAGGAGTCTGGAATCAGAGGGGGAGAAACAGGAGGCTGGAAACAGAGGGGCAGAAACAGGAGTCTGGAAACAGAGGGGCAGAAACAGGACCCTGGAAACAGAGGGGCAGAAACAGGAGGCTGGAAACAGAGGGGCAGAAAGAGCAGTCTGGAAACAGAGGGGCAGAAACAGGAGGCTGGAAACAGAGGGGGAGAAACAGGAGTCTGGAAACAGAGGGGCAGAAGCAGGAGTCTGGAAACAGAGGGGGTCAAACAGGAGTCTGGAAACAGAGTGGGAGAATCAGGAGGCTGGAAACAGAGGGGCAGAAAGAGGAGGCTGGAAACAGAGGGGCAGAAACAGGAGCCTGGAAACAGAGGGTGAGAAACAGGAGTCTGGAAACAGATGGGGAGAAACAGGAGTCTGGAATCAGAGGGGGAGAAACAGGAGTCTGGAAACAGAGGGGCAGAAACAGGAGTCTGGAAACAGAGGGGGAGAAACAGGAGTCTAGAAAAAGAGGGGGAGAATCAGGAGGATGGAAACAGAGGAGCAGAAGGAGGAGGCTGGAAACAGAGGGGCAGAAACAGGAGCCTGGAATCAGAGGGTGAGAAACAGGAGTCTGGAAACAGAGGGGGAGAAGCAGGAGTCTGGAAACAGAGGGGCAGAAACAGGAGTCTGGAAACAGAGGGGGAGAAACAGGTGTCTGGAAACAGAGGGGGAGAAAGAGGAGTCTGGAAACAGAGGGTGAGAAACAGGAGTCTGGAAACAGAGGGGGAGAAACAGGAGTCTGGAAACAGAGGGGCAGAAGCAGGAGTCTGGAAACAGAGGGGGAGATACAGGAGTCTGGAAACAGAGGGCGAGAAACAGGAGGTTGGAAACAGAGGGGCAGAAACAGGAGGCTGGAAACAGAGGGGGAGAAACAGGAGTCTGGAATCAGAGGGGGAGAAACAGGAGGCTGGAAACAGAGGGGCAGAAACAGGAGTCTGGAAACAGAGGGGCAGAAACAGGACCCTGGAAACAGAGGGGCAGAAACAGGAGGCTGGAAACAGAGGGGCAGAAAGAGCAGTCTGGAAACAGAGGGGCCGAAACAGGAGGCTGGAAACAGAGGGGGAGAAACAGGAGTCTGGAAACAGAGGGGCAGAAGCAGGAGTCTGGAAACAGAGGGGGTCAAACAGGAGTCTGGAAACAGAGTGGGAGAATCAGGAGGCTGGAAACAGAGGGGCAGAAAGAGGAGGCTGGAAACAGAGGGGCAGAAACAGGAGCCTGGAAACAGAGGGTGAGAAACAGGAGTCTGGAAACAGATGGGGAGAAACAGGAGTCTGGAATCAGAGGGGGAGAAACAGGAGTCTGGAAACAGAGGGGCAGAAACAGGAGTCTGGAAACAGAGGGGGAGAAACAGGAGTCTAGAAAAAGAGGGGGAGAATCAGGAGGATGGAAACAGAGGAGCAGAAGGAGGAGGCTGGAAACAGAGGGGCAGAAACAGGAGCCTGGAATCAGAGGGTGAGAAACAGGAGTCTGGAAACAGAGGGGGAGAAGCAGGAGTCTGGAAACAGAGGGGCAGAAACAGGAGTCTGGAAACAGAGGGGGAGAAACAGGTGTCTGGAAACAGAGGGGGAGAAAGAGGAGTCTGGAAACAGAGGGTGAGAAACAGGAGTCTGGAAACAGAGGAGGAGAAAGAGGAGTCTGGAAACAGAGGGGGAGAAACAGGAGTCTGGAAACAGAGGGTGAGAAACAGGAGTCTGGAAACAGAGGGGCAGAATCAGGAGGATGGAAACAGAGGGTGAGAAACAGGAGTCTGGAAACAGAGAGGCAGATACAGGAGTCTGCAAACAGAGGGGCAGAAACAGGAGTCTGGAAACAGAGGGGGAGAAAAAGGAGTCTGGATACAGAGGGTGAGAAACAGGCGTCTGGAAACAGAGGGGCAGAAACAGGAGTCTGGAAACAGAGGGGGAGAAACAGGAGTCTGGAAACAGAGGGGAAGGAAGAGGAGTCTGGAAACAGAGGGGCAGATACAGGAGTCTGGAAACAGAGGGGGAGAAACAGGAGGCTGGAAACAGAGTGTGAGAAACAGGAGTCTGGAAACAGAGGGGCAGAAGCAGGAGTCTGGAAACAGAGGGGGAGAAACAGGAGTCTGGAAACAGGTGGTGAGAAACAGGAGTCTGGAAACAGAGGTGGTGAAACAGGAGTCTGGAAACAGAGGGTGAGAAACAGGAGTCTGGAAACAGAGGGGCAGAAGCAGGAGTCTGGAAACAGAGGGTGAGAAACAGGAGTCTGGAAACAGAGGGGGTGAAACAGGAGTCTGGAAACAGATGGTGAGAAACAGGAGTCTGGAAACAGAGGGGGAGAAACAGGAGTCTGGAAACAGAGGGGGAGAAACAGGAGTCTGGAAACAGAGGGTGAGAAACAGGAGTCTGGAAACAGAGGGGCAGGATCAGGAGTCTGGAAACAGAGGGGGAGAAACAGGAGTCTGGAAACAGAGGGCGAGAAACAGGAGGTTGGAAACAGAGGGGCAGAAACAGGAGGCTGGAAACAGAGGCGGAGAAACAGGAGTCTGGAATCAGAGGCGGAGAAACAGGAGTCTGGAAACAGAGGGCGAGAAACAGGAGGTTGGAACAGAGGGGCAGAAACAGGAGGCTGGAAACAGAGGGGGAGAAACAGGAGTCTGGAAACAGAGGGGGAGAAACAGCAGGGAGGAATCAGAGGGGCAGAAACTGGAGTCTGGAAACAGAGGGGCAGAAACAGGAGTCTGGAAACAGAGGGGGAGAAACAGGAGTCTGGAAACAGAGGGGGAGAAACCGGAGGCTGGTAACAGAGGGGCAGAAACAGGATGCTGGAAACAGAGGGGGAGAAACAGGAGGCTGGAAACAGAGGGGGTGAAACAGGAGTCTGGAAACAGAGGGGCAGAAACAGGAGTCTGGAAACAGAGGGGGAGAAACAGGAGTCTGGAAACAGAGGGGGAGAATCAGGAGGCTGGAAACAGAGGGGCAGGAAGAGGAGGCTGGAAACGGAGGGGCAGAAACAGGAGCCTGGAATCAGAGGGTGAGAAACAGGAGTCTGGAAACAGAGGGGGAGAAGCAGGAGTCTGGAAGCAGAGGGGCAGAAACAGGAGTCTGGAAACAGAGGGGGAGAAACAGGTGTCTGGAAACAGAGGGGGCGAAAGAGGAGTCTGGAAACAGAGGGTGAGAAACAGGAGTCTGGAAACAGAGGGGGAGAAACAGGAGTCTGGAAACAGAGGGGGAGAAACAGGAGTCTGGAAATAGAGGGTGAGAAACAGGAGTCTGGAAACAGAGGGGCAGAATCAGGAGGCTGGAAACAGAGGGGCAGAAGCAGGAGTCTGGAAACAGAGGGTGAGAAACAGGAGTCTGGAAACAGAGAGGCAGAAACAGGAGTCTGGAAACAGAGGGGCAGAAACAGGAGTCTGGAAACAGAGGGGGAGAAACAGGAGTCTGGAAACAGAGGGGCAGAAGCATGAGTCTGGAAACAGAGGGGGAGAAACAGGAGTCTGGAAACAGAGGGCGAGAAACAGGAGGTTGGAAACAGAGGGGCAGAAACAGGAGGCTGGAAACAGAGGGGGAGAAACAGGAGTCTGGAATCAGAGGGGGAGAATCAGGAGGCTGGAAACAGAGGGGCAGAAACAGGAGTCTGGAAACAGAGGGGCAGAAACAGGACCCTGGAAACAGAGGGGCAGAAACAGGAGGCTGGAAACAGAGGGGCAGAAAGAGCAGTCTGGAAACAGAGGGGCAGAAACAGGAGGCTGGAAACAGAGGGGGAGAAACAGGAGTCTGGAAACAGAGGGGCAGAAGCAGGAGTCTGGAAACAGAGGGGGTCAAACTGGAGTCTGGAAACAGAGCGGGAGAATCAGGAGGCTGGAAACAGAGGGGCAGAAAGAGGAGGCTGGAAACAGAGGGGCAGAAACAGGAGCCTGGAAACAGAGGGTGAGAAACAGGAGTCTGGAAACAGATGGGGAGAAACAGGAGTCTGGAATCAGAGGGGGAGAAACAGGAGTCTGGAAACAGAGGGGCAGAAACGGGAGTCTGGAAACAGAGGGGGAGAAACAGGAGTCTGGAAACAGAGGGGGAGAATCAGGAGGCTGGAAACAGAGGGGCAGGAAGAGGAGGCTGGAAACGGAGGGGCAGAAACAGGAGCCTGGAATCAGAGGGTGAGAAACAGGAGGCTGGTAACAGAGGGGCAGAAACAGGATGCTGGAAACAGAGGGGCAGAAACAGGAGTCTGGAAACACAGGGCGAGAAACAGGAGGTTGGAAACAGAGGGGCAGAAACAGGAGGCTGGAAACAGAGGCGGAGAAACAGGAGTCTGGAATCAGAGGCGGAGAAACAGGAGTCTGGAAACGGAGGGCGAGAAATAGGAGGTTGGAACAGAGGGGCAGAAACAGGAGGCTGGAAACAGAGGGGGAGAAACAGGAGTCTGGAAACAGAGGGGGAGAAACAGCAGGGAGGAATCAGAGGGGCAGAAACTGGAGTCTGGAAACAGAGGGGCAGAAACAGGAGTCTGGAAACAGAGGGGGAGAAACAGGAGTCTGGAAACAGAGGGGGAGAAACCGGAGGCTGGTAACAGAGGGGCAGAAACAGGATGCTGGAAACAGAGGGGCAGAAACAGGAGGCTGGAAACAGAGGGGGTGAAACAGGAGTCTGGAAACAGCGGGGCAGAAACAGGAGTCTGGAAACAGAGGGGGAGAAACAGGAGTCTGGAAACAGAGGGGGAGAATCAGGAGGCTGGAAACAGAGGGGCTGGAAGAGGAGGCTGGAAACGGAGGTGCAGAAACAGGAGCCTGGAATCAGAGGGTGAGAAACAGGAGTCTGGAAACAGAGACGGAGAAGCAGGAGTCTGGAAGCAGTGGGGCAGAAACAGGAGTCTGGAAACAGAGGGGGAGAAACAGGTGTCTGGAAACAGAGGGGGCGAAAGAGGAGTCTGGAAACAGAGGGTGAGAAACAGGAGTCTGGAAACAGAGGGGGAGAAACAGGAGTCTGGAAACAGAGGGGGAGAAACAGGAGTCTGGAAATAGAGGGTGAGAAACAGGAGTCTGGAAACAGAGGGGCAGAATCAGGAGGCTGGAAACAGAGGGGCAGAAGCAGGAGTCTGGAAACAGAGGGTGAGAAACAGGAGTCTGGAAACAGGTGGTGAGAAACAGGAGTCTGGAAACAGAGGTGGTGAAACAGGAGTCTGGAAACAGAGGGTGAGAAACAGGAGTCTGGAAACAGAGGGGCAGAAGCAGGAGTCTGGAAACAGAGGGTGAGAAACAGGAGTCTGGAAACAGAGGGGGTGAAACAGGAGTCTGGAAACAGATGGTGAGAAACAGGAGTCTGGAAACAGAGGGGCAGAAACAGGAGCCTGGAAACAGAGGGGGAGAAACAGGAGTCTGGAAACAGAGGGGGAGAAACAGGAGTCTGGAAACAGAGGGTGAGAAACAGGAGTCTGGAAACAGAGGGGCAGGATCAGGAGTCTGGAAACAGAGGGGGAGAAACAGGAGTCTGGAAACAGAGGGCGAGAAACAGGAGGTTGGAAACAGAGGGGCAGAAACAGGAGGCTGGAAACAGAGGCGGAGAAACAGGAGTCTGGAATCAGAGGCGGAGAAACAGGAGTCTGGAAACAGAGGGCGAGAAACAGGAGGTTGGAACAGAGGGGCAGAAACAGGAGGCTGGAAACAGAGGGGGAGAAACAGGAGTCTGGAAACAGAGGGGGAGAAACAGCAGGGAGGAATCAGAGGGGCAGAAACTGGAGTCTGGAAACAGAGGGGCAGAAACAGGAGTCTGGAAACAGAGGGGGAGAAACAGGAGTCTGGAAACAGAGGGGGAGAAACCGGAGGCTGGTAACAGAGGGGCAGAAACAGGATGCTGGAAACAGAGGGGGAGAAACAGGAGGCTGGAAACAGAGGGGGTGAAACAGGAGTCTGGAAACAGAGGGGCAGAAACAGGAGTCTGGAAACAGAGGGGGAGAAACAGGAGTCTGGAAACAGAGGGGGAGAATCAGGAGGCTGGAAACAGAGGGGCAGGAAGAGGAGGCTGGAAACGGAGGGGCAGAAACAGGAGCCTGGAATCAGAGGGTGAGAAACAGGAGTCTGGAAACAGAGGGGGAGAAGCAGGAGTCTGGAAGCAGAGGGGCAGAAACAGGAGTCTGGAAACAGAGGGGGAGAAACAGGTGTCTGGAAACAGAGGGGGCGAAAGAGGAGTCTGGAAACAGAGGGTGAGAAACAGGAGTCTGGAAACAGAGGGGGAGAAACAGGAGTCTGGAAACAGAGGGGGAGAAACAGGAGTCTGGAAATAGAGGGTGAGAAACAGGAGTCTGGAAACAGAGGGGCAGAATCAGGAGGCTGGAAACAGAGGGGCAGAAGCAGGAGTCTGGAAACAGAGGGTGAGAAACAGGAGTCTGGAAACAGAGAGGCAGAAACAGGAGTCTGGAAACAGAGGGGCAGAAACAGGAGTCTGGAAACAGAGGGGGAGAAACAGGAGTCTGGAAACAGAGGGGCAGAAGCAGGAGTCTGGAAACAGAGGGGGAGAAACAGGAGTCTGGAAACAGAGGGCGAGAAACAGGAGGTTGGAAACAGAGGGGCAGAAACAGGAGGCTGGAAACAGAGGGGGAGAAACAGGAGTCTGGAATCAGAGGGGGAGAATCAGGAGGCTGGAAACAGAGGGGCAGAAACAGGAGTCTGGAAACAGAGGGGCAGAAACAGGACCCTGGAAACAGAGGGGCAGAAACAGGAGGCTGGAAACAGAGGGGCAGAAAGAGCAGTCTGGAAACAGAGGGGCAGAAACAGGAGGCTGGAAACAGAGGGGGAGAAACAGGAGTCTGGAAACAGAGGGGCAGAAGCAGGAGTCTGGAAACAGAGGGGGTCAAACTGGAGTCTGGAAACAGAGTGGGAGAATCAGGAGGCTGGAAACAGAGGGGCAGAAAGAGGAGGCTGGAAACAGAGGGGCAGAAACAGGAGCCTGGAAACAGAGGGTGAGAAACAGGAGTCTGGAAACAGATGGGGAGAAACAGGAGTCTGGAATCAGAGGGGGAGAAACAGGAGTCTGGAAACAGAGGGGCAGAAACGGGAGTCTGGAAACAGAGGGGGAGAAACAGGAGTCTGGAAACAGAGGGGGAGAATCAGGAGGCTGGAAACAGAGGGGCAGGAAGAGGAGGCTGGAAACGGAGGGGCAGAAACAGGAGCCTGGAATCAGAGGGTGAGAAACAGGAGGCTGGTAACAGAGGGGCAGAAACAGGATGCTGGAAACAGAGGGGCAGAAACAGGAGTCTGGAAACACAGGGCGAGAAACAGGAGGTTGGAAACAGAGGGGCAGAAACAGGAGGCTGGAAACAGAGGCGGAGAAACAGGAGTCTGGAATCAGAGGCGGAGAAACAGGAGTCTGGAAACGGAGGGCGAGAAATAGGAGGTTGGAACAGAGGGGCAGAAACAGGAGGCTGGAAACAGAGGGGGAGAAACAGGAGTCTGGAAACAGAGGGGGAGAAACAGCAGGGAGGAATCAGAGGGGCAGAAACTGGAGTCTGGAAACAGAGGGGCAGAAACAGGAGTCTGGAAACAGAGGGGGAGAAACAGGAGTCTGGAAACAGAGGGGGAGAAACCGGAGGCTGGTAACAGAGGGGCAGAAACAGGATGCTGGAAACAGAGGGGCAGAAACAGGAGGCTGGAAACAGAGGGGGTGAAACAGGAGTCTGGAAACAGCGGGGCAGAAAAAGGAGTCTGGAAACAGAGGGGGAGAAACAGGAGTCTGGAAACAGAGGGGGAGAATCAGGAGGCTGGAAACAGAGGGGCTGGAAGAGGAGGCTGGAAACGGAGGTGCAGAAACAGGAGCCTGGAATCAGAGGGTGAGAAACAGGAGTCTGGAAACAGAGACGGAGAAGCAGGAGTCTGGAAGCAGTGGGGCAGAAACAGGAGTCTGGAAACAGAGGGGGAGAAACAGGTGTCTGGAAACAGAGGGGGCGAAAGAGGAGTCTGGAAACAGAGGGTGAGAAACAGGAGTCTGGAAACAGAGGGGGAGAAACAGGAGTCTGGAAACAGAGGGGGAGAAACAGGAGTCTGGAAATAGAGGGGCAGAAACAGGAGGCTGGAAACAGAGGGGGAGAAACAGGAGTCTGGAATCAGAGGGGGAGAATCAGGAGGCTGGAAACAGAGGGGCAGAAACAGGAGTCTGGAAACAGAGGGGCAGAAACAGGACCCTGGAAACAGAGGGGCAGAAACAGGAGGCTGGAAACAGAGGGGCAGAAAGAGCAGTCTGGAAACAGAGGGGCAGAAACAGGAGGCTGGAAACAGAGGGGGAGAAACAGGAGTCTGGAAACAGAGGGGCAGAAGCAGGAGTCTGGATACAGAGGGGGTCAAACAGGAGTCTGGAAACAGAGTGGGAGAATCAGGAGGCTGGAAACAGAGGGGCAGAAAGAGGAGGCTGGAAACAGAGGAGCAGAAACAGGAGCCTGGAAACAGAGGGTGAGAAACAGGAGTCTGGAAACAGATGGGGAGAAACAGGAGTCTGGAATCAGAGGGGCAGAAACAGGAGTCTGGAAACAGAGGGGCAGAAACAGGAGTCTGGAAACAGAGGGGGCGAAACAGGAGTCTGGAAACAGAGGGGGAGAATCAGGAGGCTGGAAACAGAGGGGCAGGAAGAGGAGGCTGGAAACGGAGGGGCAGAAACAGGAGCCTGGAATCAGAGGGTGAGAAACAGGAGGCTGGTAACAGAGGGGCAGAAACAGGATGCTGGAAACAGAGGGGCAGAAACAGGAGGCTGGAAACAGAGGGGGTGAAACTGGAGTCAGGAAACAGAGGGGCAGAAACAGGAGTCTGGAAACAGAGGGGGAGAAACAGGAGTCTGGAAACAGAGGGGGAGAATCAGGAGGCTGGAAACAGAGGGGCAGGAAGAGGAGGCTGGAAACGGAGGGGCAGAAACAGGAGCCTGGAATCAGAGGTTGAGAAACAGGAGTCTGGAAACAGAGGGGGAGAAGCAGGAGTCTGGAAGCAGAGGGGCAGAAACAGGAGTCTGGAAACAGAGGGTGAGAAACAGGAGTCTGGAAACAGAGGGGGAGAAACAGGAGTCTGGAAACAGAGGGGGAGAAACAGGAGTCTGGAAATAGAGGGTGAGAAACAGGAGTCTGGAAACAGAGGGGCAGAATCAGGAGGCTGGAAACAGAGTGGCAGAAGCAGGAGTCTGGAAACAGAGGGTGAGAAACAGGAGTCTGGAAACAGAGAGGCAGAAACAGGAGTCTGGAAACAGAGGGGCAGAAACAGGAGTCTGGAAACAGAGGGGGAGAAAAAGGAGTCTGGATACAGAGGGTGAGAAACAGGCGTCTGGAAACAGAGGGGCAGAAAGAGGAGTCAGGAAACAGAGGGGCAGATACAGGAGTCTGGAAACAGAGGGGGAGAAACAGGAGGCTGGAAACAGAGTGTGAGAAACAGGAGTCTGGAAACAGAGGGGAAGAAGCAGGAGTCTGGATACAGGTGGTGAGCAACAGGAGTCTGGAAACAGGTGGTGAAACAGGAGTCTGGAAACAGAGGGTGAGAAACAGGAGTCTGGAAACAGAGGGGCAGAAGCAGGAGTCTGGAAACAGAGGGGGAGAAACAGGAGTCTGGAAACAGAGGGCGAGAAACAGGAGGTTGGAAACAGAGGGGCAGAAACAGGAGGCTGGAAACAGAGGGGGAGAGACAGGAGTCTGGAATCAGAGGGGGAGAAACAGGAGGCTGGAAACAGAGGGGCAGAAACAGGAGTCTGGAAACAGAGGGGCAGAAACAGGACCCTGGAAACAGAGGGGCAGAAACAGGAGGCTGGAAACAGAGGGGCAGAAAGAGCAGTCTGGAAACAGAGGGGAAGAAACAGGAGGCTGGAAACAGAGGGGGAGAAACAGGAGTCTGGAAACAGAGGGGCAGAAGCAGGAGTCTGGAAACAGAGGGGGTCAAACAGGAGTCTGGAAACAGAGAGGGAGAATCAGGAGGCTGGAAACAGAGGGGCAGAAAGAGGAGGCTGGAAACAGAGGGGCAGAAACAGGAGCCTGGAAACAGAGGGTGAGAAACAGGAGTCTGGAAACAGATGGGGAGAAACAGGAGTCTGGAATCAGAGGGGGAGAAACAGGAGTCTGGAAACAGAGGGGCAGAAACAGGAGTCTGGAAACAGAGGGGGAGAAACAGGAGTCTAGAAAAAGAGGGGGAGAATCAGGAGGCTGGAAACAGAGGAGCAGAAAGAGGAGGCTGGAAACAGAGGGGCAGATACAGGAGTCTGGAAACAGAGGGGGAGAAACAGGAGGCTGGAAACAGAGTGTGAGAAACAGGAGTCTGGAAACAGAGGGGAAGAAGCAGGAGTCTGGAAACAGAGGGGGAGAAACAGGAGTCTGGAAACAGGTGGTGAGCAACAGGAGTCTGGAAACAGGTGGTGAAACAGGAGTCTGGAAACAGAGGGTGAGAAACAGGAGTCTGGAAACAGAGGGGCAGAAGCAGGAGTCTGGAAACAGAGGGGGAGAAACAGGAGTCTGGAAACAGAGGGCGAGAAACAGGAGGTTGGAAACAGAGGGGCAGAAACAGGAGGCTGGAAACAGAGGGGGAGAAACAGGAGTCTGGAATCAGAGGGGGAGAAACAGGAGGCTGGAAACAGAGGGGCAGAAACAGGAGTCTGGAAACAGAGGGGCAGAAACAGGACCCTGGAAACAGAGGGGCAGAAACAGGAGGCTGGAAACAGAGGGGGAGAAACAGGAGTCTGGAAACAGAGGGGCAGAAGCAGGAGTCTGGAAACAGAGGGGGTCAAACAGGAGTCTGGAAACAGAGTGGGAGAATCAGGAGGCTGGAAACAGAGGGGCAGAAAGAGGAGGCTGGAAACAGAGGGGCGGAAACAGGAGCCTGGAAACAGAGGGTGAGAAACAGGAGTCTGGAAACAGATGGGGAGAAACAGGAGTCTGGAATCAGAGGGGGAGAAACAGGAGTCTGGAAACAGAGGGGCAGAAACAGGAGTCTGGAAACAGAGGGGGAGAAACAGGAGTCTAGAAAAAGAGGGGGAGAATCAGGAGGATGGAAACAGAGGAGCAGAAGGAGGAGGCTGGAAACAGAGGGGCAGAAACAGGAGCCTGGAATCAGAGGGTGAGAAACAGGAGTCTGGAAACAGAGGGGGAGAAGCAGGAGTCTGGAAACAGAGGGGCAGAAACAGGAGTCTGGAAACAGAGGGGGAGAAACAGGTGTCTGGAAACAGAGGGGGAGAAAGAGGAGTCTGGAAACAGAGGGTGAGAAACAGGAGTCTGGAAACAGAGGGGGAGAAACAGGAGTCTGGAAACAGAGGGGGAGAAACAGGAGTCTGGAAACAGAGGGTGAGAAACAGGAGTCTGGAAACAGAGGGGCAGAATCAGGAGGATGGAAACAGAGGGTGAGAAACAGGAGTCTGGAAACAGAGAGGCAGAAACAGGAGTCTGCAAACAGAGGGGCAGAAACAGGAGTCTGGAAACAGAGGGGGAGAAAAAGGAGTCTGGATACAGAGGGTGAGAAACAGGCGTCTGGAAACAGAGGGGCAGAAACAGGAGTCTGGAAACAGAGGGGGAGAAACAGGAGTCTGGAAACAGAGGGGAAGGAAGAGGAGTCTGGAAACAGAGGGGCAGATACAGGAGTCTGGAAACAGAGGGGGAGAAACAGGAGGCTGGAAACAGAGTGTGAGAAACAGGAGTCTGGAAACAGAGGGGCAGAAGCAGGAGTCTGGAAACAGAGTGGGAGAAACAGGAGTCTGGAAACAGGTGGTGAGAAACAGGAGTCTGGAAACAGAGGTGGTGAAACAGGAGTCTGGAAACAGAGGGTGAGAAACAGGAGTCTGGAAACAGAGGGGCAGAAGCAGGAGTCTGGAAACAGAGGGTGAGAAACAGGAGTCTGGAAACAGAGGGGGTGAAACAGGAGTCTGGAAACAGATGGTGAGAAACAGGAGTCTGGAAACAGAGGGGCAGAAACAGGAGCCTGGAAACAGAGGGGGAGAAACAGGAGTCTGGAAACAGAGGGGGAGAAACAGGAGTCTGGAAACAGAGGGTGAGAAACAGGAGTCTGGAAACAGAGGGGCAGGATCAGGAGTCTGGAAACAGAGGGGGAGAAACAGGAGTCTGGAAACAGAGGGCGAGAAACAGGAGGTTGGAAACAGAGGGGCAGAAACAGGAGGCTGGAAACAGAGGCGGAGAAACAGGAGTCTGGAATCAGAGGCGGAGAAACAGGAGTCTGGAAACAGAGGGCGAGAAACAGGAGGTTGGAACAGAGGGGCAGAAACAGGAGGCTGGAAACAGAGGGGGAGAAACAGGAGTCTGGAAACCGAGGGGGAGAAACAGCAGGGAGGAATCAGAGGGGCAGAAACTGGAGTCTGGAAACAGAGGGGCAGAAACAGGAGTCTGGAAACAGAGGGGGAGAAACAGGAGTCTGGAAACAGAGGGGGAGAAACCGGAGGCTGGTAACAGAGGGGCAGAAACAGGATGCTGGAAACAGAGGGGGAGAAACAGGAGGCTGGAAACAGAGGGGGTGAAACAGGAGTCTGGAAACAGAGGGGCAGAAACAGGAGTCTGGAAACAGAGGGGGAGAAACAGGAGTCTGGAAACAGAGGGGGAGAATCAGGAGGCTGGAAACAGAGGGGCAGGAAGAGGAGGCTGGAAACGGAGGGGCAGAAACAGGAGCCTGGAATCAGAGGGTGAGAAACAGGAGTCTGGAAACAGAGGGGGAGAAGCAGGAGTCTGGAAGCAGAGGGGCAGAAACAGGAGTCTGGAAACAGAGGGGGAGAAACAGGTGTCTGGAAACAGAGGGGGCGAAAGAGGAGTCTGGAAACAGAGGGTGAGAAACAGGAGTCTGGAAACAGAGGGGGAGAAACAGGAGTCTGGAAACAGAGGGGGAGAAACAGGAGTCTGGAAATAGAGGGTGAGAAACAGGAGTCTGGAAACAGAGGGGCAGAATCAGGAGGCTGGAAACAGAGGGGCAGAAGCAGGAGTCTGGAAACAGAGGGTGAGAAACAGGAGTCTGGAAACAGAGAGGCAGAAACAGGAGTCTGGAAACAGAGGGGCAGAAACAGGAGTCTGGAAACAGAGGGGGAGAAACAGGAGTCTGGAAACAGAGGGGCAGAAGCAGGAGTCTGGAAACAGAGGGGGAGAAACAGGAGTCTGGAAACAGAGGGCGAGAAACAGGAGGTTGGAAACAGAGGGGCAGAAACAGGAGGCTGGAAACAGAGGGGGAGAAACAGGAGTCTGGAATCAGAGGGGGAGAATCAGGAGGCTGGAAACAGAGGGGCAGAAACAGGAGTCTGGAAACAGAGGGGCAGAAACAGGACCCTGGAAACAGAGGGGCAGAAACAGGAGGCTGGAAACAGAGGGGCAGAAAGAGCAGTCTGGAAACAGAGGGGCAGAAACAGGAGGCTGGAAACAGAGGGGGAGAAACAGGAGTCTGGAAACAGAGGGGCAGAAGCAGGAGTCTGGAAACAGAGGGGGTCAAACTGGAGTCTGGAAACAGAGTGGGAGAATCAGGAGGCTGGAAACAGAGGGGCAGAAAGAGGAGGCTGGAAACAGAGGGGCAGAAACAGGAGCCTGGAAACAGAGGGTGAGAAACAGGAGTCTGGAAACAGATGGGGAGAAACAGGAGTCTGGAATCAGAGGGGGAGAAACAGGAGTCTGGAAACAGAGGGGCAGAAACGGGAGTCTGGAAACAGAGGGGGAGAAACAGGAGTCTGGAAACAGAGGGGGAGAATCAGGAGGCTGGAAACAGAGGGGCAGGAAGAGGAGGCTGGAAACGGAGGGGCAGAAACAGGAGCCTGGAATCAGAGGGTGAGAAACAGGAGGCTGGTAACAGAGGGGCAGAAACAGGATGCTGGAAACAGTGGGGCAGAAACAGGAGGCTGGAAACAGAGGGGGTGAAACTGGAGTCTGGAAACAGAGGGGCAGAAACAGGAGTCTGGAAACAGAGGGGGAGAAACAGGAGTCTGGAAACAGAGGGGGAGAATCAGGAGGCTGGAAACAGAGGGGCAGGAAGAGGAGGCTGGAAACGGAGGGGCAGAAACAGGAGCCTGGAATCAGAGGGTGAGAAACAGGAGTCTGGAAACAGAGGGGGAGAAGCAGGAGTCTGGAAGCAGAGGGGCAGAAACAGGAGTCTGGAAACAGAGGGGGAGAAACAGGTGTCTGGAAACAGAGGGGGCGAAAGAGGAGTCTGGAAACAGAGGGTGAGAAACAGGAGTCTGGAAACAGAGGGGGAGAAACAGGAGTCTGGAAACAGAGGGGGAGAAACAGGAGTCTGGAAATAGAGGGCGAGAAACAGGAGTCTGGAAACAGAGGGGCAGAAACAGGAGTCTGGAAACAGAGGGGGAGAAACAGGAGTCTGGAAACAGAGGGGAAGGAAGAGGAGTCTGGAAACAGAGGGGCAGATACAGGAGTCTGGAAACAGAGGGGGAGAAACAGGAGGCTGGAAACAGAGTGTGAGAAACAGGAGTCTGGAAACAGAGGGGCAGAAGCAGGAGTCTGGAAACAGAGGGGGAGAAACAGGAGTCTGGAAACAGGTGGTGAGAAACAGGAGTCTGGAAACAGAGGTGGTGAAACAGGAGTCTGGAAACAGAGGGTGAGAAACAGGAGTCTGGAAACAGAGGGGCAGAAGCAGGAGTCTGGAAACAGAGGGTGAGAAACAGGAGTCTGGAAACAGAGGGGGTGAAACAGGAGTCTGGAAACAGATGGTGAGAAACAGGAGTCTGGAAACAGAGGGGCAGAAACAGGAGCCTGGAAACAGAGGGGGAGAAACAGGAGTCTGGAAACAGAGGGGGAGAAACAGGAGTCTGGAAACACAGGGTGAGAAACAGGAGTCTGGAAACAGAGGGGCAGGATCAGGAGTCTGGAAACAGAGGGGGAGAAACAGGAGTCTGGAAACAGAGGGCGAGAAACAGGAGGTTGGAAACAGAGGGGCAGAAACAGGAGGCTGGAAACAGAGGCGGAGAAACAGGAGTCTGGAATCAGAGGCGGAGAAACAGGAGTCTGGAAACAGAGGGCGAGAAACAGGAGGTTGGAACAGAGGGGCAGAAACAGGAGGCTGGAAACAGAGGGGGAGAAACAGGAGTCTGGAAGCAGAGGGGGAGAAACAGCAGGGAGGAATCAGAGGGGCAGAAACTGGAGTCTGGATACAGAGGGGCAGAAACAGGAGTCTGGAAACAGAGGGGGAGAAACAGGAGTCTGGAAACAGAGGGGGAGAAACCGGAGGCTGGTAACAGAGGGGCAGAAACAGGATGCTGGAAACAGAGGGGGAGAAACAGGAGGCTGGAAACAGAGGGGGTGAAACAGGAGTCTGGAAACAGAGGGGCAGAAACAGGAGTCTGGAAACAGAGGGGGAGAAACAGGAGTCTGGAAACAGAGGGGGAGAATCAGGAGGCTGGAAACAGAGGGGCAGGAAGAGGAGGCTGGAAACGGAGGGGCAGAAACAGGAGCCTGGAATCAGAGGGTGAGAAACAGGAGTCTGGAAACAGAGGGGGAGAAGCAGGAGTCTGGAAGCAGAGGGGCAGAAACAGGAGTCTGGAAACAGAGGGGGAGAAACAGGTGTCTGGAAACAGAGGGGGCGAAAGAGGAGTCTGGAAACAGAGGGTGAGAAACAGGAGTCTGGAAACAGAGGGGGAGAAACAGGAGTCTGGAAACAGAGGGGGAGAAACAGGAGTCTGGAAATAGAGGGTGAGAAACAGGAGTCTGGAAACAGAGGGGCAGAATCAGGAGGCTGGAAACAGAGGGGCAGAAGCAGGAGTCTGGAAACAGAGGGTGAGAAACAGGAGTCTGGAAACAGAGAGGCAGAAACAGGAGTCTGGAAACAGAGGGGCAGAAACAGGAGTCTGGAAACAGAGGGGGAGAAACAGGAGTCTGGAAACAGAGGGGCAGAAGCAGGAGTCTGGAAACAGAGGGGGAGAAACAGGAGTCTGGAAACAGAGGGCGAGAAACAGGAGGTTGGAAACAGAGGGGCAGAAACAGGAGGCTGGAAACAGAGGGGGAGAAACAGGAGTCTGGAATCAGAGGGGGAGAATCAGGAGGCTGGAAACAGAGGGGCAGAAACAGGAGTCTGGAAACAGAGGGGCAGAAACAGGACCCTGGAAACAGAGGGGCAGAAACAGGAGGCTGGAAACAGAGGGGCAGAAAGAGCAGTCTGGAAACAGAGGGGCAGAAACAGGAGGCTGGAAACAGAGGGGGAGAAACAGGAGTCTGGAAACAGAGGGGCAGAAGCAGGAGTCTGGAAACAGAGGGGGTCAAACTGGAGTCTGGAAACAGAGTGGGAGAATCAGGAGGCTGGAAACAGAGGGGCAGAAAGAGGAGGCTGGAAACAGAGGGGCAGAAACAGGAGCCTGGAAACAGAGGGTGAGAAACAGGAGTCTGGAAACAGATGGGGAGAAACAGGAGTCTGGAATCAGAGGGGGAGAAACAGGAGTCTGGAAACAGAGGGGCAGAAACGGGAGTCTGGAAACAGAGGGGGAGAAACAGGAGTCTGGAAACAGAGGGGGAGAATCAGGAGGCTGGAAACAGAGGGGCAGGAAGAGGAGGCTGGAAACGGAGGGGCAGAAACAGGAGCCTGGAATCAGAGGGTGAGAAACAGGAGGCTGGTAACAGAGGGGCAGAAACAGGATGCTGGAAACAGAGGGGCAGAAACAGGAGTCTGGAAACACAGGGCGAGAAACAGGAGGTTGGAAACAGAGGGGCAGAAACAGGAGGCTGGAAACAGAGGCGGAGAAACAGGAGTCTGGAATCAGAGGCGGAGAAACAGGAGTCTGGAAACGGAGGGCGAGAAATAGGAGGTTGGAACAGAGGGGCAGAAACAGGAGGCTGGAAACAGAGGGGGAGAAACAGGAGTCTGGAAACAGAGGGGGAGAAACAGCAGGGAGGAATCAGAGGGGCAGAAACTGGAGTCTGGAAACAGAGGGGCAGAAACAGGAGTCTGGAAACAGAGGGGGAGAAACAGGAGTCTGGAAACAGAGGGGGAGAAACCGGAGGCTGGTAACAGAGGGGCAGAAACAGGATGCTGGAAACAGAGGGGCAGAAACAGGAGGCTGGAAACAGAGGGGGTGAAACAGGAGTCTGGAAACAGCGGGGCAGAAACAGGAGTCTGGAAACAGAGGGGGAGAAACAGGAGTCTGGAAACAGAGGGGGAGAATCAGGAGGCTGGAAACAGAGGGGCTGGAAGAGGAGGCTGGAAACGGAGGTGCAGAAACAGGAGCCTGGAATCAGAGGGTGAGAAACAGGAGTCTGGAAACAGAGACGGAGAAGCAGGAGTCTGGAAGCAGTGGGGCAGAAACAGGAGTCTGGAAACAGAGGGGGAGAAACAGGTGTCTGGAAACAGAGGGGGCGAAAGAGGAGTCTGGAAACAGAGGGTGAGAAACAGGAGTCTGGAAACAGAGGGGGAGAAACAGGAGTCTGGAAACAGAGGGGGAGGAACAGGAGTCTGGAAATAGAGGGTGAGAAACAGGAGTCTGGAAACAGAGGGGCAGAATCAGGAGGCTGGAAACAGAGGGGCAGAAGCAGGAGTCTGGAAACAGAGGGTGAGAAACAGGAGTCTGGAAACAGAGAGGCAGAAACAGGAGTCTGGAAACAGAGGGGCAGAAACAGGAGTCTGGAAACAGAGGGGGAGAAACAGGAGTCTGGAAACAGAGGGGCAGAAGCAGGAGTCTGGAAACAGAGGGGGAGAAACAGGAGTCTGGAAACAGAGGGCGAGAAAAAGGAGGTTGGAAACAGAGGGGCAGAAACAGGAGGCTGGAAACAGAGGGGGAGAAACAGGAGTCTGGAATCAGAGGGGGAGAATCAGGAGGCTGGAAACAGAGGGGCAGAAACAGGAGTCTGGAAACAGAGGGGCAGAAACAGGACCCTGGAAACAGAGGGGCAGAAACAGGAGGCTGGAAACAGAGGGGCAGAAAGAGCAGTCTGGAAACAGAGGGGCAGAAACAGGAGGCTGGAAACAGAGGGGGAGAAACAGGAGTCTGGAAACAGAGGGGCAGAAGCAGGAGTCTGGAAACAGAGGGGGTCAAACAGGAGTCTGGAAACAGAGTGGGAGAATCAGGAGGCTGGAAACAGAGGGGCAGAAAGAGGAGGCTGGAAACAGAGGGGCAGAAACAGGACCCTGGAAACAGAGGGTGAGAAACAGGAGTCTGGAAACAGATGGGGAGAAACAGGAGTCTGGAATCAGAGGGGGAGAAACAGGAGTCTGGAAACAGAGGGGCAGAAACAGGAGTCTGGAAACAGAGGGGGAGAAACAGGAGTCTGGAAACAGAGGGGGAGAATCAGGAGGCTGGAAACAGAGGGGCAGGAAGAGGAGGCTGGAAACGGAGGGGCAGAAACAGGAGCCTGGAATCAGAGGGTGAGAAACAGGAGGCTGGTAACAGAGGGGCAGAAACAGGATGCTGGAAACAGAGGGGCAGAAACAGGAGGCTGGAAACAGAGGGGGTGAAACTGGAGTCAGGAAACAGAGGGGCAGAATCAGGAGTCTGGAAACAGAGGGGGAGAAACAGGAGTCTGGAAACAGAGGGGGAGAATCAGGAGGCTGGAAACAGAGGGGCAGGAAGAGGAGGCTGGAAACGGAGGGGAAGAAACAGGAGCCTGGAATCAGAGGTTGAGAAACAGGAGTCTGGAAACAGAGGGGGAGAAGCAGGAGTCTGGAAGCAGAGGGGCAGAAACAGGAGTCTGGAAACAGAGGGTGAGAAACAGGAGTCTGGAAACAGAGGGGGAGAAACAGGAGTCTGGAAACAGAGGGGGAGAAACAGGAGTCTGGAAATAGAGGGTGAGAAACAGGAGTCTGGAAACAGAGGGGCAGAATCAGGAGGCTGGAAACAGAGTGGCAGAAGCAGGAGTCTGGAAACAGAGGGTGAGAAACAGGAGTCTGGAAACAGAGAGGCAGAAACAGGAGTCTGGAAACAGAGGGGCAGAAACAGGAGTCTGGAAACAGAGGGGGAGAAAAAGGAGTCTGGATACAGAGGGTGAGAAACAGGCGTCTGGAAACAGAGGGGCAGAAAGAGGAGTCAGGAAACAGAGGGGCAGATACAGGAGTCTGGAAACAGAGGGGGAGAAACAGGAGGCTGGAAACAGAGTGTGAGAAACAGGAGTCTGGAAACAGAGGGGAAGAAGCAGGAGTCTGGAAACAGAGTGGGAGAAACAGGAGTCTGGAAACAGGTGGTGAGCAACAGGAGTCTGGAAACAGGTGGTGAAACAGGAGTCTGGAAACAGAGGGTGAGAAACAGGAGTCTGGAAACAGAGGGGCAGAAGCAGGAGTCTGGAAACAGAGGGGGAGAAACAGGAGTCTGGAAACAGAGGGCGAGAAACAGGAGGTTGGAAACAGAGGGGCAGAAACAGGAGGCTGGAAACAGAGGGGGAGAGACAGGAGTCTGGAATCAGAGGGGGAGAAACAGGAGGCTGGAAACAGAGGGGCAGAAACAGGAGTCTGGAAACAGAGGGGCAGAAACAGGACCCTGGAAACAGAGGGGCAGAAACAGGAGGCTGGAAACAGAGGGGCAGAAAGAGCAGTCTGGAAACAGAGGGGCAGAAACAGGAGGCTGGAAACAGAGGGGGAGAAACAGGAGTCTGGAAACAGAGGGGCAGAAGCAGGAGTCTGGAAACAGAGGGGGTCAAACAGGAGTCTGGAAACAGAGTGGGAGAATCAGGAGGCTGGAAACAGAGGGGCAGAAAGAGGAGGCTGGAAACAGAGGGGCAGAAACAGGAGCCTGGAAACAGAGGGTGAGAAACAGGAGTCTGGAAACAGATGGGGAGAAACAGGAGTCTGGAATCAGATGGGGAGAAACAGGAGTCTGGAAACAGAGGGGCAGAAACAGGAGTCTGGAAACAGAGGGGGAGAAACAGGAGTCTAGAAAAAGAGGGGGAGAATCAGGAGGCTGGAAACAGAGGAGCAGAAAGAGGAGGCTGGAAACAGAGGGGCAGATACAGGAGTCTGGAAACAGAGGGGGTGAAACAGGAGGCTGGAAACAGAGTGTGAGAAACAGGAGTCTGGAAACAGAGGGGAAGAAGCAGGAGTCTGGAAACAGAGGGGGAGAAACAGGAGTCTGGAAACAGGTGGTGAGCAACAGGAGTCTGGAAACAGGTGGTGAAACAGGAGTCTGGAAACAGAGGGTGAGAAACAGGAGTCTGGAAACAGAGGGGCAGAAACTGGAGTCTGGAAACAGAGGGGGAGAAACAGGAGTCTGGAAACAGAGGGCGAGAAACAGGAGGTTGGAAACAGAGGGGCAGAAACAGGAGGCTGGAAACAGAGGGGGAGAAACAGGAGTCTGGAATCAGAGGGGGAGAAACAGGAGGCTGGAAACAGAGGGGCAGAAACAGGAGTCTGGAAACAGAGGGGCAGAAACAGGACCCTGGAAACAGAGGGGCAGAAACAGGAGGCTGGAAACAGAGGGGCAGAAAGAGCAGTCTGGAAACAGAGGGGCAGAAACAGGAGGCTGGAAACAGAGGGGGAGAAACAGGAGTCTGGAAACAGAGGGGCAGAAGCAGGAGTCTGGAAACAGAGGGGGTCAAACAGGAGTCTGGAAACAGAGTGGGAGAATCAGGAGGCTGGAAACTGAGGGGCAGAAAGAGGAGGCTGGAAACAGAGGGGCAGAAACAGGAGCCTGGAAACAGAGGGTGAGAAACAGGAGTCTGGAAACAGATGGGGAGAAACAGGAGTCTGGAATCAGAGGGGGAGAAACAGGAGTCTGGAAACAGAGGGGCAGAAACAGGAGTCTGGAAACAGAGGGGGAGAAACAGGAGTCTAGAAAAAGAGGGGGAGAATCAGGAGGATGGAAACAGAGGAGCAGAAGGAGGAGGCTGGAAACAGAGGGGCAGAAACAGGAGCCTGGAATCAGAGGGTGAGAAACAGGAGTCTGGAAACAGAGGGGGAGAAGCAGGAGTCTGGAAACAGAGGGGCAGAAACAGGAGTCTGGAAACAGAGGGGGAGAAACAGGTGTCTGGAAACAGAGGGGGAGAAAGAGGAGTCTGGAAACAGAGGGTGAGAAACAGGAGTCTGGAAACAGAGGGGGAGAAACAGGAGTCTGGAAACAGAGGGGGAGAAACAGGAGTCTGGAAACAGAGGGTGAGAAACAGGAGTCTGGAAACAGAGGGGCAGAATCAGGAGGATGGAAACAGAGGGTGAGAAACAGGAGTCTGGAAACAGAGTGGCAGAAACAGGAGTCTGCAAACAGAGGGGCAGAAACAGGAGTCTGGAAACAGAGGGGGAGAAAAAGGAGTCTGGATACAGAGGGTGAGAAACAGGCGTCTGGAAACAGAGGGGCAGAAACAGGAGTCTGGAAACAGAGGGGGAGAAACAGGCGTCTGGAAACAGAGGGGCAGATACAGGAGTCTGGAAACAGAGGGGGAGAAACAGGAGGCTGGAAACAGAGTGTGAGAAACAGGAGTCTGGAAACAGAGGGGCAGAAGCAGGAGTCTGGAAACAGAGGGGGAGAAACAGGAGTCTGGAAACAGGTGGTGAGAAACAGGAGTCTGGAAACAGAGGTGGTGAAACAGGAGTCTGGAAACAGAGGGTGAGAAACAGGAGTCTGGAAACAGAGGGGCAGAAGCAGGAGTCTGGAAACAGAGGGTGAGAAACAGGAGTCTGGAAACAGAGGGGGTGAAACAGGAGTCTGGAAACAGATGGTGAGAAACAGGAGTCTGGAAACAGAGGGGCAGAAACAGGAGCCTGGAAACAGAGGGGGAGAAACAGGAGTCTGGAAACAGAGGGGGAGAAACAGGAGTCTGGAAACAGAGGGTGAGAAACAGGAGTCTGGAAACAGAGGGGCAGGATCAGGAGTCTGGAAACAGAGGGGGAGAAACAGGAGTCTGGAAACAGAGGGCGAGAAACAGGAGGTTGGAAACAGAGGGGCAGAAACAGGAGGCTGGAAACAGAGGCGGAGAAACAGGAGTCTGGAATCAGAGGCGGAGAAACAGGAGTCTGGAAACAGAGGGCGAGAAACAGGAGGTTGGAACAGAGGGGCAGAAACAGGAGGCTGGAAACAGAGGGGGAGAAACAGGAGTCTGGAAACAGAGGGGGAGAAACAGCAGGGAGGAATCAGAGGGGCAGAAACTGGAGTCTGGAAACAGAGGGGCAGAAACAGGAGTCTGGAAACAGAGGGGGAGAAACAGGAGTCTGGAAACAGAGGGGGAGAAACCGGAGGCTGGTAACAGAGGGGCAGAAACAGGATGCTGGAAACAGAGGGGGAGAAACAGGAGGCTGGAAACAGAGGGGGTGAAACAGGAGTCTGGAAACAGAGGGGCAGAAACAGGAGTCTGGAAACAGAGGGGGAGAAACAGGAGTCTGGAAACAGAGGGGGAGAATCAGGAGGCTGGAAACAGAGGGGCAGGAAGAGGAGGCTGGAAACGGAGGGGCAGAAACAGGAGCCTGGAATCAGAGGGTGAGAAACAGGAGTCTGGAAACAGAGGGGGAGAAGCAGGAGTCTGGAAGCAGAGGGGCAGAAACAGGAGTCTGGAAACAGAGGGGGAGAAACAGGTGTCTGGAAACAGAGGGGGCGAAAGAGGAGTCTGGAAACAGAGGGTGAGAAACAGGAGTCTGGAAACAGAGGGGGAGAAACAGGAGTCTGGAAACAGAGGGGGAGAAACAGGAGTCTGGAAATAGAGGGTGAGAAACAGGAGTCTGGAAACAGAGGGGCAGAATCAGGAGGCTGGAAACAGAGGGGCAGAAACAGGACCCTGGAAACAGAGGGTGAGAAACAGGAGTCTGGAAACAGAGAGGCAGAAACAGGAGTCTGGAAACAGAGGGGCAGAAACAGGAGTCTGGAAACAGAGGGGGAGAAACAGGAGTCTGGAAACAGAGGGGCAGAAGCAGGAGTCTGGAAACAGAGGGGTAGAAACAGGAGTCTGGAAACAGAGGGCGAGAAACAGGAGGTTGGAAACAGAGGGGCAGAAACAGAAGGCTGGAAACAGAGGGGGAGAAACAGGAGTCTGGAATCAGAGGGGGAGAATCAGGAGGCTGGAAACAGAGGGGCAGAAACAGGAGTCTGGAAACAGAGGGGCAGAAACAGGACCCTGGAAACAGAGGGGCAGAAACAGGAGGCTGGAAACAGAGGGGCAGAAAGAGCAGTCTGGAAACAGAGGGGCAGAAACAGGAGGCTGGAAACAGAGGGGGAGAAACAGGAGTCTGGAAACAGAGGGGCAGAAGCAGGAGTCTGGAAACAGAGGGGGTCAAACTGGAGTCTGGAAACAGAGTGGGAGAATCAGGAGGCTGGAAACAGAGGGGCAGAAAGAGGAGGCTGGAAACAGAGGGGCAGAAACAGGAGCCTGGAAACAGAGGGTGAGAAACAGGAGTCTGGAAACAGATGGGGAGAAACAGGAGTCTGGAATCAGAGGGGGAGAAACAGGAGTCTGGAAACAGAGGGGCAGAAACGGGAGTCTGGAAACAGAGGGGGAGAAACAGGAGTCTGGAAACAGAGGGGGAGAATCAGGAGGCTGGAAACAGAGGGGCAGGAAGAGGAGGCTGGAAACGGAGGGGCAGAAACAGGAGCCTGGAATCAGAGGGTGAGAAACAGGAGGCTGGTAACAGAGGGGCAGAAACAGGATGCTGGAAACAGAGGGGCAGAAACAGGAGGCTGGAAACAGAGGGGGTGAAACTGGAGTCTGGAAACAGAGGGGCAGAAACAGGAGTCTGGAAACAGAGGGGGAGAAACAGGAGTCTGGAAACAGAGGGGGAGAATCAGGAGGCTGGAAACAGAGGGGCAGGAAGAGGAGGCTGGAAACGGAGGGGCAGAAACAGGAGCCTGGAATCAGAGGTTGAGAAACAGGAGTCTGGAAACAGAGGGGGAGAAGCAGGAGTCTGGAAGCAGAGGGGCAGAAACAGGAGTCTGGAAACAGAGGGGGAGAAACAGGTGTCTGGAAACAGAGGGGGCGAAAGAGGAGTCTGGAAACAGAGGGTGAGAAACAGGAGTCTGGAAACAGAGGGGGAGAAACAGGAGTCTGGAAACAGAGGGGGAGAAACAGGAGTCTGGAAATAGAGGGTGAGAAACAGGAGTCTGGAAACAGAGGGGCAGAATCAGGAGGCTGGAAACAGAGGGGCAGAAGCAGGAGTCTGGAAACAGAGGGTGAGAAACAGGAGTCTGGAAACAGAGAGGCAGAAACAGGAGTCTGGAAACAGAGGGGCAGAAACAGGAGTCTGGAAACAGAGGGGGAGAAAAAGGAGTCTTGATACAGAGGGTGAGAAACAGGCGTCTGGAAACACAGGGGCAGAAACAGGATTCTGGAAACAGAGGGGGAGAAACAGGAGTCTGGAAACAGAGGGGCAGAAAGAGGAGTCTGGAAACAGAGGGGCAGATACAGGAGTCTGGAAACAGAGGGGGAGAAACAGGAGGCTGGAAACAGAGTGTGAGAAACAGGAGTCTGGAAACAGAGGGGAAGAAGCAGGAGTCTGGAAACAGAGTGGGAGAAACAGGAGTCTGGAAACAGGTGGTGAGCAACAGGAGTCTGGAAACAGGTGGTGAAACAGGAGTCTGGAAACAGAGGGTGAGAAACAGGTGTCTGGAAACAGAGGGGCAGAAGCAGGAGTCTGGAAACAGAGGGGGAGAAACAGGAGTCTGGAAACAGAGGGCGAGAAACAGGAGGTTGGAAACAGAGGGGCAGAAACAGGAGGCTGGAAACAGAGGGGGAGAAACAGGAGTCTGGAATCAGAGGGGGAGAAACAGGAGGCTGGAAACAGAGGGGCAGAAACTGGAGTCTGGAAACAGAGGGGCAGAAACAGGAGCCTGGAAACAGAGGGGCAGAAACAGGAGGCTGGAAACAGAGGGGCAGAAAGAGCAGTCTGGAAACAGAGGGGCAGAAACAGGAGGCTGGAAACAGAGGGGGAGAAACAGGAGTCTGGAAACAGAGGGGCAGAAGCAGGAGTCTGGAAACAGAGGGGGTCAAACAGGAGTCTGGAAACAGAGTGGGAGAATCAGGAGGCTGGAAACAGAGGGGCAGAAAGAGGAGGCTGGAAACAGAGGGGCAGAAACAGGAGCCTGGAAACAGAGGGTGAGAAACAGGAGTCTGGAAACAGATGGGGAGAAACAGGAGTCTGGAATCAGAGGGGGAGAAACAGGAGTCTGGAAACAGAGGGGCAGAAACAGGAGTCTGGAAACAGAGGGGGAGAAACAGGAGTCTAGAAAAAGAGGGGGAGAATCAGGAGGCTGGAAACAGAGGAGCAGAAAGAGGAGGCTGGAAACATTGGGGCAGATACAGGAGTCTGGAAACAGAGGGGGAGAAACAGGAGGCTGGAAACAGAGTGTGAGAAACAGGAGTCTGGAAACAGAGGGGAAGAAGCAGGAGTCTGGAAACAGAGGGGGAGAAACAGGAGTCTGGAAACAGGTGGTGAGCAACAGGAGTCTGGAAACAGGTGGTGAAACAGGAGTCTGGAAACAGAGGGTGAGAAACAGGAGACTGGAAACAGAGGGGCAGAAGCAGGAGTCTGGAAACAGAGGGGGAGAAACAGGAGTCTGGAAACAGAGGGCGAGAAACAGGAGGTTGGAAACAGAGGGGCAGAAACAGGAGGCTGGAAACAGAGGGGGAGAAACAGGAGTCTGGAATCAGAGGGGGAGAAACAGGAGGCTGGAAACAGAGGGGCAGAAACAGGAGTCTGGAAACAGAGGGGCAGAAACAGGACCCTGGAAACAGAGGGGCAGAAACAGGAGGCTGGAAACAGAGGGGCAGAAAGAGCAGTCTGGAAACAGAGGGGCAGAAACAGGAGGCTGGAAACAGAGGGGGAGAAACAGGAGTCTGGAAACAGAGGGGCAGAAGCAGGAGTCTGGAAACAGAGGGGGTCAAACAGGAGTCTGGAAACAGAGTGGGAGAATCAGGAGGCTGGAAACAGAGGGGCAGAAAGAGGAGGCTGGAAACAGAGGGGCAGAAACAGGAGCCTGGAAACAGAGGGTGAGAAACAGGAGTCTGGAAACAGATGGGGAGAAACAGGAGTCTGGAATCAGAGGGGGAGAAACAGGAGTCTGGAAACAGAGGGGCAGAAACAGGAGTCTGGAAACAGAGGGGGAGAATCAGGAGGCTGGAAACAGAGGGGCAGGAAGAGGAGGCTGGAAACGGAGGGGCAGAAACAGGAGCCTGGAATCAGAGGGTGAGAAACAGGAGTCTGGAAACAGAGGGGGAGAAGCAGGAGTCTGGAAGCAGAGGGGCAGAAACAGGAGTGTGGAAACAGAGGGGGAGAAACAGGTGTCTGGAAACAGAGGGGGCGAAAGAGGAGTCTGGAAACAGAGGGTGAGAAACAGGAGTCTGGAAACAGAGGGGGAGAAACAGGAGTCTGGAAACAGAGGGGGAGAAACAGGAGTCTGGAAATAGAGGGTGAGAAACAGGAGTCTGGAAACAGAGGGGCAGAATCAGGAGGCTGGAAACAGAGGGGCAGAAGCAGGAGTCTGGAAACAGAGGGTGAGAAACAGGAGTCTGGAAACAGAGAGGCAGAAACAGGAGTCTGGAAACAGAGGGGCAGAAACAGGAGTCTGGAAACAGAGGGGGAGAAAAAGGAGTCTGGATACAGAGGGTGAGAAACAGGCGTCTGGAAACACAGGGGCAGAAACAGGATTCTGGAAACAGAGGGGGAGAAACAGGAGTCTGGAAACAGAGGGGCAGAAAGAGGAGTCTGGAAACAGAGGGGCAGATACAGGAGTCTGGAAACAGAGGGGGAGAAACAGGAGGCTGGAAACAGAGAGTGAGAAACAGGAGTCTGGAAACAGAGGGGAAGAAGCAGGAGTCTGGAAACAGAGTGGGAGAAACAGGAGTCTGGAAACAGGTGGTGAGCAACAGGAGTCTGGAAACAGGTGGTGAAACAGGAGTCTGGAAACAGAGGGTGAGAAACAGGAGTCTGGAAACAGAGGGGCAGAAGCAGGAGTCTGGAAACAGAGGGGGAGAAACAGGAGTCTGGAAACAGAGGGCGAGAAACAGGAGGTTGGAAACAGAGGGGCAGAAACAGGCGGCTGGACACAGAGGGGGAGAAACAGGAGTCTGGAATCAGAGGGGGAGAAACAGGAGGCTGGAGACAGAGGGGCAGAAACAGGAGTCTGGAAACAGAGGGTCAGAAAGAGCAGTCTGGAAACAGAGGGGCAGAAACAGGAGGCTGGAAACAGAGGGGCAGAAAGAGCAGTCTGGAAACAGAGGGGCAGAAACAGGAGGCTGGAAACAGAGGGGGAGAAACAGGAGTCTGGAAACAGAGGGGCAGAAGCAGGAGTCTGGAAACAGAGGGGGTCAAACAGGAGTCTGGAAACAGAGTGGGAGAATCAGGAGGCTGGAAACAGAGGGGCAGAAAGAGGAGGCTGGAAACAGAGGGGCAGAAACAGGAGCCTGGAAACAGAGGGTGAGAAACAGGAGTCTGGAAACAGATGGGGAGAAACAGGAGTCTGGAATCAGAGGGGGAGAAACAGGAGTCTGGAAACAGAGGGGCAGAAACAGGAGTCTGGAAACAGAGGGGGAGAAACAGGAGTCTAGAAAAAGAGGGGGAGAATCAGGAGGCTGGAAACAGAGGAGCAGAAAGAGGAGGCTGGAAACAGAGGGGCAGATACAGGAGTCTGGAAACAGAGGGGGAGAAACAGGAGGCTGGAAACAGAGTGTGAGAAACAGGAGTCTGGAAACAGAGGGGAAGAAGCAGGAGTCTGGAAACAGAGGGGGAGAAACAGGAGTCTGGAAACAGGTGGTGAGCAACAGGAGTCTGGAAACAGGTGGTGAAACAGGAGTCTGGAAACAGAGGGTGAGAAACAGGAGTCTGGAAACAGAGGGGCAGAAACTGGAGTCTGGAAACAGAGGGGGAGAAACAGGAGTCTGGAAACAGAGGGCGAGAAACAGGAGGTTGGAAACAGAGGGGCAGAAACAGGAGGCTGGAAACAGAGGGGGAGAAACAGGAGTCTGGAATCAGAGGGGGAGAAACAGGAGGCTGGAAACAGAGGGGCAGAAACAGGAGTCTGGAAACAGAGGGGCAGAAACAGGACCCTGGAAACAGAGGGGCAGAAACAGGAGGCTGGAAACAGAGGGGCAGAAAGAGCAGTCTGGAAACAGAGGGGCAGAAACAGGAGGCTGGAAACAGAGGGGGAGAAACAGGAGTCTGGAAACAGAGGGGCAGAAGCAGGAGTCTGGAAACAGAGGGGGTCAAACAGGAGTCTGGAAACAGAGTGGGAGAATCAGGAGGCTGGAAACAGAGGGGCAGAAAGAGGAGGCTGGAAACAGAGGGGCAGAAACAGGAGCCTGGAAACAGAGGGTGAGAAACAGGAGTCTGGAAACAGATGGGGAGAAACAGGAGTCTGGAATCAGAGGGGGAGAAACAGGAGTCTGGAAACAGAGGGGCAGAAACAGGAGTCTGGAAACAGAGGGGGAGAAACAGGAGTCTGGAAACAGAGGGGGAGAAACAGGAGTCTGGAAATAGAGGGTGAGAAACAGGAGTCTGGAAACAGAGGGGCAGAATCAGGAGGCTGGAAACAGAGGGGCAGAAGCAGGAGTCTGGAAACAGAGGGTGAGAAACAGGAGTCTGGAAACAGAGAGGCAGAATCAGGAGTCTGGAAACAGAGGGGCAGAAACAGGAGTCTGGAAACAGAGGGGGAGAAAAAGGAGTCTTGATACAGAGGGTGAGAAACAGGCGTCTGGAAACACAGGGGCAGAAACAGGATTCTGGAAACAGAGGGGGAGAAACAGGAGTCTGGAAACAGAGGGGCAGAAAGAGGAGTCTGGAAACAGAGGGGCAGATACAGGAGTCTGGAAACAGAGGGGGAGAAACAGGAGGCTGGAAACAGAGTGTGAGAAACAGGAGTCTGGAAACAGAGGGGAAGAAGCAGGAGTCTGGAAACAGAGTGGGAGAAACAGGAGTCTGGAAACAGGTGGTGAGCAACAGGAGTCTGGAAACAGGTGGTGAAACAGGAGTCTGGAAACAGAGGGTGAGAAACAGGAGTCTGGAAACAGAGGGGCAGAAGCAGGAGTCTGGAAACAGAGGGGGAGAAACAGGAGTCTGGAAACAGAGGGCGAGAAACAGGAGGTTGGAAACAGAGGGGCAGAAACAGGAGGCTGGAAACAGAGGGGGAGAAACAGGAGTCTGGAATCAGAGGGGGAGAAACAGGAGGCTGGAAACAGAGGGGCAGAAACTGGAGTCTGGAAACAGAGGGGCAGAAACAGGAGCCTGGAAACAGAGGGGCAGAAACAGGAGGCTGGAAACAGAGGGGCAGAAAGAGCAGTCTGGAAACAGAGGGGCAGAAACAGGAGGCTGGAAACAGAGGGGGAGAAACAGGAGTCTGGAAACAGAGGGGCAGAAGCAGGAGTCTGGAAACAGAGGGGGTCAAACAGGAGTCTGGAAACAGAGTGGGAGAATCAGGAGGCTGGAAACAGAGGGGCAGAAAGAGGAGGCTGGAAACAGAGGGGCAGAAACAGGAGCCTGGAAACAGAGGGTGAGAAACAGGAGTCGGGAAACAGATGGGGAGAAACAGGAGTCTGGAATCAGAGGGGGAGAAACAGGAGTCTGGAAACAGAGGGGCAGAAACAGGAGTCTGGAAACAGAGGGGGAGAAACAGGAGTCTAGAAAAAGAGGGGGAGAATCAGGAGGCTGGAAACAAAGGAGCAGAAAGAGGAGGCTGGAAACAGAGGGGCAGATACAGGAGTCTGGAAACAGAGGGGGAGAAACAGGAGGCTGGAAACAGAGTGTGAGAAACAGGAGTCTGGAAACAGAGGGGAAGAAGCAGGAGTCTGGAAACAGAGGGGGAGAAACAGGAGTCTGGAAACAGGTGGTGAGCAACAGGAGTCTGGAAACAGGTGGTGAAACAGGAGTCTGGAAACAGAGGGTGAGAAACAGGAGACTGGAAACAGAGGGGCAGAAGCAGGAGTCTGGAAACAGAGGGGGAGAAACAGGAGTCTGGAAACAGAGGGCGAGAAACAGGAGGTTGGAAACAGAGGGGCAGAAACAGGAGGCTGGAAACAGAGGGGGAGAAACAGGAGTCTGGAATCAGAGGGGGAGAAACAGGAGGCTGGAAACAGAGGGGCAGAAACAGGAGTCTGGAAACAGAGGGGCAGAAACAGGACCCTGGAAACAGAGGGGCAGAAACAGGAGGCTGGAAACAGAGGGGCAGAAAGAGCAGTCTGGAAACAGAGGGGCAGAAACAGGAGGCTGGAAACAGAGGGGGAGAAACAGGAGTCTGGAAACAGAGGGGCAGAAGCAGGAGTCTGGAAACAGAGGGGGTCAAACAGGAGTCTGGAAACAGAGTGGGAGAATCAGGAGGCTGGAAACAGAGGGGCAGAAAGAGGAGGCTGGAAACAGAGGGGCAGAAACAGGAGCCTGGAAACAGAGGGTGAGAAACAGGAGTCTGGAAACAGATGGGGAGAAACAGGAGTCTGGAATCAGAGGGGGAGAAACAGGAGTCTGGAAACAGAGGGGCAGAAACAGGAGTCTGGAAACAGAGGGGGAGAATCAGGAGGCTGGAAACAGAGGGGCAGGAAGAGGAGGCTGGAAACGGAGGGGCAGAAACAGGAGCCTGGAATCAGAGGGTGAGAAACAGGAGTCTGGAAACAGAGGGGGAGAAGCAGGAGTCTGGAAGCAGAGGGGCAGAAACAGGAGTCTGGAAACAGAGGGGGAGAAACAGGTGTCTGGAAACAGAGGGGGCGAAAGAGGAGTCTGGAAACAGAGGGTGAGAAACAGGAGTCTGGAAACAGAGGGGGAGAAACAGGAGTCTGGAAACAGAGGGGGAGAAACAGGAGTCTGGAAATAGAGGGTGAGAAACAGGAGTCTGGAAACAGAGGGGCAGAATCAGGAGGCTGGAAACAGAGGGGCAGAAGCAGGAGTCTGGAAACAGAGGGTGAGAAACAGGAGTCTGGAAACAGAGAGGCAGAAACAGGAGTCTGGAAACAGAGGGGCAGAAACAGGAGTCTGGAAACAGAGGGGGAGAAAAAGGAGTCTGGATACAGAGGGTGAGAAACAGGCGTCTGGAAACACAGGGGCAGAAACAGGATTCTGGAAACAGAGGGGGAGAAACAGGAGTCTGGAAACAGAGGGGCAGAAAGAGGAGTCTGGAAACAGAGGGGCAGATACAGGAGTCTGGAAACAGAGGGGGAGAAACAGGAGGCTGGAAACAGAGAGTGAGAAACAGGAGTCTGGAAACAGAGGGGAAGAAGCAGGAGTCTGGAAACAGAGTGGGAGAAACAGGAGTCTGGAAACAGGTGGTGAGCAACAGGAGTCTGGAAACAGGTGGTGAAACAGGAGTCTGGAAACAGAGGGTGAGAAACAGGAGTCTGGAAACAGAGGGGCAGAAGCAGGAGTCTGGAAACAGAGGGGGAGAAACAGGAGTCTGGAAACAGAGGGCGAGAAACAGGAGGTTGGAAACAGAGGGGCAGAAACAGGCGGCTGGACACAGAGGGGGAGAAACAGGAGTCTGGAATCAGAGGGGGAGAAACAGGAGGCTGGAGACAGAGGGGCAGAAACAGGAGTCTGGAAACAGAGGGTCAGAAAGAGCAGTCTGGAAACAGAGGGGCAGAAACAGGAGGCTGGAAACAGAGGGGCAGAAAGAGCAGTCTGGAAACAGAGGGGCAGAAACAGGAGGCTGGAAACAGAGGGGGAGAAACAGGAGTCTGGAAACAGAGGGGCAGAAGCAGGAGTCTGGAAACAGAGGGGGTCAAACAGGAGTCTGGAAACAGAGTGGGAGAATCAGGAGGCTGGAAACAGAGGGGCAGAAAGAGGAGGCTGGAAACAGAGGGGCAGAAACAGGAGCCTGGAAACAGAGGGTGAGAAACAGGAGTCTGGAAACAGATGGGGAGAAACAGGAGTCTGGAATCAGAGGGGGAGAAACAGGAGTCTGGAAACAGAGGGGCAGAAACAGGAGTCTGGAAACAGAGGGGGAGAAACAGGAGTCTAGAAAAAGAGGGGGAGAATCAGGAGGCTGGAAACAGAGGAGCAGAAAGAGGAGGCTGGAAACAGAGGGGCAGATACAGGAGTCTGGAAACAGAGGGGGAGAAACAGGAGGCTGGAAACAGAGTGTGAGAAACAGGAGTCTGGAAACAGAGGGGAAGAAGCAGGAGTCTGGAAACAGAGGGGGAGAAACAGGAGTCTGGAAACAGGTGGTGAGCAACAGGAGTCTGGAAACAGGTGGTGAAACAGGAGTCTGGAAACAGAGGGTGAGAAACAGGAGTCTGGAAACAGAGGGGCAGAAACTGGAGTCTGGAAACAGAGGGGGAGAAACAGGAGTCTGGAAACAGAGGGCGAGAAACAGGAGGTTGGAAACAGAGGGGCAGAAACAGGAGGCTGGAAACAGAGGGGGAGAAACAGGAGTCTGGAATCAGAGGGTGAGAAACAGGAGGCTGGAAACAGAGGGGCAGAAACAGGAGTCTGGAAACAGAGGGGCAGAAACAGGACCCTGGAAACAGAGGGGCAGAAACAGGAGGCTGGAAACAGAGGGGCAGAAAGAGCAGTCTGGAAACAGAGGGGCAGAAACAGGAGGCTGGAAACAGAGGGGGAGAAACAGGAGTCTGGAAACAGAGGGGCAGAAGCAGGAGTCTGGAAACAGAGGGGGTCAAACAGGAGTCTGGAAACAGAGTGGGAGAATCAGGAGGCTGGAAACAGAGGGGCAGAAAGAGGAGGCTGGAAACAGAGGGGCAGAAACAGGAGCCTGGAAACAGAGGGTGAGAAACAGGAGTCTGGAAACAGATGGGGAGAAACAGGAGTCTGGAATCAGAGGGGGAGAAACAGGAGTCTGGAAACAGAGGGGCAGAAACAGGAGTCTGGAAACAGAGGGGGAGAAACAGGAGTCTAGAAAAAGAGGGGGAGAATCAGGAGGATGGAAACAGAGGAGCAGAAAGAGGAGGCTGGAAACAGAGGGGCAGAAACAGGAGCCTGGAATCAGAGGGTGAGAAACAGGAGTCTGGAAACAGAGGGGGAGAAGCAGGAGTCTGGAAACAGAGGGGCAGAAACAGGAGTCTGGAAACAGAGGGGGAGAAACAGGTGTCTGGAAACAGAGGGGGAGAAACAGGAGTCTGGAAACAGAGGGTGAGAAACAGGAGTCTGGAAACAGAGGGGCAGAATCAGGAGGATGGAAACAGAGGGTGAGAAACAGGAGTCTGGAAACAGAGAGGCAGAAACAGGAGTCTGCAAACAGAGGGGCAGAAACAGGAGTCTGGAAACAGAGGGGGAGAAAAAGGAGTCTGGATACAGAGGGTGAGAAACAGGCGTCTGGAAACAGAGGGGCAGAAACAGGAGTCTGGAAACAGAGGGTGAGAAACAGGAGTCTGGAAACAGAGGGGAAGGAAGAGGAGTCTGGAAACAGAGGGGCAGATACAGGAGTCTGGAAACAGAGGGGGAGAAACAGGAGGCTGGAAACAGAGTGTGAGAAACAGGAGTCTGGAAACAGAGGGGCAGAAGCAGGAGTCTGGAAACAGAGGGGGAGAAACAGGAGTCTGGAAACAGGTGGTGAGAAACAGGAGTCTGGAAACAGAGGTGGTGAAACAGGAGTCTGGAAACAGAGGGTGAGAAACAGGAGTCTGGAAACAGAGGGGCAGAAGCAGGAGTCTGGAAACAGAGGGTGAGAAACAGGAGTCTGGAAACAGAGGGGGTGAAACAGGAGTCTGGAAACAGATGGTGAGAAACAGGAGTCTGGAAACAGAGGGGCAGAAACAGGAGTCTGGAAACAGAGGGGGAGAAACAGGAGTCTGGAAACAGCGGGGGAGAAACAGGAGTCTGGAAACAGAGGGTGAGAAACAGGAGTCTGGAAACAGAGGGGCAGGATCAGGAGTCTGGAAACAGAGGGGGAGAAACAGGAGTCTGGAAACAGAGGGCGAGAAACAGGCGGTTGGAAACAGAGGGGCAGAAACAGGAGGCTGGAAACAGAGGCGGAGAAACAGGAGTCTGGAATCAGAGGCGGAGAAACAGGAGTCTGGAAACAGAGGGCGAGAAACAGGAGGTTGGAACAGAGGGGCAGAAACAGGAGGCTGGAAACAGAGGGGGAGAAACAGGAGTCTGGAAACAGAGGGGGAGAAACAGCAGGGAGGAATCAGAGGGGCAGAAACTGGAGTCTGGAAACAGAGGGGCAGAAACAGGAGTCTGGAAACAGAGGGGGAGAAACAGGAGTCTGGAAACAGAGGGGGAGAAACCGGAGGCTGGTAACAGAGGGGCAGAAACAGGATGCTGGAAACAGAGGGGCAGAAACAGGAGGCTGGAAACAGAGGGGGTGAAACAGGAGTCTGGAAACAGAGGGGCAGAAACAGGAGTCTGGAAACAGAGGGGGAGAAACAGGAGTCTGGAAAGAGAGGGGGAGAATCAGGAGGCTGGAAACAGAGGGGCAGGAAGAGGAGGCTGGAAACGGAGGGGCAGAAACAGGAGCCTGGAATCAGAGGGTGAGAAACAGGAGTCTGGAAACAGAGGGGGAGAAGCAGGAGTCTGGAAGCAGAGGGGCAGAAACAGGAGTCTGGAAACAGAGGGGGAGAAACAGGTGTCTGGAAACAGAGGGGGCGAAAGAGGAGTCTGGAAACAGAGGGTGAGAAACAGGAGTCTGGAAACAGAGGGGGAGAAACAGGAGTCTGGAAACAGAGGGGGAGAAACAGGAGTCTGGAAATAGAGGGTGAGAAACAGGAGTCTGGAAACAGAGGGGCAGAATCAGGAGGCTGGAAACAGAGGGGCAGAAGCAGGAGTCTGGAAACAGAGGGTGAGAAACAGGAGTCTGGAAACAGAGAGGCAGAAACAGGAGTCTGGAAACAGAGGGGCAGAAACAGGAGTCTGGAAACAGAGGGGGAGAAAAAGGAGTCTGGATACAGAGGGTGAGAAACAGGCGTCTGGAAACAGAGGGGCAGAAACAGGATTCTGGAAACAGTGGGGGAGAAACAGGAGTCTGGAAACAGAGGGGCAGAAAGAGGAGTCTGGAAACAGAGGGGCAGATACAGGAGTCTGGAAACAGAGGGGCAGAAGCAGGAGTCTGGAAACAGAGGGGGAGAAACAGGAGTCTGGAAACAGAGGGCGAGAAACAGGAGGTTGGAAACAGAGGGGCAGAAACAGGAGGCTGGAAACAGAGGGGGAGAAACAGGAGTCTGGAATCAGAGGGGGAGAAACAGGAGGCTGGAAACAGAGGGGCAGAAACAGGAGTCTGGAAACAGAGGGGCAGAAACAGGAGCCTGGAAACAGAGGGGCAGAAACAGGAGGCTGGAAACAGAGGGGCAGAAAGAGCAGTCTGGAAACAGAGGGGCAGAAACAGGAGGCTGGAAACAGAGGGGGAGAAACAGGAGTCTGGAAACAGAGGGGCAGAAGCAGGAGTCTGGAAACAGAGGGGGTCAAACAGGTGTCTGGAAACAAGGTGGGAGAATCAGGAGGCTGGAAACAGAGGGGCAGAAGAGGAGGCTGGAAACAGAGGGGCAGAAACAGGAGCCTGGAAACAGAGGGTGAGAAACAGGAGTCTGGAAACAGATGGGGAGAAACAGGAGTCTGGAATCAGAGGGGGAGAAACAGGAGTCTGGAAACAGAGGGGCAGAAACAGGAGTCTGGAAACAGAGGGGGAGAAACAGGAGTCTAGAAAAAGAGGGGGAGAATCAGGAGGCTGGAAACAGAGGAGCAGAAAGAGGAGGCTGGAAACAGAGGGGCAGAAACAGAAGCCTGGAATCAGAGGGTGAGAAACAGGAGTCTGGAAACAGAGGGGGAGAAGCAGGAGTCTGGAAACAGAGGGGCAGAAACAGGAGTCTGGAAACAGAGGGGGAGAAACAGGTGTCTGGAAACAGAGGGGGAGAAAGAGGAGTCTGGAAACAGAGGGGGAGAAACAGGAGTCTGGAAACAGAGGGTGAGAAACAGGAGTCTGGAAACAGAGGGGGAGAAACAGGAGTCTGGAAACAGAGGGGGAGAAACAGGAGTCTGGAAACAGAGGGGGAGAAACAGGAGTCTGGAAACAGAGGGTGAGAAACATGAGTCTGGAAACAGAGGGGGAGAAACAGGAGTCTGGAAACAGAGGGGGAGAAACAGGAGTCTGGAAACAGAGGGTGAGAAACATGAGTCTGGAAACAGAGGGGGAGAAACAGGAGTCTGGAAACAGAGGGGGAGAAACAGGAGTCTGGAAACAGAGGGTGAGAAACAGGAGTCTGGAAACAGAGGGGGAGAAACAGGAGTCTGGAAACAGAGGGGGAGAAACATGAGTCTGGAAACAGAGGGGCAGAATCAGGAGGCTGGAAAAAGAGGGTGAGAAACAGTAGTCTGGAAACAGAGAGGCAGAAACAGGAGTCTGCAAACAGAGGGGCAGAAACAGGAGTCTGGAAACAGAGGGGGAGAAAAAGGAGTCTGGATACAGAGGGTGAGAAACAGGCGTCTGGAAACAGAGGGGCAGATACAGGAGTCTGGAAACAGAGGGGGAGAAACAGGAGGCTGGAAACAGAATGAGAGAAACAGGAGTCTGGAAACAGAGGGGCAGAAGCAGGAGTCTGGAAACAGAGGGGGAGAAACAGGAGTCTGGAAACAGGTGGTGAGAAACAGGAGTCTGGAAACAGAGGTGGTGAAACAGGAGTCTGGAAACAGAGGGTGAGAAACAGGAGTCTGGAAACAGAGGGGCAGAAGCAGGAGTCTGGAAAAAGAGGGGGAGAACCAGGAGTCTGGAAACAGAGGGCGAGAAACAGGAGGTTGGAAACAGAGGGGCAGAAACAGGAGGCTGGAAACAGAGGGGGAGAAACAGGAGTCTGGAATCAGAGGGGGAGAAACAGGAGGCTGGAAACAGAGGGGCAGAAACAGGAGTCTGGAAACAGAGGGGCAGAAACAGGAGGCTTGAAACAGAGGGGGAGAAACAGGAGTCTGGAAACAGAGGGGCAGAAACAGGAGTCTGGAAACAGAGGGGGTCAAACAGGACTCTGGAAACAGAGGGGGAGAATCAGGAGGCTGGAAACAGAGGGGCAGAAAGAGGAGGCTGGAAACAGAGGGGCAGAAACAGGAGCCTGGAAACAGAGGGTGAGAAACAGCAGTCTGGAACTAGAGGGGGAGAAACAGGAGTCTGGAAACAGAGGGGGAGAAACAGGAGTCTGGAAACAGAGGGGGAGAAACAGGAGTCTGGAAACAGAGGGTGAGAAACAGGAGTCTGGAAACAGATGGGCAGAAACAGGAGTCTGGAAACAGAGGGGGAGAAACAGGAGTCTGGAAACAGAGGGCGAGAAACAGGAGGTTGGAAACAGAGGGGCAGAAACAGGAGGCTGGAAACAGAGGGGGACAAACAGGAGTCTGGAAACAGAGGGGGAGAAACAGGAGGCTGGAAACAGAGGGGCAGAATCAGGAGTCTGGAAACAGAGGGGGCGAAAGAGGAGTCTGGAAACAGAGGGTGAGAAACAGGAGTCTGGAAACAGAGGGGGAGAAACAGGAGTCTGGAAACAGAGGGGGAGAAACAGGAGTCTGGAAATAGAGGGTGAGAAACAGGAGTCTGGAAACAGAGGGGCAGAATCAGGAGGCTGGAAACAGAGGGGCAGAAGCAGGAGTCTGGAAACAGAGGGTGAGAAACAGGAGTCTGGAAACAGAGAGGCAGAAACAGGAGTCTGGAAACAGAGGGGCAGAAACAGGAGTCTGGAAACAGAGGGGGAGAAAAAGGAGTCTGGATACAGAGGGTGAGAAACAGGCGTCTGGAAACAGAGGGGCAGAAACAGGATTCTGGAAACAGTGGGGGAGAAAGAGGAGTCTGGAAACAGAGGGGCAGAAAGAGGAGTCTGGAAACAGAGGGGCAGATACAGGAGTCTGGAAACAGAGGGGCAGAAGCAGGAGTCTGGAAACAGAGGGGGAGAAACAGGAGTCTGGAAACAGAGGGCGAGAAACAGGAGTTTGGAAACAGAGGGGCAGAAACAGGAGGCTGGAAACAGAGGGGGAGAAACAGGAGTCTGGAATCAGAGGGGGAGAAACAGGAGGCTGGAAACAGAGGGGCAGAAACAGGAGTCTGGAAACAGAGGGGCAGAAACAGGAGCCTGGAAACAGAGGGGCAGAAACAGGAGGCTGGAAACAGAGGGGCAGAAAGAGCAGTCTGGAAACAGAGGGGCAGAAACAGGAGGCTGGAAACAGAGGGGGAGAAACAGGAGTCTGGAAACAGAGGGGCAGAAGCAGGAGTCTGGAAACAGAGGGGGTCAAACAGGTGTCTGGAAACAGAGTGGGAGAATCAGGAGGCTGGAAACAGAGGGGCAGAAGAGGAGGCTGGAAACAGAGGGGCAGAAACAGGAGCCTGGAAACAGAGGGTGAGAAACAGGAGTCTGGAAACAGATGGGGAGAAACAGGAGTCTGGAATCAGAGGGGGAGAAACAGGAGTCTGGAAACAGAGGGGCAGAAACAGGAGTCTGGAAACAGAGGGGGAGAAACAGGAGTCTAGAAAAAGAGGGGGAGAATCAGGAGGCTGGAAACAGAGGAGCAGGAAGAGGAGGCTGGAAACAGAGGGGCAGAAACAGAAGCCTGGAATCAGAGGGTGAGAAACAGGAGTCTGGAAACAGAGGGGGAGAAGCAGGAGTCTGGAAACAGAGGGGCAGAAACAGGAGTCTGGAAACAGAGGGGGAGAAACAGGTGTCTGGATACAGAGGGGGAGAAAGAGGAGTCTGGAAACAGAGGGTGAGAAACAGGAGTCTGGAAACAGAGGGGGAGAAACAGGAGTCTGGAAACAGAGGGGGAGAAACAGGAGTCTGGAAACAGAGGGTGAGAAACATGAGTCTGGAAACAGAGGGGCAGAATCAGGAGGCTGGAAAAAGAGGGTGAGAAACAGTAGTCTGGAAACAGAGAGGCAGAAACAGGAGTCTGCAAACAGAGGGGCAGAAACAGGAGTCTGGAAACAGAGGGGGAGAAAAAGGAGTCTGGATACAGAGGGTGAGAAACAGGCGTCTGGAAACAGAGGGGCAGAAACAGGAGTCTGGAAACAGAGGGGGAGAAACAGGAGTCTGGAAACAGAGGGGAAGGAAGAGGAGTCTGGAAACAGAGGGGCAGATACAGGAGTCTGGAAACAGAGGGGGAGAAACAGGAGGCTGGAAACAGAGTGTGAGAAACAGGAGTCTGGAAACAGAGGGGCAGAAGCAGGAGTCTGGAAACAGAGGGGGAGAAACAGGAGTCTGGAAACAGGTGGTGAGAAACAGGAGTCTGGAAACAGAGGTGGTGAAACAGGAGTCTGGAAACAGAGGGTGAGAAACAGGAGTCTGGAAACAGAGGGGCAGAAGCAGGAGTCTGGAAAAAGAGGGGGAGAACCAGGAGTCTGGAAACAGAGGGGGAGAAACAGGAGGTTGGAAACAGAGGGGCAGAAACAGGAGGCTGGAAACAGAGGGGGAGAAACAGGAGTCTGGAATCAGAGGGGGAGAAACAGGAGGCTGGAAACAGAGGGGCAGAAACAGGAGTCTGGAAACAGAGGGGCAGAAACAGGAGGCTTGAAACAGAGGGGGAGAAACAGGAGTCTGGAAACAGAGGGGCAGAAACAGGAGTCTGGAAACAGAGGGGGTCAAACAGGACTCTGGAAACAGAGGGGGAGAATCAGGAGGCTGGAAACAGAGGGGCAGAAAGAGGAGGCTGGAAACAGAGGGGCAGAAACAGGAGCCTGGAAACAGAGGGTGAGAAACAGCAGTCTGGAACTAGAGGGGGAGAAACAGGAGTCTGGAAACAGAGGGGGAGAAACAGGAGTCTGGAAACAGAGGGTGAGAAACAGGAGTCTGGAAACAGATGGGCAGAAACAGGAGTCTGGAAACAGAGGGGGAGAAACAGGAGTCTGGAAACAGAGGGCGAGAAACAGGAGGTTGGAAACAGAGGGGCAGAAACAGGAGGCTGGAAACAGAGGGGGACAAACAGGAGTCTGGAAACAGAGGGGGAGAAACAGGAGGCTGGAAACAGAGGGGCAGAATCAGGAGTCTGGAAACAGAGGGGCAGAAACAGGAGCCTGGAAACAGAGGGGCAGAAACAGGAGTCTGGAAACAGACGGGGAGAAACAGGAGTCTGGAAACAGAGAGGCAGAAACAGGAGTCTGGAAACAGAGGGGCAGAAACAGGAGTCTGGAAACAGAGGGGGAGAAACAGGAGTCTGGAAACAGAGGGTGAGAAACAGGCGTCTAGAAACAGAGGGGCAGAAACAGGAGTCTGGAAACAGAGGGGGAGAAACAGGAGTCTGGAAACAGAGGGGCAGAAACAGGAGTCTGGAAACAGAGGGGCAGATACAGGAGTCTGGAAACAGAGGGGGAGAAACAGGAGGCTGGAAACAGAGGGTGAGAAACAGGAGTCTGGAAACAGAGGGGGTGAAACAGGAGTCTGGAAACAGAGGGGGAGAAACAGGAGGCTGGAAACAGAGGGGGAGAAACAGGAGGCTGGAAACAGAGGGGGAGAAACAGGAGTCTGGAAACTCAGGGTGAGAAACAGGAGTCTGGAATCAGTAGGGCAGAAGCAGGAGTCTGGAAACAGAGGGGGAGAAAAAGGAGTCTGGAAACAGATGGTGAGAAACAGGAGTCTGGAAACAGAGGGGGTGAAACAGGAGTCTGGAAACAGAGGGGGAGAAACAGGAGGCTGGAAACAGAGGGGGAGAAACAGGAGTCTGGAAACAGAGGGTGAGAAACAGGAGTCTGGAAACAGAGGGGCAGAAACAGGAGTCTGGAAACAGAGTGGGAGAAACAGGAGTCTGGAAACAGAGGGCGAGAAACAGGAGGTTGGAAACAGAGGGGCAGAAACAGGAGGCTGGAAACAGAGGTGGAGAAACAGGAGTCTGGAAACAGAGGCGGAGAAACAGGAGTCTGGAAACAGAGGGGCAGAAACAGGAGTCTGGAAACAGAGCGGGAGAAACAGGAGGCTGGAAACAGAGGGCAGAAACAGGAGGCTGGAAACAGAGGGGCAGAATCAAGAGTGTGGAAACTGAGGGGCCGAAACAGGAGTCTGGAAACAGAGGGTGAGAAACAGGAGTCTGGAAACAGAGAGGCAGAAACAGGAGTCTGGAAACAGAGGGGCAGAATCAGGAGTCTGGAAACAGAGGGGGAGAAAAAGGAGTCTGGATACAGAGGGTGAGAAACAGGCGTCTGGAAACAGAGGGGCAGAAACAGGATTCTGGAAACAGTGGGGGAGAAACAGGAGTCTGGAAACAGATGGGCAGAAACAGGAGTCTGGAAACAGAGGGGGAGAAACAGGAGTCTGGAAACAGAGGGCGAGAAACAGGAGGTTGGAAACAGAGGGGCAGAAACCGGAGGCTGGAAACAGAGGGGGACAAAAAGGAGTCTGGAAACAGAGGGGGGGAAACAGGAGGCTGGAAACAGAGGGGCAGAATCAGGAGTCTGGAAACAGAGGGGGCGAAAGAGGAGTCTGGAAACAGAGGGTGAGAAACAGGAGTCTGGAAACAGAGGGGGAGAAACAGGAGTCTGGAAACAGAGGGGGAGAAACAGGAGTCTGGAAATAGAGGGTGAGAAACAGGAGTCTGGAAACAGAGGGGCAGAATCAGGAGGCTGGAAACAGAGGGGCAGAAGCAGGAGTCTGGAAACAGAGGGTGAGAAACAGGAGTCTGGAAACAGAGAGGCAGAAACAGGAGTCTGGAAACAGAGGGGCAGAAACAGGAGTCTGGAAACAGAGGGGGAGAAAAAGGAGTCTGGATACAGAGGGTGAGAAACAGGCGTCTGGAAACAGAGGGGCAGAAACAGGATTCTGGAAACAGTGGGGGAGAAACAGGAGTCTGGAAACAGAGGGGCAGAAAGAGGAGTCTGGAAACAGAGGGGCAGATACAGGAGTCTGGAAACAGAGGGGCAGAAGCAGGAGTCTGGAAACAGAGGGGGAGAAACAGGAGTCTGGAAACAGAGGGCGAGAAACAGGAGGTTGGAAACAGAGGGGCAGAAACAGGAGGCTGGAAACAGAGGGGGAGAAACAGGAGTCTGGAATCAGAGGGGGAGAAACAGGAGGCTGGAAACAGAGGGGCAGAAACAGGAGTCTGGAAACAGAGGGGCAGAAACAGGAGCCTGGAAACAGAGGGGCAGAAACAGGAGGCTGGAAACAGAGGGGCAGAAAGAGCAGTCTGGAAACAGAGGGGCAGAAACAGGAGGCTGGAAACAGAGGGGGAGAAACAGGAGTCTGGAAACAGAGGGGCAGAAGCAGGAGTCTGGAAACAGAGGGGGTCAAACAGGTGTCTGGAAACAGAGTGGGAGAATCAGGAGGCTGGAAACAGAGGGGCAGAAGAGGAGGCTGGAAACAGAGGGGCAGAAACAGGAGCCTGGAAACAGAGGGTGAGAAACAGGAGTCTGGAAACAGATGGGGAGAAACAGGAGTCTGGAATCAGAGGGGGAGAAACAGGAGTCTGGAAACAGAGGGGCAGAAACAGGAGTCTGGAAACAGAGGGGGAGAAACAGGAGTCTAGAAAAAGAGGGGGAGAATCAGGAGGCTGGAAACAGAGGAGCAGAAAGAGGAGGCTGGAAACAGAGGGGCAGAAACAGAAGCCTGGAATCAGAGGGTGAGAAACAGGAGTCTGGAAACAGAGGGGGAGAAGCAGGAGTCTGGAAACAGAGGGGCAGAAACAGGAGTCTGGAAACAGAGGGGGAGAAACAGGTGTCTGGAAACAGAGGGGGAGAAAGAGGAGTCTGGAAACAGAGGGTGAGAAACAGGAGTCTGGAAACAGAGGGGGAGAAACAGGAGTCTGGAAACAGAGGGGGAGAAACAGGAGTCTGGAAACAGAGGGTGAGAAACATGAGTCTGGAAACAGAGGGGCAGAATCAGGAGGCTGGAAAAAGAGGGTGAGAAACAGTAGTCTGGAAACAGAGAGGCAGAAACAGGAGTCTGCAAACAGAGGGGCAGAAACAGGAGTCTGGAAACAGAGGGGGAGAAAAAGGAGTCTGGATACAGAGGGTGAGAAACAGGCGTCTGGAAACAGAGGGGCAGAAACAGGAGTCTGGAAACAGAGGGGGAGAAACAGGAGTCTGGAAACAGAGGGGAAGGAAGAGGAGTCTGGAAACAGAGGGGCAGATACAGGAGTCTGGAAACAGAGGGGGAGAAACAGGAGGCTGGAAACAGAGTGTGAGAAACAGGAGTCTGGAAACAGAGGGGCAGAAGCAGGAGTCTGGAAACAGAGGGGGAGAAACAGGAGTCTGGAAACAGGTGGTGAGAAACAGGAGTCTGGAAACAGAGGTGGTGAAACAGGAGTCTGGAAACAGAGGGTGAGAAACAGGAGTCTGGAAACAGAGGGGCAGAAGCAGGAGTCTGGAAATAGAGGGGGAGAACCAGGAGTCTGGAAACAGAGGGCGAGAAACAGGAGGTTGGAAACAGAGGGGCAGAAACAGGAGGCTGGAAACAGAGGGGGAGAAACAGGAGTCTGGAATCAGAGGGGGAGAAACAGGAGGCTGGAAACAGAGGGGCAGAAACAGGAGTCTGGAAACAGAGGGGCAGAAACAGGAGGCTTGAAACAGAGGGGGAGAAACAGGAGTCTGGAAACAGAGGGGCAGAAACAGGAGTCTGGAAACAGAGGGGGTCAAACAGGACTCTGGAAACAGAGGGGGAGAATCAGGAGGCTGGAAACAGAGGGGCAGAAAGAGGAGGCTGGAAACAGAGGGGCAGAAACAGGAGCCTGGAAACAGAGGGTGAGAAACAGCAGTCTGGAACTAGAGGGGGAGAAACAGGAGTCTGGAAACAGAGGGGGAGAAACAGGAGTCTGGAAACAGAGGGTGAGAAACAGGAGTCTGGAAACAGATGGGCAGAAACAGGAGTCTGGAAACAGAGGGGGAGAAACAGGAGTCGGGAAACAGAGGGCGAGAAACAGGAGGTTGGAAACAGAGGGGCAGAAACAGGAGGCTGGAAACAGAGGGGGACAAACAGGAGTCTGGAAACAGAGGGGGAGAAACAGGAGGCTGGAAACAGAGGGGCAGAATCAGGAGTCTGGAAACAGAGGGGCAGAAACAGGAGCCTGGAAACAGAGGGGCAGAAACAGGAGTCTGGAAACAGACGGGGAGAAACAGGAGTCTGGAAACAGAGAGGAAGAAACAGGAGTCTGGAAACAGAGGGGCAGAAACAGGAGTCTGGAAACAGAGGGGGAGAAACAGGAGTCTGGAAACAGAGGGTGAGAAACAGGCGTCTAGAAACAGAGGGGCAGAAACAGGAGTCTGGAAACAGAGGGGGAGAAACAGGAGTCTGGAAACAGAGGGGCAGAAACAGGAGTCTGGAAACAGAGGGGCAGATACAGGAGTCTGGAAACAGAGGGGGAGAAACAGGAGGCTGGAAACAGAGGGTGAGAAACAGGAGTCTGGAAACAGAGGGGGTGAAACAGGAGTCTGGAAACAGAGGGGGAGAAACAGGAGGCTGGAAACAGAGGGGGAGAAACAGGAGGCTGGAAACAGAGGGGGAGAAACAGGAGTCTTTAAACTCAGGGTGAGAAACAGGAGTCTGGAAACAGTAGGGCAGAAGCAGGAGTCTGGAAACAGAGGGGGAGAAAAAGGAGTCTGGAAACAGATGGTGAGAAACAGGAGTCTGGAAACAGAGGGGGTGAAACAGGAGTCTGGAAACAGAGGGGGAGAAACAGGAGGCTGGAAACAGAGGGGGAGAAACAGGAGTCTGGAAACAGAGGGTGAGAAACAGGAGTCTGGAAGCAGAGGGGCAGAAACAGGAGTCTGGAAACAGAGTGGGAGAAACAGGAGTCTGGAAACAGAGGGCGAGAAACAGGAGGTTGGAAACAGAGGGGCAGAAACAGGAGGCTGGAAACAGAGGTGGAGAAACAGGAGTCTGGAAACAGAGGCGGAGAAACAGGAGGCTGGAAACAGAGGGGCAGAAACAGGAGTCTGGAAACAGAGGGGCAGAAACAGGAGCCTGGAAACAGAGGGGCAGAAACAGGAGGCTGGAAACAGAGGGGCAGAAAGAGCAGTCTGGAAACAGAGGGGCAGAAACAGGAGGCTGGAAACAGAGGGGGAGAAACAGGAGTCTGGAAACAGAGGGGCAGAAGCAGGAGTCTGGAAACAGAGGGGGTCAAACAGGTGTCTGGAAACAGAGTGGGAGAATCAGGAGGCTGGAAACAGAGGGGCAGAAGAGGAGGCTGGAAACAGAGGGGCAGAAACAGGAGCCTGGAAACAGAGGGTGAGAAACAGGAGTCTGGAAACAGATGGGGAGAAACAGGAGTCTGGAATCAGAGGGGGAGAAACAGGAGTCTGGAAACAGAGGGGCAGAAACAGGAGTCTGGAAACAGAGGGGGAGAAACAGGAGTCTAGAAAAAGAGGGGGAGAATCAGGAGGCTGGAAACAGAGGAGCAGAAAGAGGAGGCTGGAAACAGAGGGGCAGAAACAGAAGCCTGGAATCAGAGGGTGAGAAACAGGAGTCTGGAAACAGAGGGGGAGAAGCAGGAGTCTGGAAACAGAGGGGCAGAAACAGGAGTCTGGAAACAGAGGGGGAGAAACAGGTGTCTGGAAACAGAGGGGGAGAAAGAGGAGTCTGGAAACAGAGGGTGAGAAACAGGAGTCTGGAAACAGAGGGGGAGAAACAGGAGTCTGGAAACAGAGGGGGAGAAACAGGAGTCTGGAAACAGAGGGTGAGAAACATGAGTCTGGAAACAGAGGGGCAGAATCAGGAGGCTGGAAAAAGAGGGTGAGAAACAGTAGTCTGGAAACAGAGAGGCAGAAACAGGAGTCTGCAAACAGAGGGGCAGAAACAGGAGTCTGGAAACAGAGGGGGAGAAAAAGGAGTCTGGATACAGAGGGTGAGAAACAGGCGTCTGGAAACAGAGGGGCAGAAACAGGAGTCTGGAAACAGAGGGTGAGAAACAGGAGTCTGGAAACAGAGGGGCAGAAGCAGGAGTCTGGAAAAAGAGGGGGAGAACCAGGAGTCTGGAAACAGAGGGCGAGAAACAGGAGGTTGGAAACAGAGGGGCAGAAACAGGAGGCTGGAAACAGAGGGGGAGAAACAGGAGTCTGGAATCAGAGGGGGAGAAACAGGAGGCTGGAAACAGAGGGGCAGAAACAGGAGTCTGGAAACAGAGGGGCAGAAACAGGAGGCTTGAAACAGAGGGGGAGAAACAGGAGTCTGGAAACAGAGGGGCAGAAACAGGAGTCTGGAAACAGAGGGGGTCAAACAGGACTCTGGAAACAGAGGGGGAGAATCAGGAGGCTGGAAACAGAGGGGCAGAAAGAGGAGGCTGGAAACAGAGGGGCAGAAACAGGAGCCTGGAAACAGAGGGTGAGAAACAGCAGTCTGGAACTAGAGGGGGAGAAACAGGAGTCTGGAAACAGAGGGGGAGAAACAGGAGTCTGGAAACAGAGGGTGAGAAACAGGAGTCTGGAAACAGATGGGCAGAAACAGGAGTCTGGAAACAGAGGGGGAGAAACAGGAGTCGGGAAACAGAGGGCGAGAAACAGGAGGTTGGAAACAGAGGGGCAGAAACAGGAGGCTGGAAACAGAGGGGGACAAACAGGAGTCTGGAAACAGAGGGGGAGAAACAGGAGGCTGGAAACAGAGGGGCAGAATCAGGAGTCTGGAAACAGAGGGGCAGAAACAGGAGCCTGGAAACAGAGGGGCAGAAACAGGAGTCTGGAAACAGACGGGGAGAAACAGGAGTCTGGAAACAGAGAGGCAGAAACAGGAGTCTGGAAACAGAGGGGCAGAAACAGGAGTCTGGAAACAGAGGGGGAGAAACAGGAGTCTGGAAACAGAGGGTGAGAAACAGGCGTCTAGAAACAGAGGGGCAGAAACAGGAGTCTGGAAACAGAGGGGGAGAAACAGGAGTCTGGAAACAGAGGGGCAGAAACAGGAGTCTGGAAACAGAGGGGCAGATACAGGAGTCTGGAAACAGAGGGGGAGAAACAGGAGGCTGGAAACAGAGGGTGAGAAACAGGAGTCTGGAAACAGAGGGGATGAAACAGGAGTCTGGAAACAGAGGGGGAGAAACAGGAGGCTGGAAACAGAGGGGGAGAAACAGGAGGCTGGAAACAGAGGGGGAGAAACAGGAGTCTGGAAACTCAGGGTGAGAAACAGGAGTCTGGAAACAGTAGGGCAGAAGCAGGAGTCTGGAAACAGAGGGGGAGAAAAAGGAGTCTGGAAACAGATGGTGAGAAACAGGAGTCTGGAAACAGAGGGGGTGAAACAGGAGTCTGGAAACAGAGGGGGAGAAACAGGAGGCTGGAAACAGAGGGGGAGAAACAGGAGTCTGGAAACAGAGGGTGAGAAACAGGAGTCTGGAAACAGAGGGGCAGAAACAGGAGTCTGGAAACAGAGTGGGAGAAACAGGAGTCTGGAAACAGAGGGCGAGAAACAGGAGGTTGGAAACAGAGGGGCAGAAACAGGAGGCTGGAAACAGAGGTGGAGAAACAGGAGTCTGGAAACAGAGGCGGAGAAACAGGAGTCTGGAAACAGAGGGGCAGAAACAGGAGTCTGGAAACAGAGCGGGTGAAACAGGAGGCTGGAAACAGAGGGGCAGAAACAGGAGGCTGGAAACAGAGGGGCAGAATCAAGAGTGTGGAAACTGAGGGGCCGAAACAGGAGTCTGGAAACAGAGGGTGAGAAACAGGAGTCTGGAAACAGAGAGGCAGAAACAGGAGTCTGGAAACAGAGGGGCAGAATCAGGAGTCTGGAAACAGAGGGGGAGAAAAAGGAGTCTGGATACAGAGGGTGAGAAACAGGCGTCTGGAAACAGAGGGGCAGAAACAGGATTCTGGAAACAGTGGGGGAGAAACAGGAGTCTGGAAACAGAGGGGCAGAAAGAGGAGTCTGGAAACAGAGGGGCAGATACAGGAGTCTGGAAACAGAGGGGGAGAAACAGGAGGCTGGAAACAGAGTGTGAGAAACAGGAGTCTGGAAACAGAGTGGAAGAAGCAGGAGTCTGGAAACAGAGGGGGAGAAACAGGAGTCTGGAAACAGGTGGTGAGCAACAGGAGTCTGGAAACAGGTGGTGAAACAGGAGTCTGGAAACAGAGGGTGAGAAACAGGAGTCTGGAAACAGAGGGCCAAAAGCAGGAGTCTGGAAACAGAGGGGGAGAAACAGGAGTCTGGAAACAGAGGGCGAGAAACAGGAGGTTGGAAACAGAGGGGCAGAAACAGGAGGCTGGAAACAGAGGGGGAGAAACAGGAGTCTGGAATCAGAGGGGGAGAAACAGGAGGCTGGAAACAGAGGGGCAGAAACAGGAGTCTGGAAACAGAGGGGCAGAAACAGGAGCCTGGAAACAGAGGGGCAGAAACAGGAGGCTGGAAACAGAGGGGCAGAAAGAGCAGTCTGGAAACAGAGGGGCAGAAACAGGAGGCTGGAAACAGAGGGGGAGAAACAGGAGTCTGGAAACAGAGGGGCAGAAGCAGGAGTCTGGAAACAGAGGGGGTCAAACAGGTGTCTGGAAACAGAGTGGGAGAATCAGGAGGCTGGAAACGGAGGGGCAGAAGAGGAGGCTGGAAACAGAGGGGCAGAAACAGGAGCCTGGAAACAGAGGGTGAGAAACAGGAGTCTGGAAACAGATGGGGAGAAACAGGAGTCTGGAATCAGAGGGGGAGAAACAGGAGTCTGGAAACAGAGGGGCAGAAACAGGAGTCTGGAAACAGAGGGGGAGAAACAGGAGTCTAGAAAAAGAGGGGGAGAATCAGGAGGCTGGAAACAGAGGAGCAGAAAGAGGAGGCTGGAAACAGAGGGGCAGAAACAGGAGCCTGGAATCAGAGGGTGAGAAACAGGAGTCTGGAAACAGAGGGGGAGAAGCAGGAGTCTGGAAACAGAGGGGCAGAAACAGGAGTCTGGAAACAGAGGGGGAGAAACAGGTGTCTGGAAACAGAGGGGGAGAAAGAGGAGTCTGGAAACAGAGGGTGAGAAACAGGAGTCTGGAAACAGAGGGGGAGAAACAGGAGTCTGGAAACAGAGGGGGAGAAACAGGAGTCTGGAAACAGAGCGGGAGAAACAGGAGGCTGGAAACAGAGGGGCAGAAACAGGAGGCTGGAAACAGAGGGGCAGAATCAAGAGTGTGGAAACTGAGGGGCCGAAACAGGAGTCTGGAAACAGAGGGTGAGAAACAGGAGTCTGGAAACAGAGAGGCAGAAACAGGAGTCTGGAAACAGAGGGGCAGAATCAGGAGTCTGGAAACAGAGGGGGAGAAAAAGGAGTCTGGATACAGAGGGTGAGAAACAGGCGTCTGGAAACAGAGGGGCAGAAACAGGATTCTGGAAACAGTGGGGGAGAAACAGGAGTCTGGAAACAGAGGGGCAGAAAGAGGAGTCTGGAAACAGAGGGGCAGATACAGGAGTCTGGAAACAGAGGGGGAGAAACAGGAGGCTGGAAACAGAGTGTGAGAAACAGGAGTCTGGAAACAGAGTGGAAGAAGCAGGAGTCTGGAAACAGAGGGGGAGAAACAGGAGTCTGGAAACAGGTGGTGAGCAACAGGAGTCTGGAAACAGGTGGTGAAACAGGAGTCTGGAAACAGAGGGTGAGAAACAGGAGTCTGGAAACAGTGGGCCAAAAGCAGGAGTCTGGAAACAGAGGGGGAGAAACAGGAGTCTGGAAACAGAGGGCGAGAAACAGGAGGTTGGAAACAGAGGGGCAGAAACAGGAGGCTGGAAACAGAGGGGGAGAAACAGGAGTCTGGAATCAGAGGGGGAGAAACAGGAGGCTGGAAACAGAGGGGCAGAAACAGGAGTCTGGAAACAGAGGGGCAGAAACAGGAGCCTGGAAACAGAGGGGCAGAAACAGGAGGCTGGAAACAGAGGGGCAGAAAGAGCAGTCTGGAAACAGAGGGGCAGAAACAGGAGGCTGGAAACAGAGGGGGAGAAACAGGAGTCTGGAAACTGAGGGGCAGAAGCAGGAGTCTGGAAACAGAGGGGGTCAAACAGGTGTCTGGAAACAGAGTGGGAGAATCAGGAGGCTGGAAACGGAGGGGCAGAAGAGGAGGCTGGAAACAGAGGGGCAGAAACAGGAGCCTGGAAACAGAGGGTGAGAAACAGGAGTCTGGAAACAGATGGGGAGAAACAGGAGTCTGGAATCAGAGGGGGAGAAACAGGAGTCTGGAAACAGAGGGGCAGAAACAGGAGTCTGGAAACAGAGGGGGAGAAACAGGAGTCTAGAAAAAGAGGGGGAGAATCAGGAGGCTGGAAACAGAGGAGCAGAAAGAGGAGGCTGGAAACAGAGGGGCAGAAACAGGAGCCTGGAATCAGAGGGTGAGAAACAGGAGTCTGGAAACAGAGGGGGAGAAGCAGGAGTCTGGAAGCAGAGGGGCAGAAACAGGAGTCTGGAAACAGAGGTGGAGAAACAGGTGTCTGGAAACAGAGGGGGAGAAAGAGGAGTCTGGAAACAGAGGGTGAGGAACAGGAGTCTGGAAACAGAGGGGGAGAAACAGGAGTCTGGAAACAGAGGGGGAGAAACAGGAGTCTGGAAACAGAGGGTGAGAAACATGAGTCTGGAAACAGAGGGGCAGAATCAGGAGGCTGGAAAAAGAGGGTGAGAAACAGTAGTCTGGAAACAGAGAGGCAGAAACAGGAGTCTGCAAACAGAGGGGCAGAAACAGGAGTCTGGAAACAGAGGGGGAGAAAAAGGAGTCTGGATACAGAGGGTGAGAAACAGGCGTCTGGAAACAGAGGGGCAGAAACAGGAGTCTGGAAACAGAGGGGGAGAAACAGGAGTCTGGAAACAGAGGGGAAGGAAGAGGAGTCTGGAAACAGAGGGGCAGATACAGGAGTCTGGAAACAGAGGGGGAGAAACAGGAGTCTGGAAACAGAGGGGCAGAAGCAGGAGTCTGGAAACAGAGGGGGAGAAACAGGAGTCTGGAAACAGGTGGTGAGAAACAGGAGTCTGGAAACAGAGGGGCAGAAGCAGGAGTCTGGAAACAGAGGGGGAGAAACAGGAGTCTGGAAACAGAGGGCGAGAAACAGGAGGTTGGAAACAGAGGGGCAGAAACAGGAGGCTGGAAACAGAGGGGGAGACACAGGAGTCTGGAATCAGAGGGGGAGAAACAGGAGGCTGGAAACAGAGGGGCAGAAACAGGAGTCTGGAAACAGAGGGGCAGAAACAGGAGCCTGGAAACAGAGGGGCAGAAACATTAGGCTGGAAACAGAGGGGCAGAAAGAGCAGTCTGGAAACAGAGGGGCAGAAACAGGAGGCTTGAAACAGAGGGGGAGAAACAGGAGTCTGGAAACAGAGGGGGTCAAACAGGAGTCTGGAAACAGAGTGGGAGAATCAGGAGGCTGGAAACAGAGGGGCAGAAAGAGGAGGCTGGAAACAGAGGGGCAGAAACAGGAGCCTGGAAACAGAGGGTGAGAAACAGCAGTCTGGAACTAGAGGGGGAGAAACAGGAGTCTGGAAACAGAGGGGGAGAAACAGGAGTCTGGAAACAGAGGGGGAGAAACAGGAGTCTGGAAACAGAGGGTGAGAAACAGGAATCTGGAAACAGATGGGCAGAAACAGGAGTCTGGAAACAGAGGGGGAGAAACAGGAGTCTGGAAACAGAGGGCGAGAAACAGGAGGTTGGAAACAGAGGGGCAGAAACAGGAGGCTGGAAACAGAGGGGGACAAACAGGAGTCTGGAAACAGAGGGGGAGAAACAGGAGGCTGGAAACAGAGGGGCAGAATCAGGAGTCTGGAAACAGAGGGGCAGAAACAGGAGCCTGGAAACAGAGGGGCAGAAACAGGAGTCTGGAAACAGACGGGGAGAAACAGGAGTCTGGAAACAGAGAGGCAGAAACAGGAGTCTGGAAACAGAGGGGCAGAAACAGGAGTCTGGAAACAGAGGGGGAGAAACAGGAGTCTGGAAACAGAGGGTGAGAAACAGGCGTCTAGAAACAGAGGGGCAGAAACAGGAGTCTGGAAACAGAGGGGGAGAAACAGGAGTCTGGAAACAGAGGGGCAGAAACAGGAGTCTGGAAACAGAGGGGCAGATACAGGAGTCTGGAAACAGAGGGGGAGAAACAGGAGGCTGGAAACAGAGGGGGTGAAACAGGAGTCTGGAAACAGAGGTGGAGAAACAGGAGGCTGGAAACAGAGGGGGAGAAACAGGAGGCTGGAAACAGAGGGGGAGAAACAGGAGTCTGGAAACTCAGGGTGAGAAACAGGAGTCTGGAAACAGTAGGGCAGAAGCAGGTGTCTGGAAACAGAGGGGGAGAAAAAGGAGTCTGGAAACAGATGGTGAGAAACAGGAGTCTGGAAACAGAGGGGGTGAAACAGGAGTCTGGAAACAGAGGGGGAGAAACAGGAGGCTGGAAACAGAGGGGGTGAAACAGGAGTCTGGAAACAGAGGGTGAGAAACAGGAGTCTGGAAACAGAGGGGCAGAAACAGGTGTCTGGAAACAGAGTGGGAGAAACAGGAGTCTGGAATCAGAGGGCGAGAAACAGGAGGTTGGAAACAGAGGGGCAGAAACAGGAGGCTGGAAACAGAGGTGGAGAAACAGGAGTCTGGAAACAGAGGCGGAGAAAAAGGAGTCTGGAAACAGAGGGGCAGAAACAGGAGTCTGGAAACAGAGCGGGAGAAACAGGAGGCTGGAAACAGAGGGGCAGAAACAGGAGGCTGGAAACAGAGGGGCAGAATCAAGAGTGTGGAAACTGAGGGGCAGAAACAGGAGTCTGGAAACAGAGGGGGAGAAACAGGAGTCTGGAAACAGAGGGCGAGAAACAGGAGGTTGGAACAGAGGGGCAGAAACAGGAGGCTGGAAACAGAGGGGGAGAAACAGGAGTCTGGAAACAGAGGGGGAGAAACAGGAGGCAGGAAACACAGGGGCAGAAACTGGAGTCTGGAAACAGAGGGGCAGAAACAGGAGTCTGGAAACAGAGGGGGAGAAACAGGAGTCTGGAAACAGAGGGGGAGAAACAGGAGGCTGGTAACAGAGGGGCAGAAACAGGATGCTGGAAACAGAGTGGCAGAAACAGGAGGCTGGAAACAGATGTGGTGAAACAGGAGTCTGGAAACAGAGGGGCAGAAACAGGAGTCTGGAAACAGAGGGGGAGAAACAGGAGTCTGGAAACAGAGGGGGAGAATCAGGAGGCTGGAAACAGAGAGGCAGAAACAGGAGTCTGGTAACAGAGGGGCAGAAACAGGAGTCTGGAAACAGATGGGGAGAAACAGGAGTCTGGAAAAGAGGGTGAGAAACAGGTGTCTGGAAACAGAGGGGCAGAAACAGGAGTCTGGAAACAGAGGGGGAGAAACAGGAGTCTGGAAACAGAGGGGCAGAAACAGGAGTCTGGAAACAGAGGGGCACATACAGGAGTCTGGAAACAGAGGCGGAGAAACAGGAGGCTGGAAACAGAGGGTGAGAAACAGGAGGCTGGAAACAGAGGGGGAGAAACCGGAGTCTGGAAACTCAGGGTGAGAAACAGGAGTCTGGAAACAGAGGGGCAGAAGCAGGAGTCTGGAAACAGAGGGGGAGAAACAGGAGTCTGGAAACAGAAGGTGAGAAACAGGAGTCTGGAAACAGAGGGGCAGAAACAGGAGTCTGGAAACAGAGGGGGAGAAACAGGAGTCTGGAAACAGAGGGGGAGAAACAGGAGTCTGGAAACAGAGGGGGAGAAACACGAGTCTGGAAACCGAGGGGCAGAAACAGGAGTCTGGAAACAGAGGGGGAGAAACAGGAGTCTGGAAACAGAGAGGCAGAAACAGGAGTCTGGAAACAGAGGGGCAGAAACAGGAGTCTGGAAACAGAGGGGGAGAAACAGGAGTCTGGAAACAGAGGGCGAGAAACAGGAGGTTGGAAACATAGGGGCAGAAACATGAGGCTCGAAACAGAGGCGGAGAAACAGGAGTCTGGAAACAGAGGCGGAGAAACAGGAGTCTGGAAACAGAGGGCGAGAAACAGGAGGTTGGAACAGAGGGGCAGAAACAGGAGGCTGGAAACAGAGGGGGAGAAACAGGAGTCTGGAAACAGAGGGGGAGAAACAGCAGGCAGGAAACAGAGGGGGAGAAACTGGAGTCTGGAAACAGAGGGGCAGAAACAGGAGTCTGGAAACAGAGGGGGAGAAACAGGAGTCTGGAAACAGAGGGGGAGAAACAGGAGGCTGGTAACAGAGGGGCAGAAACAGGTTGCTGGAAACAGAGGGGCAGAAACAGGAGGCTGGAAACAGAGGGGGTGAAACAGGAGTCTGGAAACAGAGGGGCAGAAACAGGAGTCTGGAAACAGAGGGGGAGAAACAGGAGTCTGGAAACAGAGGGGGAGAATGAGGAGGCTGGAAACAGAGGGGCAGAAAGAGGAGGCTGGAAACAGAGGGGCAGAAACAGGAGCCTGGAATCAGAGGGTGAGAAACAGGAGTCTGGAAACAGAGGGGGAGAAGCAGGAGTCTGGAAACAGAGGGGGTGAAACAGGAGTCTGGAAACAGAGGGGGAGAAACAGGAGTCTGGAAACAGAGGGGGAGAAACAGGAGTCTGGAAACAGAGGGTGACAAACAGGGGGCTGGAAACAGAGGGGGAGAAACAGGAGTCTGGAAACAGAGGGGGAGAAACAGGAGTCTGGGAACACTGGGCGAGAAACAGGATGTTGGAAACAGAGGGGCAGAAACAGGAGGCTGGAAACAGAGGGGGAGAAACAGGAGTCTGGAAACAGAGGGGGAGAAACAGGAGTCTGGAAACAGAGGGTCAGAAACAGGAGTCTGGAAACAGAGGGGGAGAAACAGTAGTCTGGAAAGTCAGGGTGAGAAACAGGAGTCTGGAAACAGAGGGGCAGAAACAGGAGTCTGGAAACAGAGGGGGAGAAACAGGAGTCTGGAAACAGAGGGGTAGAAACAGGAGTCTGGAAACAGAAGGGGAGAAACAGGAGTCTGGAAACAGAGGGGAAGAAACAGGAGTCTGGAAACAGAGGGGGAGAAACACGAGTCTGGAAACAGAGGGGCAGAAACAGGAGTCTGGAAACAGAGGGGGAGAAACAGGAGTCTGGAAACAGAGAGGCAGAAACAGGAGACTGGAAACAGAGGGGCAGAAACAGGAGTCTGGAAACAGAGGGGGAGAAACAGGAGTCTGGAAACAGAGGGTGAGAAACAGGCGTCTGGAAACAGAGGGGCAGAAGCAGGAGTCTGGAAACAGAGGAGGAGAAACAGGAGTCTGGAAACAGAGGGGCAGAAACAGGAGTCTGGAAACAGAGGGGCAGATACAGGAGTCTGGAAACCGAGGGGGAGAAACAGGAGGCTGGAAACAGAGGGTGAGAAACAGGAGTCTGGAAACAGAGGGGGTGAAACAGGAGTCTGGAAAAAGAGGGGGAGAAACAGGAGGCTGGAAACAGAGGGGGAGAAACAGGAGGCTTGAAACAGAGGGGGAGGAACAGGAGTCTGGAAACTCAGGGTGAGAAACAGGACTCTGGAAACAGAAGGGCAGAAGCAGGAGTCTGGAAACAGAGGGGGAGAAACAGGAGTCTGGAAACAGATGGTGAGAAACAGGAGTCTGGAAACAGAGGGGGTGAAACAGGAGTCTGGAAACAGAGGGGGAGAAACAGGAGGCTGGAAACAGAGGGGGAGAAACAGGAGTCTGGAAACAGAGGGTGAGAAACAGGAGTCTGGAAACAGAGGGGCAGAAACAGGAGTCTGGAAACAGAGTGGGAGAAACAGGAGTCTGGAAACCGAGGGCGAGAAACAGGAGGTTGGAAACAGAGGGGCAGAAACAGGAGGCTGGAAACAGAGGTGGAGAAACAGGAGTCTGGAAACAGAGGCGGAGAAACAGGAGTCTGGAAACAGGGGGGCAGAAACAGGAGTCTGGAAACAGAGCGGGAGAAACAGGAGGCTGGAAACAGAGGGGCAGAAACAGGAGGCTGGAAACAGAGGGACAGAATCAAGAGTGTGGAAACTGAGGGGCAGAAACAGGAGTCTGGAAACAGAGGGGGAGAAACAGGAGTCTGGAAACAGAGGGCGAGAAACAGGAGGTTGTAACAGAGGGGCAGAAACAGGAGGCTGGAAACAGAGGGGGAGAAACAGGAGTCTGGAAACAGAGGGGGAGAAACAGGAGGCAGGAAACAGAGGGGTAGATACTGGAGTCTGGAAACAGAGGGGCAGAAACAGGAGTCTGGAAACAGAGGGGGAGAAACAGGAGTCTGGAAACAGAGGGGGAGAAACAGGAGGCTGGTAACAGAGGGGCAGAAACAGGATGCTGGAAACAGAGTGGCAGAAACAGGAGGCTGGAAACAGATGTGGTGAAACAGGAGTCTGGAAACAGAGGGGCAGAAACAGGAGTCTGGAAACAGAGGGGGAGAAACAGGAGTCTGGAAACAGAGGGGGAGAATCAGGAGGCTGGAAACAGAGGGGCAGAAAGAGGAGTCTGGAAACAGAGGGGCAGAAACAGGAGCCTGGAATCAGAGGGTGAGAAACAGGAGTTGGAAACAGAGGGTGAGAAGCAGGAGTCTGGAAACAGAGGGGGTGAAACAGGAGTCTGGAAACAGAGGGGGAGAAACAGGAGTCTGGAAACAGAGGGGCAGAATCAGGAGGCTGGAAACAGAGGGGGAGAAACAGGAGTCTGGAATCAGATATTGAGAAACAGGAGTCTGGAAACAGAGAGGCAGAAACAGGAGTCTGGTAACAGAGGGGCAGAAACAGGAGTCTGGAAACAGATGGGGAGAAACAGGAGTCTGGAAAAGAGGGTGAGAAACAGGCGTCTGGAAACAGAGGGGCAGAAACAGGAGTCTGGAAACAGAGGGGGAGAAACAGGAGTCTGGAAACAGTGGGGCAGAAACAGGAGTCTGGAAACAGAGGGGCAGATACAGGAGTCTGGAAACAGAGGCGGAGAAACAGGAGGCTGGAAACAGAGGGGGAGAAACCGGAGTCTGGAAACTCAGGGTGAGAAACAGGAGTCTGGAAACAGAGGGGCAGAAGCAGGAGTCTGGAAACAGAGGGGGAGATACAGGAGTCTGGAAACAGAAGGTGAGAAACAGGAGTCTGGAAACAGAGGGGCAGAAACAGGAGTCTGGAAACAGAGGGGGAGAAACAGGAGTCAGGAAACAGAGGGGGAGAAACAGGAGTCTGGAAAAAGAGGGGGAGAAACACGAGTCTGGAAACCGAGGGGCAGAAACAGGAGTCTGGAAACAGAGGGGAAGAAACAGGAGTCTGGAAACAGAGAGGCAGAAACAGGAGTCTGGAAACAGAGGGGCAGAAACAGGAGTCTGGAAACAGAGGGGGAGAAACAGGAGGCTGGATACTGAGTGGCAGAAACAGGCGTCTGGAAACAGAGGGGCAGAAACAGGAGGCTGGAAACAGAGGGGGAGAAACAGGAGTCTGGAAACAGAGGGGCAGAAACAGGAGTCTGGAAACAGAGGGGCAGATACAGGAGTCTGGAAACAGAGGGGGAGAAACAGGAGGCTGGAAACAGAGGGGCAGATACAGGAGTCTGGAAACAGAGGGGGTGAAACAGGAGTCTGGAAACAGAGGGGGAGAAACAGGAGGCTGGAAACAGAGGGGGAGAAACAGGAGGCTGGAAACAGAGGGGGAGAAACAGGAGTCTGGAAACACAGGGTGAGAAACAGGAGTCTGGAAACAGAGGGGCAGAAGCAGGAGTCTGGAAACAGAGGGGGAGAAACAGGACTCTGGAAACAGATGGTGAGAAACAGGAGTCTGGAAACAGAGGGGGTGAAACAGGAGTCTGGAAACAGAGGGGGAGAAACAGGAGGCTGGAAACAGAGGGGGAGAAACAGGAGTCTGGAAACAGAGGGTGAGAAACAGGAGTCTGGAAACAGAGGGGCAGAAACAGGAGTCTGGAAACAGAGGGGGAAAAACAGGAGTCTGGAAACAGAGGGCGAGAAACAGGAGGTTGGAAAGAGAGGGGCAGAAACATGAGGCTGGAAACAGAGGCGGAGAAACAGGAGTCTGGAAACAGAGGCGGAGAAACAGGAGTCTGGAAACAGAGGGTGAGAAACAGGAGGTTGGAACAGAGGGGCAAAAAAAGGAGGCTGGAAACAGAGGGGGAGAAACAGGAGTCTGGAAACAGAGGGGTAGAAATAGCAGGCAGGAAACAGAGGGGGAGAAACTGGAGTCTGGAAACAGAGGGGCAGAAACAGGAGTCTGGAAACAGAGGGGGAGAAACAGGAGTCTGGAAACAGAGGGGGAGAAACAGGAGGCTGGTAACAGAGGGGCAGAAACAGGATGCTGGAAACAGAGGGGCAGAAACAGGAGTCTGGAAACAGAGGGGGAGAAACTGGAGTCTGGAAACAGAGGGGGAGAATCAGGAGGCTGGAAACAGAGGGGCAGAAAGAGGAGGCTGGAAACAGACGGGCAGAAACAGGAGCCTGGAATCAGAGGGTGAGAAACAGGAGTCTGGAAACAGAGGGGGAGAAGCAGGAGTCTGGAAACAGAGGGGGTGAAACAGGAGTCTGGAAACAGAGGGGAAGAAACAGGAGTCTGGAAACAGAGGGGGAGACACAGGAGTCTGGAAACAGAGGGTGACAAACAGGGGGCTGGAAACAGAGGGGGAGAAACAGGAGTCTGGAAACAGAGGGGGATAAACAGGAGTCTGGAAACACAGGGCGAGAAACAGGAGGTTGGAAACAGGGGGGCAGAAACAGGAGGCTGGAAACAGAGGGGGAGAAACAGGAGTCTGGAAACAGAGGGGGAGAAACAGGAGGCTGGAAACAGAGGGGCAGAAACAGGAGTCTGGACAGAGAGGGGCAGAAACAGGAGCCTGGAAACAGAGGGGGAGAACCAGGAGTCTGGAAACAGAGGGGGAGAAACAGGAGTCTGGAAACAGAGGGGGAGAAACAGGAGGCTGGAAACAGAGGGGCAGAAACAGGAGGCTGGGAACAGAGGGGCAGAAACAGGAGGCTGGAAACAGAGGGGGAGAAACAGGAGTCTGGAAACAGAGGGGCAGAAACAGGAGTCTGGAAACAGAGGGGGAGAACGAGGAGTCTGGAAACAGAGGGCGAGAAACAGGAGGCTGGAAACAGAGGGGCAGAAAGAGGAGGCTGGAAATAGAGGGGCAGAAACAGGAGTCTGGAATCAGAGGGTGAGAAACAGGAGTTTGGGCACAGAGTGGGAGAAACAGGAGTCTGGAAACAGAGGGGGAGAAACAGGAGTCTGGAAACAGAGGGTGAGAAACAGGAGTCTGGAAACAGAGGGGGAGACACAGGAGGCTTGAAACAGAGGGGGAGAAACAGGAGGCTGGTAACAGAGGGGCAGAAACAGGATGCTGGAAACAGAGGGGCAGAAACAGGAGTCTGGAAACAGAGGGGGAGAAACTGGAGTCTGGAAACAGAGGGGGAGAATCAGGAGGCTGGAAACAGAGGGGCAGAAAGAGGAGGCTGGAAACAGACGGGCAGAAACAGGAGCCTGGAATCAGAGGGTGAGAAACAGGAGTCTGGAAACAGAGGGGGAGAAGCAGGAGTCTGGAAACAGAGGGGGTGAAACAGGAGTCTGGAAACAGAGGGGAAGAAACAGGAGTCTGGAAACAGAGGGGGAGACACAGGAGTCTGGAAACAGAGGGTGACAAACAGGGGGCTGGAAACAGAGGGGGAGAAACAGGAGTCTGGAAACAGAGGGGGATAAACAGGAGTCTGGAAACACAGGGCGAGAAACAGGAGGTTGGAAACAGGGGGGCAGAAACAGGAGGCTGGAAACAGAGGGGGAGAAACAGGAGTCTGGAAACAGAGGGGGAGAAACAGGAGGCTGGAAACAGAGGGGCAGAAACAGGAGTCTGGACAGAGAGGGGCAGAAACAGGAGCCTGGAAACAGAGGGGGAGAACCAGGAGTCTGGAAACAGAGGGGGAGAAACAGGAGTCTGGAAACAGAGGGGGAGAAACAGGAGGCTGGAAACAGAGGGGCAGAAACAGGAGGCTGGGAACAGAGGGGCAGAAACAGGAGGCTGGAAACAGAGGGGGAGAAACAGGAGTCTGGAAACAGAGGGGCAGAAACAGGAGTCTGGAAACAGAGGGGGAGAACGAGGAGTCTGGAAACAGAGGGCGAGAAACAGGAGGCTGGAAACAGAGGGGCAGAAAGAGGAGGCTGGAAATAGAGGGGCAGAAACAGGAGTCTGGAATCAGAGGGTGAGAAACAGGAGTTTGGGCACAGAGTGGGAGAAACAGGAGTCTGGAAACAGAGGGGGAGAAACAGGAGTCTGGAAACAGAGGGTGAGAAACAGGAGTCTGGAAACAGAGGGGGAGACACAGGAGGCTTGAAACAGAGGGGGAGAAACAGGAGTCTGAAACAGAGGGTGAGAATCAGGCGTCTGGAAACAGAGGGGCAGAAACAGGAGTCTGGAAACAGAGGGGAAGAAACAGGAGTCTGGAAACAGAGGGGCAGAAACAGGAGTCTGGAAACAGAGTGGCAGAAACAGGAGTCTGGAAACAGAGGGGGAGAAACAGGAGGCTGGATACAGAGGGTCAGAAACAGGAGTCTGGAAACAGAGGGGAAGAAACAGTAGTCTGGAAAGTCAGGGTGAGAAACAGGAGTCTGGAAACAGAGGGGCAGAAACAGGAGTCTGGAAACAGAGGGGGAGAAACAGGAGTCTGGAAACAGAGGGGTAGAAACAGGAGTCTGGAAACAGAGGGGGAGATACAGGAGTCTGGAAACAGAGGCGGAGAAACAGGAGTCTGGAAACAGAGGGGCAGAAACAGGAGTCTGGAAACAGAGCAGGAGAAACAGGAGGCTGGAAACAGAGGGGCAGAAACAGGAGGCTGGAAACAGAGGGGCAGAATCAGGTGTGTGGAAACAGAGGGGCAGAAACAGGAGTCTGGAAACAGAGGGGGAGAAACAGGAGTCTGGAAAAGAGGGTGAGAAACAGGCGTTTGGAAACAGAGGGGCAGAAACAGGAGTCTGGAAACAGAGGGGCAGAAAGAGGAGGCTGGAAACAGACGGGCAGAAACAGGAGCCTGGAATCAGAGGGTGAGAAACAGGAGTCTGGAAACAGAGGGGGAGAAGCAGGATTCTGGAAACAGAGGGGGTGAAACAGGAGTCTGGAAACAGAGGGGAAGAAACAGGAGTCTGGAAACAGAGGGGGAGACACAGGAGTCTGGAAACAGAGGGTGACAAACAGGGGGCTGGAAACAGAGGGGGAGAAACAGGAGTCTGGAAACAGAGGGGGATAAACAGGAGTCTGGAAACACAGGGCGAGAAACAGGAGGTTGGAAACAGGGGGGCAGAAACAGGAGGCTGGAAACAGAGGGGGAGAAACAGGAGTCTGGAAACAGAGGGGGAGAAACAGGAGGCTGGAAACAGAGGGGCAGAAACAGGAGTCTGGACAGAGAGGGGCAGAAACAGGAGCCTGGAAACAGAGGGGGAGAACCAGGAGTCTGGAAACAGAGGGGGAGAAACAGGAGTCTGGAAACAGAGGGGGAGAAACAGGAGGCTGGAAACAGAGGGGCAGAAACAGGAGGCTGGGAACAGAGGGGCAGAAACAGGAGGCTGGAAACAGAGGGGGAGAAACAGGAGTCTGGAAACAGAGGGGCAGAATCAGGAGTCTGGAAACAGAGGGGGAGAACGAGGAGTCTGGAAACAGAGGGCGAGAAACAGGAGGCTGGAAACAGAGGGGCAGAAAGAGGAGGCTGGAAATAGAGGGGCAGAAACAGGAGTCTGGAATCAGAGGGTGAGAAACAGGAGTTTGGGCACAGAGTGGGAGAAACAGGAGTCTGGAAACAGAGGGGGAGAAACAGGAGTCTGGAAACAGAGGGTGAGAAACAGGAGTCTGGAAACAGAGGGGGAGACACAGGAGGCTTGAAACAGAGGGGGAGAAACAGGAGTCTGAAACAGTGGGTGAGAATCAGGCGTCTGGAAACAGAGGGGCAGAAACAGGAGTCTGGAAACAGAGGGGAAGAAACAGGAGTCTGGAAACAGAGGGGCAGAAACAGGAGTCTGGAAACAGAGTGGCAGAAACAGGAGTCTGGAAACAGAGGGGGAGAAACAGGAGGCTGGATACAGAGGGTCAGAAACAGGAGTCTGGAAACAGAGGGGGAGAAACAGTAGTCTGGAAAGTCAGGGTGAGAAACAGGAGTCTGGAAACAGAGGGGCAGAAACAGGAGTCTGGAAACAGAGGGGGAGAAACAGGAGTCTGGAAACAGAGGGGTAGAAACAGGAGTCTGGAAACAGAGGGGGAGATACAGGAGTCTGGAAACAGAGGCGGAGAAACAGGAGTCTGGAAACAGAGGGGCAGAAACAGGAGTCTGGAAACAGAGCAGGAGAAACAGGAGGCTGGAAACAGAGGGGCAGAAACAGGAGGCTGGAAACAGAGGGGGAGAAACAGGAGTCTGGAAAAGAGGGTGAGAAACAGGCGTCTGGAAACAGAGGGGCAGAAACAGGAGTCTGGAAACAGAGGGGGAGAAAAGGGAGTCTGGAAACAGAGGGGCAGAAACAGGAGTCTGGAAACAGAGGGGCAGATACAGGAGTCTGGAAACAGAGGGGAGAAACAGGAGGCTGGAAACAGAGGGTGAGAAACAGGAGGCTGGAAACAGAGGGGGAGAAACCGGAGTCTGGAAACAGAGTGGGAGAAACAGGAGTCTGGAAACCGAGGGCGAGAAACAGGAGGTTGGAAACAGAGGGGCAGAAACAGGAGGCTGGAAACAGAGGTGGAGAAACAGGAGTCTGGAAACAGAGGCGGAGAAACAGGAGTCTGGAAACAGGGGGGCAGAAACAGGAGTCTGGAAACAGAGCGGGAGAAACAGGAGGCTGGAAACAGAGGGGCAGAAACAGGAGGCTGGAAACAGAGGGACAGAATCAAGAGTGTGGAAACTGAGGGGCAGAAACAGGAGTCTGGAAACAGAGGGGGAGAAACAGGAGTCTGGAAACAGAGGGCGAGAAACAGGAGGTTGTAACAGAGGGGCAGAAACAGGAGGCTGGAAACAGAGGGGGAGAAACAGGAGTCTGGAAACAGAGGGGGAGAAACAGGAGGCAGGAAACAGAGGGGTAGATACTGGAGTCTGGAAACAGAGGGGCAGAAACAGGAGTCTGGAAACAGAGGGGGAGAAACAGGAGTCTGGAAACAGAGGGGGAGAAACAGGAGGCTGGTAACAGAGGGGCAGAAACAGGATGCTGGAAACAGAGTGGCAGAAACAGGAGGCTGGAAACAGATGTGGTGAAACAGGAGTCTGGAAACAGAGGGGCAGAAACAGGAGTCTGGAAACAGAGGGGGAGAAACAGGAGTCTGGAAACAGAGGGGGAGAATCAGGAGGCTGGAAACAGAGGGGCAGAAAGAGGAGTCTGGAAACAGAGGGGCAGAAACAGGAGCCTGGAATCAGAGGGTGAGAAACAGGAGTTGGAAACAGAGGGTGAGAAGCAGGAGTCTGGAAACAGAGGGGGTGAAACAGGAGTCTGGAAACAGAGGGGGAGAAACAGGAGTCTGGAAACAGAGGGGCAGAATCAGGAGGCTGGAAACAGAGGGGCAGAAACAGGAGTCTGGAATCAGATATTGAGAAACAGGAGTCTGGAAACAGAGAGGCAGAAACAGGAGTCTGGTAACAGAGGGGCAGAAACAGGAGTCTGGAAACAGATGGGGAGAAACAGGAGTCTGGAAAAGAGGGTGAGAAACAGGCGTCTGGAAACAGAGGGGCAGAAACAGGAGTCTGGAAACAGAGGGGGAGAAACAGGAGTCTGGAAACAGTGGGGCAGAAACAGGAGTCTGGATACAGAGGGGCAGATACAGGAGTCTGGAAACAGAGGCGGAGAAACAGGAGGCTGGAAACAGAGGGGGAGAAACCGGAGTCTGGAAACTCAGGGTGAGAAACAGGAGTCTGGAAACAGAGGGGCAGAAGCAGGAGTCTGGAAACAGAGGGGGAGATACAGGAGTCTGGAAACAGAAGGTGAGAAACAGGAGTCTGGAAACAGAGGGGCAGAAACAGGAGTCTGGAAACAGAGGGGGAGAAACAGGAGTCAGGAAACAGAGGGGGAGAAACAGGAGTCTGGAAAAAGAGGGGGAGAAACACGAGTCTGGAAACCGAGGGGCAGAAACAGGAGTCTGGAAACAGAGGGGAAGAAACAGGAGTCTGGAAACAGAGAGGCAGAAACAGGAGTCTGGAAACAGAGGGGCAGAAACAGGAGTCTGGAAACAGAGGGGGAGAAAGAGGAGGCTGGATACTGAGTGGCAGAAACAGGCGTCTGGAAACAGAGGGGCAGAAACAGGAGGCTGGAAACAGAGGGGGAGAAACAGGAGTCTGGAAACAGAGGGGCAGAAACAGGAGTCTGGAAACAGAGGGGCAGATACAGGAGTCTGGAAACAGAGGGGGAGAAACAGGAGGCTGGAAACAGAGGGTGAGAAACAGGAGTCTGGAAACAGAGGGGGTGAAACAGGAGTCTGGAAACAGAGGGGGAGAAACAGGAGGCTGGAAACAGAGGGGGAGAAACAGGAGGCTGGAAACAGAGGGGGAGAAACCGGAGTCTGGAAACACAGGGTGAGAAACAGGAGTCTGGAAACAGAGGGGCAGAAGCAGGAGTCTGGAAACAGAGGGGGAGAAACAGGACTCTGGAAACAGATGGTGAGAAACAGGAGTCTGGAAACAGAGGGGGTGAAACAGGAGTCTGGAAACAGAGGGGGAGAAACAGGAGGCTGGAAACAGAGGGGGAGAAACAGGAGTCTGGAAACAAAGGGTGAGAAACAGGAGTCTGGAAACAGAGGGGCAGAAACAGGAGTCTGGAAACAGAGGGGGAAAAACAGGAGTCTGGAAACAGAGGGCGAGAAACAGGAGGTTGGAAAGAGAGGGGCAGAAACATGAGGCTGGAAACAGAGGCGGAGAAACAGGAGTCTGGAAACAGAGGCGGAGAAACAGGAGTCTGGAAACAGAGGGTGAGAAACAGGAGGTTGGAACAGAGGGGCAAAAAAAGGAGGCTGGAAACAGAGGGGGAGAAACAGGAGTCTGGAAACAGAGGGGTAGAAATAGCAGGCAGGAAACAGAGGGGGAGAAACTGGAGTCTGGAAACAGAGGGGCAGAAACAGGAGTCTGGAAACAGAGGGGGAGAAACAGGAGTCTGGAAACAGAGGGGGAGAAACAGGAGGCTGGTAACAGAGGGGCAGAAACAGGATGCTGGAAACAGAGGGGCAGAAACAGGAGTCTGGAAACAGAGGGGGAGAAACTGGAGTCTGGAAACAGAGGGGGAGAATCAGGAGGCTGGAAACAGAGGGGCAGAAAGAGGAGGCTGGAAACAGACGGGCAGAAACAGGAGCCTGGAATCAGAGGGTGAGAAACAGGAGTCTGGAAACAGAGGGGGAGAAGCAGGAGTCTGGAAACAGAGGGGGTGAAACAGGAGTCTGGAAACAGAGGGGAAGAAACAGGAGTCTGGAAACAGAGGGGGAGACACAGGAGTCTGGAAACAGAGGGTGACAAACAGGGGGCTGGAAACAGAGGGGGAGAAACAGGAGTCTGGAAACAGAGGGGGATAAACAGGAGTCTGGAAACACAGGGCAAGAAACAGGAGGTTGGAAACAGGGGGGCAGAAACAGGAGGCTGGAAACAGAGGGGGAGAAACAGGAGTCTGGAAACAGAGGGGGAGAAACAGGAGGCTGGAAACAGAGGGGCAGAAACAGGAGTCTGGACAGAGAGGGGCAGAAACAGGAGCCTGGAAACAGAGGGGGAGAACCAGGAGTCTGGAAACAGAGGGGGAGAAACAGGAGTCTGGAAACAGAGGGGGAGAAACAGGAGGCTGGAAACAGAGGGGCAGAAACAGGAGGCTGGGAACAGAGGGGCAGAAACAGGAGGCTGGAAACAGAGGGGGAGAAACAGGAGTCTGGAAACAGAGGGGCAGAAACAGGAGTCTGGAAACAGAGGGGGAGAACGAGGAGTCTGGAAACAGAGGGCGAGAAACAGGAGGCTGGAAACAGAGGGGCAGAAAGAGGAGGCTGGAAATAGAGGGGCAGAAACAGGAGTCTGGAATCAGAGGGTGAGAAACAGGAGTTTGGGCACAGAGTGGGAGAAACAGGAGTCTGGAAACAGAGGGGGAGAAACAGGAGTCTGGAAACAGAGGGTGAGAAACAGGAGTCTGGAAACAGAGGGGGAGACACAGGAGGCTTGAAACAGAGGGGGAGAAACAGGAGGCTGGTAACAGAGGGGCAGAAACAGGATGCTGGAAACAGAGGGGCAGAAACAGGAGTCTGGAAACAGAGGGGGAGAAACTGGAGTCTGGAAACAGAGGGGGAGAATCAGGAGGCTGGAAACAGAGGGGCAGAAAGAGGAGGCTGGAAACAGACGGGCAGAAACAGGAGCCTGGAATCAGAGGGTGAGAAACAGGAGTCTGGAAACAGAGGGGGAGAAGCAGGAGTCTGGAAACAGAGGGGGTGAAACAGGAGTCTGGAAACAGAGGGGAAGAAACAGGAGTCTGGAAACAGAGGGGGAGACACAGGAGTCTGGAAACAGAGGGTGACAAACAGGGGGCTGGAAACAGAGGGGGAGAAACAGGAGTCTGGAAACAGAGGGGGATAAACAGGAGTCTGGAAACACAGGGCGAGAAACAGGAGGTTGGAAACAGGGGGGCAGAAACAGGAGGCTGGAAACAGAGGGGGAGAAACAGGAGTCTGGAAACAGAGGGGGAGAAACAGGAGGCTGGAAACAGAGGGGCAGAAACAGGAGTCTGGACAGAGAGGGGCAGAAACAGGAGCCTGGAAACAGAGGGGGAGAACCAGGAGTCTGGAAACAGAGGGGGAGAAACAGGAGTCTGGAAACAGAGGGGGAGAAACAGGAGGCTGGAAACAGAGGGGCAGAAACAGGAGGCTGGGAACAGAGGGGCAGAAACAGGAGGCTGGAAACAGAGGGGGAGAAACAGGAGTCTGGAAACAGAGGGGCAGAAACAGGAGTCTGGAAACAGAGGGGGAGAACGAGGAGTCTGGAAACAGAGGGCGAGAAACAGGAGGCTGGAAACAGAGGGGCAGAAAGAGGAGGCTGGAAATAGAGGGGCAGAAACAGGAGTCTGGAATCAGAGGGTGAGAAACAGGAGTTTGGGCACAGAGTGGGAGAAACAGGAGTCTGGAAACAGAGGGGGAGAAACAGGAGTCTGGAAACAGAGGGTGAGAAACAGGAGTCTGGAAACAGAGGGGGAGACACAGGAGGCTTGAAACAGAGGGGGAGAAACAGGAGTCTGAAACAGAGGGTGAGAATCAGGCGTCTGGAAACAGAGGGGCAGAAACAGGAGTCTGGAAACAGAGGGGAAGAAACAGGAGTCTGGAAACAGAGGGGCAGAAACAGGAGTCTGGAAACAGAGTGGCAGAAACAGGAGTCTGGAAACAGAGGGGGAGAAACAGGAGGCTGGATACAGAGGGTCAGAAACAGGAGTCTGGAAACAGAGGGGAAGAAACAGTAGTCTGGAAAGTCAGGGTGAGAAACAGGAGTCTGGAAACAGAGGGGCAGAAACAGGAGTCTGGAAACAGAGGGGGAGAAACAGGAGTCTGGAAACAGAGGGGTAGAAACAGGAGTCTGGAAACAGAGGGGGAGATACAGGAGTCTGGAAACAGAGGCGAAGAAACAGGAGTCTGGAAACAGAGGGGCAGAAACAGGAGTCTGGAAACAGAGCAGGAGAAACAGGAGGCTGGAAACAGAGGGGCAGAAACAGGAGGCTGGAAACAGAGGGGCAGAATCAGGTGTGTGGAAACAGAGGGGCAGAAACAGGAGTCTGGAAACAGAGGGGGAGAAACAGGAGTCTGGAAAAGAGGGTGAGAAACAGGCGTTTGGAAACAGAGGGGCAGAAACAGGAGTCTGGAAACAGAGGGGCAGAAAGAGGAGGCTGGAAACAGACGGGCAGAAACAGGAGCCTGGAATCAGAGGGTGAGAAACAGGAGTCTGGAAACAGAGGGGGAGAAGCAGGAGTCTGGAAACAGAGGGGGTGAAACAGGAGTCTGGAAACAGAGGGGAAGAAACAGGAGTCTGGAAACAGAGGGGGAGACACAGGAGTCTGGAAACAGAGGGTGACAAACAGGGGGCTGGAAACAGAGGGGGAGAAACAGGAGTCTGGAAACAGAGGGGGATAAACAGGAGTCTGGAAACACAGGGCGAGAAACAGGAGGTTGGAAACAGGGGGGCAGAAACAGGAGGCTGGAAACAGAGGGGGAGAAACAGGAGTCTGGAAACAGAGGGGGAGAAACAGGAGGCTGGAAACAGAGGGGCAGAAACAGGAGTCTGGACAGAGAGGGGCAGAAACAGGAGCCTGGAAACAGAGGGGGAGAACCAGGAGTCTGGAAACAGAGGGGGAGAAACAGGAGTCTGGAAACAGAGGGGGAGAAACAGGAGGCTGGAAACAGAGGGGCAGAAACAGGAGGCTGGGAACAGAGGGGCAGAAACAGGAGGCTGGAAACAGAGGGGGAGAAACAGGAGTCTGGAAACAGAGGGGCAGAATCAGGAGTCTGGAAACAGAGGGGGAGAACGAGGAGTCTGGAAACAGAGGGCGAGAAACAGGAGGCTGGAAACAGAGGGGCAGAAAGAGGAGGCTGGAAATAGAGGGGCAGAAACAGGAGTCTGGAATCAGAGGGTGAGAAACAGGAGTTTGGGCACAGAGTGGGAGAAACAGGAGTCTGGAAACAGAGGGGGAGAAACAGGAGTCTGGAAACAGAGGGTGAGAAACAGGAGTCTGGAAACAGAGGGGGAGACACAGGAGGCTTGAAACAGAGGGGGAGAAACAGGAGTCTGAAACAGAGGGTGAGAATCAGGCGTCTGGAAACAGAGGGGCAGAAACAGGAGTCTGGAAACAGAGGGGAAGAAACAGGAGTCTGGAAACAGAGGGGCAGAAACAGGAGTCTGGAAACAGAGTGGCAGAAACAGGAGTCTGGAAACAGAGGGGGAGAAACAGGAGGCTGGATACAGAGGGTCAGAAACAGGAGTCTGGAAACAGAGGGGGAGAAACAGTAGTCTGGAAAGTCAGGGTGAGAAACAGGAGTCTGGAAACAGAGGGGCAGAAACAGGAGTCTGGAAACAGAGGGGGAGAAACAGGAGTCTGGAAACAGAGGGGTAGAAACAGGAGTCTGGAAACAGAGGGGGAGATACAGGAGTCTGGAAACAGAGGCGGAGAAACAGGAGTCTGGAAACAGAGGGGCAGAAACAGGAGTCTGGAAACAGAGCAGGAGAAACAGGAGGCTGGAAACAGAGGGGCAGAAACAGGAGGCTGGAAACAGAGGGGGAGAAACAGGAGTCTGGAAAAGAGGGTGAGAAACAGGCGTCTGGAAACAGAGGGGCAGAAACAGGAGTCTGGAAACAGAGGGGGAGAAAAGGGAGTCTGGAAACAGAGGGGCAGAAACAGGAGTCTGGAAACAGAGGGGCAGATACAGGAGTCTGGAAACAGAGGGGAGAAACAGGAGGCTGGAAACAGAGGGTGAGAAACAGGAGGCTGGAAACAGAGGGGGAGAAACCGGAGTCTGGAAACTCAGGGTGAGAAACAGGAGTCTCGAAACAGAGGGGCAGAAGCAGGTTTCTGGAAACAGAGGGTGAGAAACAGGAGTCTGGAAACAGATGGTGAGAAACAGGAGTATGGAAACAGAGGGGCAGAAACAGGAGTCTGGAAACAGAGTGGGAGAAACAGGAGTCTGGAAACAGAGGGGGAGAAACAGGAGTCTGGAAACAGAGGGGGAGAAACACGAGTCTGGAAACAGAGGGGCAGAAACAGGAGTCTGGAAACATAGGTGGAGAAACAGTAGTCTGGATACAGAGGGTGAGAAACAGGAGTCTGGAAACAGAGGGGCAGAAACAGGAGGCTGGAAACAGAGGGGGAGAAACAGGAGTCTGGAAACACAGGGCGAGAAACAGGAACTTGGAAACAGAGGGGCAGAAACAGGAGGCTGGAAACAGAGGGGGAGAAACAGGAGTCTGGAAACAGAGGGGGAGAAACAGGAGGCTGGGAACATAGGGGAAGAAACAGGAGGCTGGAAATAGAGGGGGAGAATCAGGAGGCTGGAAACAGAGGGGATGAAACAGGAGTCTGGAAATAGAGGGGGAGAAACAGGAGTCTGGAAACAGAGAGGCAGAAACAGGAGTCTGGAAACAGAGGGGCAGAAACAGGAGTCTGGAAACAGAGGGGGAGAACCAGGAGTCTGGAAACAGAGGGTGAGAAACAGGAGTCTGAAAACAGAGGGGCAGAAACAGGAGTCTGGAACAGAAGGGCAGAAACAGGAGTCTGGAAACAGAGGGGCAGAAACAGGAGACTGGAAACAGAGGGGCAGAAACAGGAGTCCGGAAACAGAGGGGGAGAAACAGGAGGCTGCATACAGAGGGGCAGAAACAGGAGGCTGGAAACAGAGGGGGAGAAACAGGAGTCTGGAAACTCAGGGTGAGAAACAGGAGTCTGGAAACAGAGGGGGAGAAACAGGAGTCTGGAAACAAAGGGTGAGAAACAGTAGTCTGGAAACAGAGGGGCAGAAGCAGGAGTCTGGTAACAGAGGGGGAGAAACAGGAGTCTGGAAACAGAGGGGCAGAAACAGGAGTCTGGAAGCAGAGCGGGTGCAACAGGAGGCTGGAAACAGAGGGGCAGAAACAGGAGGCAGGAAACAGAGGGGCAGAATCAAGAGTGTGGAAACAGAGGGGCAGAAACAGGAGTCTGAAAACAGAGGGGGAGAAACAGGAGTCTGGAAACAGAGGGCGAGAAACAGGAGGTTGGAACAGAGGGACAGAAACAGGAGGCTGGAAACAGAGGGGGAGAAACAGGAGTCTGGAAGCAGAGGGGGAGAAACAGGAGGCAGGAAAAAGAGGGGCAGAAACTGGAGTCTGGAAACAGAGGGGCAGAAACAGAAGTCTGGAAACAGAGGGGGAGAAACAGGAGTCTGGAAACAGAGGGGAAGAAACAGGAGGCTGGTAACAGAGGGACAGAAACAGGATGCTGGAAACACAGTGGCAGAAACAGGAGGCTGGAAACAGAGGGGGAGAAACAGGAGTCTGGAAACTGAGGGGCAGAAACAGGAGACTGGAAACAGAGGGGGAGAAACAGGAGTCTGGAAAGAGAGGGGGAGAATCAGGAGGCTGGAAACAGAGGGGCAGAAAGAGGAGGCTGGAAACAGAGGGGCAGAAACAGGAGCCTGGAATAAGAGGGTGAGAAACAGGAGTCTGGAAACAGAGGGGGAGAAGCAGGAGTCTGGAAACAGAGGGGGTGAATCAGGAGTCTGGAAACAGAGGGGGAGAAACAGGAGTCTGGACACAGAGGGGGAGAAACAGGAGTCTGGAAACAGAGGGTGACAAACAGGGGGCTGGAAACAGACGGGGAGAAACAGGAGTCTGGAAACAGAGGGGGAGAAACAGGAGTCTGGAAACAGAGGGCGAGAAACAGGATGTTGGAAACAGAGGGGCAGAAACAGGAGGCTGGAAACAGAGGGGGAGAAACAGGAGTCTGGAAACAGAGGGGGAGAAACAGGAGGCTGGAAACAGAGGGCAGAAACAGGAGTCTGGACAGAGAGGGGCAGAAACAGGAGCCTGGAAACAGAGGGGGAGATACAGGAGTCTGGAAACAGAGGTGGAGAAACAGGAGTCTGGAAACAGAGGGGGAGAAACAGGAGGCTGGAAACAGAGGGGCAGAAACAGAATGCTGGGAACAGAGGGGGAGTAACAGTAGTCTGGAAACAGAGGGGGAGAAACAGGAGGCTGGAAACAGAGGGCAGAAACAGGAGTCTGGAAACAGAGGGGGAGAAACAGGAGGCTGGGAACATAGGGGAAGAAACAGGAGGCTGGAAATAGAGGGGGAGAATCAGGAGGCTGGAAACAGAGGGGATGAAACAGGAGTCTGGAAATAGAGGGGGAGAAACAGGAGTCTGGAAACAGAGAGGCAGAAACAGGAGTCTGGAAACAGAGGGGCAGAAACAGGAGTCTGGAAACAGAGGGGGAGAACCAGGAGTCTGGAAACAGAGGGTGAGAAACAGGAGTCTGGAAACAGAGGGGGAGAAACAGGAGGCTGGAAACAGAGGGCAGAAACAGGAGTCTGGACAGAGAGGGGCAGAAACAGGAGCCTGGAAACAGAGGGGGAGATACAGGAGTCTGGAAACAGAGGTGGAGAAACAGGAGTCTGGAAACAGAGGGGGAGAAACAGGAGGCTGGAAACAGAGGGGCAGAAACAGAATGCTGGGAACAGAGGGGGAGTAACAGTAGTCTGGAAACAGAGGGGGAGAAACAGGAGGCTGGAAACAGAGGGCAGAAACAGGAGTCTGGACAGAGAGGGGCAGAAACAGGAGCCTGGAAACAGAGGGGGAGATACAGTAGTCTGGAAACAGAGGGGGAGATACAGGAGTCTGGAAACAGAGGCGGAGAAACAGGAGTCTGGAAACAGAGGGGCAGAAACAGGAGTCTGGAAACAGAGCAGGAGAAACAGGAGGCTGGAAACAGAGGGGCAGAAACAGGAGGCTGGAAACAGAGGGGGAGAAACAGGAGTCTGGAAAAGAGGGTGAGAAACAGGCGTCTGGAAACAGAGGGGCAGAAACAGGAGTCTGGAAACAGAGGGGGAGAAAAGGGAGTCTGGAAACAGAGGGGCAGAAACAGGAGTCTGGAAACAGAGGGGCAGATACAGGAGTCTGGAAACAGAGGGGAGAAACAGGAGGCTGGAAACAGAGGGTGAGAAACAGGAGGCTGGAAACAGAGGGGGAGAAACCGGAGTCTGGAAACTCAGGGTGAGAAACAGGAGTCTCGAAACAGAGGGGCAGAAGCAGGTTTCTGGAAACAGAGGGTGAGAAACAGGAGTCTGGAAACAGATGGTGAGAAACAGGAGTATGGAAACAGAGGGGCAGAAACAGGAGTCTGGAAACAGAGTGGGAGAAACAGGAGTCTGGAAACAGAGGGGGAGAAACAGGAGTCTGGAAACAGAGGGGGAGAAACACGAGTCTGGAAACAGAGGGGCAGAAACAGGAGTCTGGAAACATAGGTGGAGAAACAGTAGTCTGGATACAGAGGGTGAGAAACAGGAGTCTGGAAACAGAGGGGCAGAAACAGGAGGCTGGAAACAGAGGGGGAGAAACAGGAGTCTGGAAACACAGGGCGAGAAACAGGAACTTGGAAACAGAGGGGCAGAAACAGGAGGCTGGAAACAGAGGGGGAGAAACAGGAGTCTGGAAACAGAGGGGGAGAAACAGGAGGCTGGGAACATAGGGGAAGAAACAGGAGGCTGGAAATAGAGGGGGAGAATCAGGAGGCTGGAAACAGAGGGGATGAAACAGGAGTCTGGAAATAGAGGGGGAGAAACAGGAGTCTGGAAACAGAGAGGCAGAAACAGGAGTCTGGAAACAGAGGGGCAGAAACAGGAGTCTGGAAACAGAGGGGGAGAACCAGGAGTCTGGAAACAGAGGGTGAGAAACAGGAGTCTGAAAACAGAGGGGCAGAAACAGGAGTCTGGAACAGAAGGGCAGAAACAGGAGTCTGGAAACAGAGGGGCAGAAACAGGAGACTGGAAACAGAGGGGCAGAAACAGGAGTCCGGAAACAGAGGGGGAGAAACAGGAGGCTGCATACAGAGGGGCAGAAACAGGAGGCTGGAAACAGAGGGGGAGAAACAGGAGTCTGGAAACTCAGGGTGAGAAACAGGAGTCTGGAAACAGAGGGGGAGAAACAGGAGTCTGGAAACAAAGGGTGAGAAACAGTAGTCTGGAAACAGAGGGGCAGAAGCAGGAGTCTGGTAACAGAGGGGGAGAAACAGGAGTCTGGAAACAGAGGGGCAGAAACAGGAGTCTGGAAGCAGAGCGGGTGCAACAGGAGGCTGGAAACAGAGGGGCAGAAACAGGAGGCAGGAAACAGAGGGGCAGAATCAAGAGTGTGGAAACAGAGGGGCAGAAACAGGAGTCTGAAAACAGAGGGGGAGAAACAGGAGTCTGGAAACAGAGGGCGAGAAACAGGAGGTTGGAACAGAGGGACAGAAACAGGAGGCTGGAAACAGAGGGGGAGAAACAGGAGTCTGGAAGCAGAGGGGGAGAAACAGGAGGCAGGAAAAAGAGGGGCAGAAACTGGAGTCTGGAAACAGAGGGGCAGAAACAGAAGTCTGGAAACAGAGGGGGAGAAACAGGAGTCTGGAAACAGAGGGGAAGAAACAGGAGGCTGGTAACAGAGGGACAGAAACAGGATGCTGGAAACACAGTGGCAGAAACAGGAGGCTGGAAACAGAGGGGGAGAAACAGGAGTCTGGAAACTGAGGGGCAGAAACAGGAGACTGGAAACAGAGGGGGAGAAACAGGAGTCTGGAAAGAGAGGGGGAGAATCAGGAGGCTGGAAACAGAGGGGCAGAAAGAGGAGGCTGGAAACAGAGGGGCAGAAACAGGAGCCTGGAATAAGAGGGTGAGAAACAGGAGTCTGGAAACAGAGGGGGAGAAGCAGGAGTCTGGAAACAGAGGGGGTGAATCAGGAGTCTGGAAACAGAGGGGGAGAAACAGGAGTCTGGACACAGAGGGGGAGAAACAGGAGTCTGGAAACAGAGGGTGACAAACAGGGGGCTGGAAACAGACGGGGAGAAACAGGAGTCTGGAAACAGAGGGGGAGAAACAGGAGTCTGGAAACAGAGGGCGAGAAACAGGATGTTGGAAACAGAGGGGCAGAAACAGGAGGCTGGAAACAGAGGGGGAGAAACAGGAGTCTGGAAACAGAGGGGGAGAAACAGGAGGCTGGAAACAGAGGGCAGAAACAGGAGTCTGGACAGAGAGGGGCAGAAACAGGAGCCTGGAAACAGAGGGGGAGATACAGGAGTCTGGAAACAGAGGTGGAGAAACAGGAGTCTGGAAACAGAGGGGGAGAAACAGGAGGCTGGAAACAGAGGGGCAGAAACAGAATGCTGGGAACAGAGGGGGAGTAACAGTAGTCTGGAAACAGAGGGGGAGAAACAGGAGGCTGGAAACAGAGGGCAGAAACAGGAGTCTGGACAGAGAGGGGCAGAAACAGGAGCCTGGAAACAGAGGGGGAGATACAGTAGTCTGGAAACAGAGGTGGAGAAACAGGAGTCTGGAAACAGAGGGGGAGAAACAGGAGGCTGGAAACAGAGGGGCAGAAAAAGGATGCTGGGAACAGAGGGGCAGAAACAGGAGGCTGGAAACAGAGGGGGAGAAACAGGAGTCTGGAAACAGAGGGGCAGAAACAGGAGTCTGGAAACAGAGGGGGAGAAACAGGAGTCTGGAAACAGAGGGGGAGAAACTGGAGGCTCGAAACAGAGGGGCAGAAAGAGGAGGCTGGAAATAGAGGGGCAGAAACAGGAGCCTGGGAACAGAGGGTGAGAAACAGGAGTCTGGAAACAGAGTGGGAGAAACAGGAGTCTGGAAACAGAGGGGGAGAAACAGGAGTCCGGAAACAGAGGGTGAGAAACAGGAGTCTGGAAACAGAGGGGGAGAAACAGGAGGCTGGAAACAGAGAGGGAGAAACAGGAGTCTGGAAACAGAGGGTGAGAAACAGGCGTCTGGAAACAGAGGGGCAGAAACAGGAGTCTGGAAACAGAGGGGGAGAAACAGGAGTCTGGAAACAGTGGGGCAGAAACAGGAGTCTGGAAACAGAGTGGCAGAAACAGGAGTCTGGAAACAGAGGGGGAGAAACAGGAGGCTGGATACAGAGGGGCAGAAACAGGAGGCTGGAAACAGAGGGGGAGAAACAGTAGTCTGGAAAGTCAGGGTGAGAAACAGGAGTCTGGAAACAGAGGGGCAGAAACAGGAGTCTGGAAACAAAGGGGGAGAAACAGGAGTCTGGAAACAGATGGTGAGAAACAGGAGTCTGGAAACAGAGGGTGAGAAACAGGAGTCTGGAAACAGAGGGGGAGACACAGGAGGCTTGAAACAGAGGGGGAGAAACAGGAGTCTGAAACAGAGGGTGAGAATCAGGCGTCTGGAAACAGAGGGGCAGAAACAGGAGTCTGGAAACAGAGGGGAAGAAACAGGAGTCTGGAAACAGAGGGGCAGAAACAGGAGTCTGGAAACAGAGTGGCAGAAACAGGAGTCTGGAAACAGAGGGGGAGAAACAGGAGGCTGGATACAGAGGGTCAGAAACAGGAGTCTGGAAACAGAGGGGGAGAAACAGTAGTCTGGAAAGTCAGGGTGAGAAACAGGAGTCTGGAAACAGAGGGGCAGAAACAGGAGTCTGGAAACAGAGGGGGAGAAACAGGAGTCTGGAAACAGAGGGGTAGAAACAGGAGTCTGGAAACAGAGGGGGAGATACAGGAGTCTGGAAACAGAGGCGGAGAAACAGGAGTCTGGAAACAGAGGGGCAGAAACAGGAGTCTGGAAACAGAGCAGGAGAAACAGGAGGCTGGAAACAGAGGGGCAGAAACAGGAGGCTGGAAACAGAGGGGGAGAAACAGGAGTCTGGAAAAGAGGGTGAGAAACAGGCGTCTGGAAACAGAGGGGCAGAAACAGGAGTCTGGAAACAGAGGGGGAGAAAAGGGAGTCTGGAAACAGAGGGGCAGAAACAGGAGTCTGGAAACAGAGGGGCAGATACAGGAGTCTGGAAACAGAGGGGAGAAACAGGAGGCTGGAAACAGAGGGTGAGAAACAGGAGTCTGGAAACAGAGGGGGAGAAACCGGAGTCTGGAAACTCAGGGTGAGAAACAGGAGTCTCGAAACAGAGGGGCAGAAGCAGGTTTCTGGAAACAGAGGGTGAGAAACAGGAGTCTGGAAACAGATGGTGAGAAACAGGAGTATGGAAACAGAGGGGCAGAAACAGGAGTCTGGAAACAGAGTGGGAGAAACAGGAGTCTGGAAACAGAGGGGGAGAAACAGGAGTCTGGAAACAGAGGGGGAGAAACACGAGTCTGGAAACAGAGGGGCAGAAACAGGAGTCTGGAAACATAGGTGGAGAAACAGTAGTCTGGATACAGAGGGTGAGAAACAGGAGTCTGGAAACAGAGGGGCAGAAACAGGAGGCTGGAAACAGAGGGGGAGAAACAGGAGTCTGGAAACACAGGGCGAGAAACAGGAAGTTGGAAACAGAGGGGCAGAAACAGGAGGCTGGAAACAGAGGGGGAGAAACAGGAGTCTGGAAACAGAGGGGGAGAAACAGGAGGCTGGGAACATAGGGGAAGAAACAGGAGGCTGGAAATAGAGGGGGAGAATCAGGAGGCTGGAAACAGAGGGGATGAAACAGGAGTCTGGAAATAGAGGGGGAGAAACAGGAGTCTGGAAACAGAGAGGCAGAAACAGGAGTCTGGAAACAGAGGGGCAGAAACAGGAGTCTGGAAACAGAGGGGGAGAACCAGGAGTCTGGAAACAGAGGGTGAGAAACAGGAGTCTGAAAACAGAGGGGCAGAAACAGGAGTCTGGAACAGAAGGGCAGAAACAGGAGTCTGGAAACAGAGGGGCAGAAACAGGAGACTGGAAACAGAGGGGCAGAAACAGGAGTCCGGAAACAGAGGGGGAGAAACAGGAGGCTGCATACAGAGGGGCAGAAACAGGAGGCTGGAAACAGAGGGGGAGAAACAGGAGTCTGGAAACTCAGGGTGAGAAACAGGAGTCTGGAAACAGAGGGGGAGAAACAGGAGTCTGGAAACAAAGGGTGAGAAACAGTAGTCTGGAAACAGAGGGGCAGAAGCAGGAGTCTGGTAACAGAGGGGGAGAAACAGGAGTCTGGAAACAGAGGGGCAGAAACAGGAGTCTGGAAGCAGAGCGGGTGCAACAGGAGGCTGGAAACAGAGGGGCAGAAACAGGAGGCAGGAAACAGAGGGGCAGAATCAAGAGTGTGGAAACAGAGGGGCAGAAACAGGAGTCTGAAAACAGAGGGGGAGAAACAGGAGTCTGGAAACAGAGGGCGAGAAACAGGAGGTTGGAACAGAGGGACAGAAACAGGAGGCTGGAAACAGAGGGGGAGAAACAGGAGTCTGGAAGCAGAGGGGGAGAAACAGGAGGCAGGAAAAAGAGGGGCAGAAACTGGAGTCTGGAAACAGAGGGGCAGAAACAGAAGTCTGGAAACAGAGGGGGAGAAACAGGAGTCTGGAAACAGAGGGGAAGAAACAGGAGGCTGGTAACAGAGGGACAGAAACAGGATGCTGGAAACACAGTGGCAGAAACAGGAGGCTGGAAACAGAGGGGGAGAAACAGGAGTCTGGAAACTGAGGGGCAGAAACAGGAGACTGGAAACAGAGGGGGAGAAACAGGAGTCTGGAAAGAGAGGGGGAGAATCAGGAGGCTGGAAACAGAGGGGCAGAAAGAGGAGGCTGGAAACAGAGGGGCAGAAACAGGAGCCTGGAATAAGAGGGTGAGAAACAGGAGTCTGGAAACAGAGGGGGAGAAGCAGGAGTCTGGAAACAGAGGGGGTGAATCAGGAGTCTGGAAACAGAGGGGGAGAAACAGGAGTCTGGACACAGAGGGGGAGAAACAGGAGTCTGGAAACAGAGGGTGACAAACAGGGGGCTGGAAACAGACGGGGAGAAACAGGAGTCTGGAAACAGAGGGGGAGAAACAGGAGTCTGGAAACAGAGGGCGAGAAACAGGATGTTGGAAACAGAGGGGCAGAAACAGGAGGCTGGAAACAGAGGGGGAGAAACAGGAGTCTGGAAACAGAGGGGGAGAAACAGGAGGCTGGAAACAGAGGGCAGAAACAGGAGTCTGGACAGAGAGGGGCAGAAACAGGAGCCTGGAAACAGAGGGGGAGATACAGGAGTCTGGAAACAGAGGTGGAGAAACAGGAGTCTGGAAACAGAGGGGGAGAAACAGGAGGCTGGAAACAGAGGGGCAGAAACAGAATGCTGGGAACAGAGGGGGAGTAACAGGAGTCTGGAAACAGAGGGGGAGAAACAGGAGGCTGGAAACAGAGGGCAGAAACAGGAGTCTGGACAGAGAGGGGCAGAAACAGGAGCCTGGAAACAGAGGGGGAGATACAGTAGTCTGGAAACAGAGGTGGAGAAACAGGAGTCTGGAAACAGAGGGGGAGAAACAGGAGGCTGGAAACAGAGGGGCAGAAAAAGGATGCTGGGAACAGAGGGGCAGAAACAGGAGGCTGGAAACAGAGGGGGAGAAACAGGAGTCTGGAAACAGAGGGGCAGAAACAGGAGTCTGGAAACAGAGGGGGAGAAACAGGAGTCTGGAAACAGAGGGGGAGAAACTGGAGGCTCGAAACAGAGGGGCAGAAAGAGGAGGCTGGAAATAGAGGGGCAGAAACAGGAGCCTGGGAACAGAGGGTGAGAAACAGGAGGCTGGAAACAGAGTGGGAGAAACAGGAGTCTGGAAACAGAGGGGGAGAAACAGGAGTCCGGAAACAGAGGGTGAGAAACAGGAGTCTGGAAACAGAGGGGGAGAAACAGGAGGCTGGAAACAGAGAGGGAGAAACAGGAGTCTGGAAACAGAGGGTGAGAAACAGGCGTCTGGAAACAGAGGGGCAGAAACAGGAGTCTGGAAACAGAGGGGGAGAAACAGGAGTCTGGAAACAGTGGGGCAGAAACAGGAGTCTGGAAACAGAGTGGCAGAAACAGGAGTCTGGAAACAGAGGGGGAGAAACAGGAGGCTGGATACAGAGGGGCAGAAACAGGAGGCTGGAAACAGAGGGGGAGAAACAGTAGTCTGGAAAGTCAGGGTGAGAAACAGGAGTCTGGAAACAGAGGGGCAGAAACAGGAGTCTGGAAACAAAGGGGGAGAAACAGGAGTCTGGAAACAGATGGTGAGAAACAGGAGTCTGGAAACAGAGGGGCAGAAACAGGAGTCTGGAAACAGAGGGGCAGAAACAGGAGCCTGGAAACAGAGGGGCAGAAACAGGAGTCTGGAAACAGAGGGGGAGAAACAGGATTCTGGAAACAGAGGGGTAGAAACAGGAGGCTGGTAACAGAGGGGCAGAAACAGGATGCTGGAAACAGAGGGGCAGAAACAGGAGTCTGGAAACAGAGGGGGAGAAACAGGATTCTGGAAACAGAGGGGTAGAAACAGGAGGCTGGTAACAGAGGGGCAGAAACAGGATGCTGGAAACAGAGGGGCAGAAACAGGAGTCTGGAAACAGAGGGGGAGAAACAGGATTCTGGAAACAGAGGGGTAGAAACAGGAGGCTGGTAACAGAGGGGCAGAAACAGGATGCTGGAAACAGAGGGGCAGAAACAGGATGCTGGAAACAGAGGGGCAGAAACAGGAGGCAGGAAACAGAGGGGCAGAATCAAGAGTGTGGAAACAGAGGGGCAGAAACAGGAGTCTGAAAACAGAGGGGGAGAAACAGGAGTCTGGAAACAGAGGGCGAGAAACAGGAGGTTGGAACAGAGGGACAGAAACAGGAGGCTGGAAACAGAGGGGGAGAAACAGGAGTCTGGAAGCAGAGGGGGAGAAACAGGAGGCAGGAAAAAGAGGGGCAGAAACTGGAGTCTGGAAACAGAGGGGCAGAAACAGAAGTCTGGAAACAGAGGGGGAGAAACAGGAGTCTGGAAACAGAGGGGAAGAAACAGGAGGCTGGTAACAGAGGGACAGAAACAGGATGCTGGAAACACAGTGGCAGAAACAGGAGGCTGGAAACAGAGGGGGAGAAACAGGAGTCTGGAAACTGAGGGGCAGAAACAGGAGACTGGAAACAGAGGGGGAGAAACAGGAGTCTGGAAAGAGAGGGGGAGAATCAGGAGGCTGGAAACAGAGGGGCAGAAAGAGGAGGCTGGAAACAGAGGGGCAGAAACAGGAGCCTGGAATAAGAGGGTGAGAAACAGGAGTCTGGAAACAGAGGGGGAGAAGCAGGAGTCTGGAAACAGAGGGGGTGAATCAGGAGTCTGGAAACAGAGGGGGAGAAACAGGAGTCTGGACACAGAGGGGGAGAAACAGGAGTCTGGAAACAGAGGGTGACAAACAGGGGGCTGGAAACAGACGGGGAGAAACAGGAGTCTGGAAACAGAGGGGGAGAAACAGGAGTCTGGAAACAGAGGGCGAGAAACAGGATGTTGGAAACAGAGGGGCAGAAACAGGAGGCTGGAAACAGAGGGGGAGAAACAGGAGTCTGGAAACAGAGGGGGAGAAACAGGAGGCTGGAAACAGAGGGCAGAAACAGGAGTCTGGACAGAGAGGGGCAGAAACAGGAGCCTGGAAACAGAGGGGGAGATACAGGAGTCTGGAAACAGAGGTGGAGAAACAGGAGTCTGGAAACAGAGGGGGAGAAACAGGAGGCTGGAAACAGAGGGGCAGAAACAGAATGCTGGGAACAGAGGGGGAGTAACAGTAGTCTGGAAACAGAGGGGGAGAAACAGGAGGCTGGAAACAGAGGGCAGAAACAGGAGTCTGGACAGAGAGGGGCAGAAACAGGAGCCTGGAAACAGAGGGGGAGATACAGTAGTCTGGAAACAGAGGTGGAGAAACAGGAGTCTGGAAACAGAGGGGGAGAAACAGGAGGCTGGAAACAGAGGGGCAGAAAAAGGATGCTGGGAACAGAGGGGCAGAAACAGGAGGCTGGAAACAGAGGGGGAGAAACAGGAGTCTGGAAACAGAGGGGCAGAAACAGGAGTCTGGAAACAGAGGGGGAGAAACAGGAGTCTGGAAACAGAGGGGGAGAAACTGGAGGCTCGAAACAGAGGGGCAGAAAGAGGAGGCTGGAAATAGAGGGGCAGAAACAGGAGCCTGGGAACAGAGGGTGAGAAACAGGAGTCTGGAAACAGAGTGGGAGAAACAGGAGTCTGGAAACAGAGGGGGAGAAACAGGAGTCCGGAAACAGAGGGTGAGAAACAGGAGTCTGGAAACAGAGGGGGAGAAACAGGAGGCTGGAAACAGAGAGGGAGAAACAGGAGTCTGGAAACAGAGGGTGAGAAACAGGCGTCTGGAAACAGAGGGGCAGAAACAGGAGTCTGGAAACAGAGGGGGAGAAACAGGAGTCTGGAAACAGTGGGGCAGAAACAGGAGTCTGGAAACAGAGTGGCAGAAACAGGAGTCTGGAAACAGAGGGGGAGAAACAGGAGGCTGGATACAGAGGGGCAGAAACAGGAGGCTGGAAACAGAGGGGGAGAAACAGTAGTCTGGAAAGTCAGGGTGAGAAACAGGAGTCTGGAAACAGAGGGGCAGAAACAGGAGTCTGGAAACAAAGGGGGAGAAACAGGAGTCTGGAAACAGATGGTGAGAAACAGGAGTCTGGAAACAGAGGGTGAGAAACAGGAGTCTGGAAACAGAGGGGGAGACACAGGAGGCTTGAAACAGAGGGGGAGAAACAGGAGTCTGAAACAGAGGGTGAGAATCAGGCGTCTGGAAACAGAGGGGCAGAAACAGGAGTCTGGAAACAGAGGGGAAGAAACAGGAGTCTGGAAACAGAGGGGCAGAAACAGGAGTCTGGAAACAGAGTGGCAGAAACAGGAGTCTGGAAACAGAGGGGGAGAAACAGGAGGCTGGATACAGAGGGTCAGAAACAGGAGTCTGGAAACAGAGGGGGAGAAACAGTAGTCTGGAAAGTCAGGGTGAGAAACAGGAGTCTGGAAACAGAGGGGCAGAAACAGGAGTCTGGAAACAGAGGGGGAGAAACAGGAGTCTGGAAACAGAGGGGTAGAAACAGGAGTCTGGAAACAGAGGGGGAGATACAGGAGTCTGGAAACAGAGGCGGAGAAACAGGAGTCTGGAAACAGAGGGGCAGAAACAGGAGTCTGGAAACAGAGCAGGAGAAACAGGAGGCTGGAAACAGAGGGGCAGAAACAGGAGGCTGGAAACAGAGGGGGAGAAACAGGAGTCTGGAAAAGAGGGTGAGAAACAGGCGTCTGGAAACAGAGGGGCAGAAACAGGAGTCTGGAAACAGAGGGGGAGAAAAGGGAGTCTGGAAACAGAGGGGCAGAAACAGGAGTCTGGAAACAGAGGGGCAGATACAGGAGTCTGGAAACAGAGGGGAGAAACAGGAGGCTGGAAACAGAGGGTGAGAAACAGGAGTCTGGAAACAGAGGGGGAGAAACCGGAGTCTGGAAACTCAGGGTGAGAAACAGGAGTCTCGAAACAGAGGGGCAGAAGCAGGTTTCTGGAAACAGAGGGTGAGAAACAGGAGTCTGGAAACAGATGGTGAGAAACAGGAGTATGGAAACAGAGGGGCAGAAACAGGAGTCTGGAAACAGAGTGGGAGAAACAGGAGTCTGGAAACAGAGGGGGAGAAACAGGAGTCTGGAAACAGAGGGGGAGAAACACGAGTCTGGAAACAGAGGGGCAGAAACAGGAGTCTGGAAACATAGGTGGAGAAACAGTAGTCTGGATACAGAGGGTGAGAAACAGGAGTCTGGAAACAGAGGGGCAGAAACAGGAGGCTGGAAACAGAGGGGGAGAAACAGGAGTCTGGAAACACAGGGCGAGAAACAGGAAGTTGGAAACAGAGGGGCAGAAACAGGAGGCTGGAAACAGAGGGGGAGAAACAGGAGTCTGGAAACAGAGGGGGAGAAACAGGAGGCTGGGAACATAGGGGAAGAAACAGGAGGCTGGAAATAGAGGGGGAGAATCAGGAGGCTGGAAACAGAGGGGATGAAACAGGAGTCTGGAAATAGAGGGGGAGAAACAGGAGTCTGGAAACAGAGAGGCAGAAACAGGAGTCTGGAAACAGAGGGGCAGAAACAGGAGTCTGGAAACAGAGGGGGAGAACCAGGAGTCTGGAAACAGAGGGTGAGAAACAGGAGTCTGAAAACAGAGGGGCAGAAACAGGAGTCTGGAACAGAAGGGCAGAAACAGGAGTCTGGAAACAGAGGGGCAGAAACAGGAGACTGGAAACAGAGGGGCAGAAACAGGAGTCCGGAAACAGAGGGGGAGAAACAGGAGGCTGCATACAGAGGGGCAGAAACAGGAGGCTGGAAACAGAGGGGGAGAAACAGGAGTCTGGAAACTCAGGGTGAGAAACAGGAGTCTGGAAACAGAGGGGGAGAAACAGGAGTCTGGAAACAAAGGGTGAGAAACAGTAGTCTGGAAACAGAGGGGCAGAAGCAGGAGTCTGGTAACAGAGGGGGAGAAACAGGAGTCTGGAAACAGAGGGGCAGAAACAGGAGTCTGGAAGCAGAGCGGGTGCAACAGGAGGCTGGAAACAGAGGGGCAGAAACAGGAGGCAGGAAACAGAGGGGCAGAATCAAGAGTGTGGAAACAGAGGGGCAGAAACAGGAGTCTGAAAACAGAGGGGGAGAAACAGGAGTCTGGAAACAGAGGGCGAGAAACAGGAGGTTGGAACAGAGGGACAGAAACAGGAGGCTGGAAACAGAGGGGGAGAAACAGGAGTCTGGAAGCAGAGGGGGAGAAACAGGAGGCAGGAAAAAGAGGGGCAGAAACTGGAGTCTGGAAACAGAGGGGCAGAAACAGAAGTCTGGAAACAGAGGGGGAGAAACAGGAGTCTGGAAACAGAGGGGAAGAAACAGGAGGCTGGTAACAGAGGGACAGAAACAGGATGCTGGAAACACAGTGGCAGAAACAGGAGGCTGGAAACAGAGGGGGAGAAACAGGAGTCTGGAAACTGAGGGGCAGAAACAGGAGACTGGAAACAGAGGGGGAGAAACAGGAGTCTGGAAAGAGAGGGGGAGAATCAGGAGGCTGGAAACAGAGGGGCAGAAAGAGGAGGCTGGAAACAGAGGGGCAGAAACAGGAGCCTGGAATAAGAGGGTGAGAAACAGGAGTCTGGAAACAGAGGGGGAGAAGCAGGAGTCTGGAAACAGAGGGGGTGAATCAGGAGTCTGGAAACAGAGGGGGAGAAACAGGAGTCTGGACACAGAGGGGGAGAAACAGGAGTCTGGAAACAGAGGGTGACAAACAGGGGGCTGGAAACAGACGGGGAGAAACAGGAGTCTGGAAACAGAGGGGGAGAAACAGGAGTCTGGAAACAGAGGGCGAGAAACAGGATGTTGGAAACAGAGGGGCAGAAACAGGAGGCTGGAAACAGAGGGGGAGAAACAGGAGTCTGGAAACAGAGGGGGAGAAACAGGAGGCTGGAAACAGAGGGCAGAAACAGGAGTCTGGACAGAGAGGGGCAGAAACAGGAGCCTGGAAACAGAGGGGGAGATACAGGAGTCTGGAAACAGAGGTGGAGAAACAGGAGTCTGGAAACAGAGGGGGAGAAACAGGAGGCTGGAAACAGAGGGGCAGAAACAGAATGCTGGGAACAGAGGGGGAGTAACAGGAGTCTGGAAACAGAGGGGGAGAAACAGGAGGCTGGAAACAGAGGGCAGAAACAGGAGTCTGGACAGAGAGGGGCAGAAACAGGAGCCTGGAAACAGAGGGGGAGATACAGTAGTCTGGAAACAGAGGTGGAGAAACAGGAGTCTGGAAACAGAGGGGGAGAAACAGGAGGCTGGAAACAGAGGGGCAGAAAAAGGATGCTGGGAACAGAGGGGCAGAAACAGGAGGCTGGAAACAGAGGGGGAGAAACAGGAGTCTGGAAACAGAGGGGCAGAAACAGGAGTCTGGAAACAGAGGGGGAGAAACAGGAGTCTGGAAACAGAGGGGGAGAAACTGGAGGCTCGAAACAGAGGGGCAGAAAGAGGAGGCTGGAAATAGAGGGGCAGAAACAGGAGCCTGGGAACAGAGGGTGAGAAACAGGAGGCTGGAAACAGAGTGGGAGAAACAGGAGTCTGGAAACAGAGGGGGAGAAACAGGAGTCCGGAAACAGAGGGTGAGAAACAGGAGTCTGGAAACAGAGGGGGAGAAACAGGAGGCTGGAAACAGAGAGGGAGAAACAGGAGTCTGGAAACAGAGGGTGAGAAACAGGCGTCTGGAAACAGAGGGGCAGAAACAGGAGTCTGGAAACAGAGGGGGAGAAACAGGAGTCTGGAAACAGTGGGGCAGAAACAGGAGTCTGGAAACAGAGTGGCAGAAACAGGAGTCTGGAAACAGAGGGGGAGAAACAGGAGGCTGGATACAGAGGGGCAGAAACAGGAGGCTGGAAACAGAGGGGGAGAAACAGTAGTCTGGAAAGTCAGGGTGAGAAACAGGAGTCTGGAAACAGAGGGGCAGAAACAGGAGTCTGGAAACAAAGGGGGAGAAACAGGAGTCTGGAAACAGATGGTGAGAAACAGGAGTCTGGAAACAGAGGGGCAGAAACAGGAGTCTGGAAACAGAGGGGCAGAAACAGGAGCCTGGAAACAGAGGGGCAGAAACAGGAGTCTGGAAACAGAGGGGGAGAAACAGGATTCTGGAAACAGAGGGGTAGAAACAGGAGGCTGGTAACAGAGGGGCAGAAACAGGATGCTGGAAACAGAGGGGCAGAAACAGGAGTCTGGAAACAGAGGGGGAGAAACAGGATTCTGGAAACAGAGGGGTAGAAACAGGAGGCTGGTAACAGAGGGGCAGAAACAGGATGCTGGAAACAGAGGGGCAGAAACAGGAGTCTGGAAACAGAGGGGGAGAAACAGGATTCTGGAAACAGAGGGGTAGAAACAGGAGGCTGGTAACAGAGGGGCAGAAACAGGATGCTGGAAACAGAGGGGCAGAAACAGGAGGCTGGAAACAGAGGGGCAGAAACAGGAGTCTGGATGCAGAGGGGCAGAAACAGGAGCCTGGAATCAGAGTGTGAGAAACAGGAGTCTGGAAACAGAGGGGGAGAAGCAGGAGTCTGGAAACAGAGGGGGTGAATCAGGAGTCTGGAAACACAGGGGGAGAAACAGGAGTCTGGAAACAGAGGGGAAGAAACAGGAGTCTGGAAACAGAGGGTGACAAACAGGGGACTGGAAACAGAGGGGGAGAAACAGGCGTCTGGAAAAAGAGGGGCAGAAACAGGAGTGAGGAAACAGAGGGGCAGAAACAGGAGGCAGGAAACAGAGGGGCAGAAACAGGAGTGAGGAAACAGAGGGGCAGAAACAGGAGTCTGGAAACAGAGGGGGAGAAACAGGAGTCTGGAAACAGAGGGCGAGAAACAGGAGGTTGGAAACAGAGGGGCAGAAACAGGAGTTTGGAAACAGAGTGGGAGAAACAGGAGTCTGGAAACAGAGGGGGAGAAACAGGAGAATGGAAACAGAGGGGGAGAAACAGGAGTCCAGAAACAGAGGGTTAGAAACAGGGGGCTGGAAACAGAGGGGGAGAAACAGGAGTCTGGAAACAGAGGGCGAGAAACAGGAGCCTGGAAACAGAGGGGCAGAAACAGGAGTCTGGAAACAGAGGGGGAGAAACAGGAGACTGGAAACAGAGAGGCAGAAAAAGGAGTCTGGAAACAGAGGGGCAGAAACAGGAGTCTGGAAACAGAGGGGGAGAAACAGGAGTCTGGAAACAGAGGGTGAGAAACAGGAGTTTGGAAACAGGGGGGCAGAAACAGGAGTCTGGAAACAAAGGGGGAGAAACAGGAGTCTGGAAACAGAGGGGCAGAAACAGGAGTCTGGAAACAGAGGGGAAGAATCAGGAGTCTGGAAACAGAGCGGGAGAAACAGGAGGCTGGATACAAAGGGGCAGAAACGAAGGCTGGAAACAGAGGGGGAGAAACAGGAGTCTGGAAACTCAGGGTGAGAAACAGGAGTCTGGAAACAGAGGGGCAGAAACAAGAGTCTGGAAACAGACGGGGAGAAACAGGAGTCTGGAAACAAATGGTGGGAAACAGGAGTCTGGAAACAGAGGGGCAGAAACAGGACGCTGGAAACGGAGGGGCAGAAACAGGAGTCTGGAAACAGAGGGGGAGAAACAGGTGTCTGGAAACAGAGGGGGAGAAACAGGAGTCTGGAAACCGAGGAGGAGAAACAGGAGTCTGGAAACAGAGGGGCAGAAACAGGAGTCTGGGAACAGAGGGGGAGAAACAGGAGGCTGGAAACAGAGGGGCTTAAACAGGAGGCTGGAAACAGAGGGGCAGAAACAGGAGTCCGGAAGCAGAGGGTGAGAAACAGGAGGTTGTAAACAGAGGGGCAGAAACAGGAGTTGGAAACAGAGGGGGAGAAACAGGAGGCTGGAAACAGAGGGGCAGAAACTGGAGTCTGGAAACAGAGGGGCAGAAACAGGAGGCTGGAAACAGAGGGGCAGAAACAGGAGTCTGGAAACAGAGGGGGAGAATCAGGAGGCTGGAAACAGAGGGGCAGAAAGAGGAGGCTGCAAACAGAGGGGCAGAAACAGGAGCCTGGAAACAGAGGGTGAGAAACAGGAGTCTGGAAACAGAGGGGGAGAAGCAGGAGTCTGGAAAAAGAGGGGGTGAAACAGGAGTCTGGAAACAGAGGGGGAGAAACAGGAGTCTGGAAACAGAATGGGAGAAACAGGAGTCTGGAAACATAGGGTGAGAAACAGGAGGCTGGAAACAGAGGGGGAGAAACAGGAGTATGGGAACAGAGGGGGAGAAACAGGAGTCTGGAAACAGAGGGCGAGAAACAGGAGGTTGGAAACAAAGGGGCAGAAACAGGAGGCTGGAAACAGAGGGGGAGAAACAGGAGGCTGAAAACAGCGGGGCAGGAACAGGAGTCTGGAAACAGAGGGGGAGAAACATGAGGCTGGTAACAGAGGGGCAGAAACAGGATGCTGGAAACAGAGGGGCAGAAACAGGAGGCTGGAAACAGAGGGGGAGAAACAGGAGTCTGGAAACAGAAGGGCAGAAACAGGAGTCTGGAAACAGAGGGGGAGAAACAGGAGTCTGGAAACAGAGGGGGAGAATCAGGAGGCTGGAAACAGAGGGGAAGAAAGAGGAGGCTGGAAACAGAGGGGCAGAAACAGGAGTCTGAAAACAGAGGGGGAGAAACAGGAGCCTGGAATCAGAGGGTGAGAAACAGGAGTCTGGAAACAGAGGGGGAGAAGCAGGAGTCTGGAAACAGAGGGGGTGAATCAGGAGTCTGGAAACAGAGGGGGAGAAACAGGAGTCTGGAAACAGAGGGGGAGCAACAGGAGTCTGGAAACAGAGGGGCAGAAACAGTAGTCTGGAAACAGAGGGGGAGAAACAGGAGTCTGGAAACAGAGGGGGTGAATCAGGAGTCTGGAAACAGAGGGGGAGAAACAGGAGTCTGGAAACAGAGGGGGAGAAACAGGAGTCTGGAAACAGAGGGTGACAAACAGGGGGCTGGAAACAGAGGGGGAGATACAGGAGTCTGGAAACAGAGGGGGAGAAACAGGGGTCTGGAAACAGAGGGCGAGAAACAGGAGGTTGGAAACAGAGGGGCAGAAACAGGAGACTGGAAACAGAGGGGGAGAAACAGGAGTCTGGAAACAGAGGGGGAGAAACAGGAGGCTGGAAACAGAGGGTAGAAACAGGAGTCTGGAAACAGAGGGGCAGAAACACGAGCCTGGAAACAGAGGGGGAGAAACAGGAGTCTGGAAACAGAGGTGGAGAAACAGGAGTCTGGAAACAGAGGGGGAGAAACAGGAGGCTGGAAACAGAGGGGCAGAAACAGGATGCTGGGAACAGAGGGGCAAAAACAGGAGGCTGGAAACAGAGGGGGAGAAACAGGAGTCAGGAAACAGAGGGGCAGAAACAGGAGTCTGGAAACAGAGGGGGAGAAACAGGAATGTGGAAACAGAGGGGGAGAAACTGGAGGCTCGACACAGAGGGGCAGGAAGAGAAGGCTGGAAATAGAGGGGCAGATACAGGAGCCTGGGAACAGAGGGTGAGAAACAGGAGTCCGGAAACAGAGTGGGAGAAACAGGAGTCTGGAAACAGAGGGGGAGAATCAGGAGTCTGGAAACAGAGGGTGAGAAACAGGAGTCTGGAAACAGAGGGGGAGAAACAGGTGGCTGGAAACAGAGGGGGAGAAACAGGAGTCTGGAAACAGAGGGGGAGAAACAGGCGTCTGGAATCAGAGGGGCAGAAACAGGAGTCTGGAAACAGAGGGGGAGAAACAGGAGTCTGGAAACAGAGGGGCAGAAACAGGAGTCTGGAAACAGAGTTGCAGAAACAGGAGTTTGGAAACAGAGGGGGAGAAACCGGAGGCTGGAAACAGAGGGGGAGAAACAGTAGTCTGGAAAGTCAGGGTGAGAAACAGGAGTCTGGAAACAGAGGGGCAGAAACAGGAGTCTGGAAACAGAGGGGGAGAAACAGGAGTCTGGAAACAGATGGTGAGAAACAGGAGTCTGGAAACAGAGGGGCAGAAACAGGAGTCTGGAAACAGAGGGGTAGAAACAGGAGTCTGGAAACAGAGGCGGAGAAACAGGAGTCTGGAAACAGAGGGGCAGAAACAGGAGTCTGGAAACAGAGCGGGAGAAACAGGAGGCTGGAAACAGAGGGGCAGAAACAGGAGGCTGGAAACAGAGGGGCAGAATCAGGAGTGTTGAAACAGAGGGGCAGAAACAGGAGTCTGGAAACAGAGGGGGAGAAACAGGAGTCTGGAAACTGAGGGCGAGAAACAGGAGGTTGGAAACAGAGGGGCAGAAACAGGAGGCTGGAAACAGAGGGGGAGCAACAGGAGTCTGGAAACAGAGGGGGAGAAACAGGCGGCAGGAAACAGAGGGGCAGAAACTAGAGTCTGGAAACAGAGGGGTAGAAACAGGAGCCTGGAAACAGAGGTGCAGAAACAGGAGTCTGGAAACAGACGGGGAGAAACAGGAGTCTGGAAACAGAGGGGGAGAAACAGGAGGCTGGTAACAGAGGGGCAGAAACAGGATGCTGGAAACAGAGGGGCAGAAACAGGAGGCTGGAAACAGAGGGGGAGAAACAGGAGTCTGGAAACAGAGGGGCAGAAACAGGAGTCTGGATACAGTGGGGCAGAAACAGTAGCCTGGAATCAGAGGGTGAGAAACAGGAGTCTGGAAACAGAGGGGGAGAAGCAGGAGTCTGGAAACAGAGTGGGTATATCAGGAGTCTGGAAACAGAGGGGGAGAAACAGGAGTCTGGAAACTGAGGGGGAGAAACAGGAGTCTGGAAACAGAGGGTGACAAACAGGGGGCTGGAAACAGAGGGGGAGAAACAGGCGTCTGGAAAAAGAGGGGCAGAAACAGGAGTGAGGAAACAGAGGGGCAGAAACAGGAGGCTGGAAACAGTGGGGCAGAAACAGGAGTGACGAAACAGAGGGGCAGAAACAGGAGTCTGGAAACAGAGGGTGAGAAACAGGAGTCTGGAAACAGAGGGCGAGAAACAGGAGGTTGGAAACAGAGGGGCAGAAACAGGAGTTTGGAAACAGAGTGGGAGAAACAGTAGTCTGGAAACAGAGGGGGAGAAACAGGGGTCTGGAAACAGAGGGGGAGAAACAGGAGTCCAGAAACAGAGGGTGAGAAACAGGGGGCTGGAAACAGAGGGGGAGAAACAGGAGTCTGGAAACAGAGGGCGAGAAACAGGAGCCTGGAAACAGAGGGGCAGAAACAGGAGTCTGGAAACAGAGGGGGAGAAACAGGAGACTGGAAACAGAGAGGCAGAAAAAGGAGTCTGAAAACAGAGGGGCAGAAACAGGAGTCTGGAACCAGAGGGGGCGAAACAGGAGTCTGGAAACAGAGGGGGACAAACAGGAGTCTGGAAACAGAGGGGGAGAAACAGGAGTCTGGAACCAGAGGGGGCGAAACAGGAGTCTGGAAACAGAGGGGGAGAAACAGGAGGCTGGAAACAGAGGGGCAGAAACAGGAGGCTGGAAACAGAGGGCCAGAAACAGGAGTCTGGAAACAGAGGGGCAGAAACTGGAGACTGGAAACAGAGGGTGAGAATCAGCAGGCTGGAAACAGACGGGGAGAAACAGGGGCTGGAAACAGAGGTGGAGAAACAGGATGCTGGAAACAGAGGGGGAGAAGCAGGATGCTGGAAGCAGAGGGGGAGAAACAGTGGGGGAGAAACAGAGGGGGAGAAACAGCGGGAGAGAAACAGAGGGGGGAACCAGAGTCGGAGAGACAGAGGGGGAGAAACTGGAGGCTGCAAACTGTGGGGCAGAAACAGGAGCCTGGAAACAGAGGGGGAGAACAAATGGCTGGAAACAGAGGGGGAGAAACAGGCTGCTGGAGACAGAGGAGGAGAAACAGTTGTCTGGAAACAGAGGGCAGAAACTGGTGGCTGGAAACAGAGGTGGAGATATAGCAGGTGAGAAATAGAGGAGGAGAAACAGAGGGGGAGAAACAGAGTGGGAGAAACTCGGGGCTGGAAACAAAGGGGACGAAACAGGGGGCTGGAAACAGAAGGGGAGAAATTGAGGGGGAGAAACAGAGGGGGAGTATCAGAGGGCTGGGAACAGACGGGGAGCTTCAGGAGGCTGGAAACAGAGGGGGAGAAACACAGTGGGAGAGACAGAGTGGGGAAACAGTGGCGCAGAAACAGGGGGCTGGAAAAAGAAGGGGGGAAACAGTGGGGGAGAAGCAGAGGGGGAGAAACAGAGGGGGAGAAACAGTGGTTTGGAAACAGACAGGGAGACACAGAAGGGGAGAAACAGAGGGGGAGAAACAGTAGGCTGGAAACAGAGAGGGAGAAACAGGGGGCTGGAAACTGAGGAGAAGAAACAGGGGGCTGGAAACAGAGGGGGCAAAACAGAGGGGTCGAAACAGAGGGGGAGAAACAGAGGGGGTGCAACAGGGGGCTGGAAACAGAGGGGGAGAAACAAAGTTACACTTGAAAGCGTCCAGACACAAAGAACGAAGAACAACACAGCACAGGAAACAGATCCTTCAGCCCAACGAGCCCACGCCGCTATCTTAACAATGTATTTTTCCTACATCTCCCTTGACCCGTGTCTATGCGTATGGTACCCCCATTGGAAACCAGATTCGGGGAGAATAATTTAGGGACAATTTGTTACACCAATCAGCCTAAGAGCACATCTTTGGGGTGTGGGAGGAAACTGGAGCACCCGGAGGAAACCCACGCAACCACAGGGAGAATGTGCAAACTCCCACAGACACTGGCCCAAATCCATGTGTCTGCACAGCTAGCAATGATAGTCACTGAGTTGTCATGTTGCCCATCTGCTGGTCCAGGTTTAAGCACACACAAATGACGCGAAGTACTAGGCCACTCTCAAAACATCCAAGAGCAGCCCTCGCACGACCCACCGTGTGCATGTCCCTCGTTAGACAACAAGGTGGACCGACGCACCTGCGGAGTAAAAGAGTAACAAATATCAACACATATAGCATTAGATTTCCAGGAACATCCCAAGGCTCTGACCCTTATTTAAAACCGTCTTCTATAACCCTCCATCCCTGTTTCACTCATGTGCCTATCTAAGCAGACCTTAAACAAGTCCAGCGTGCCTGCCTCCGCCACCTTACTTGGCAGTGCATTCCATACACCCGCGACCCTCTGTGTGAAAAACCTCCCTCTAGCATCCAAATTATACCTCTCCCCCCTCACCCTGAGCTCATGGCCCCTCATGATATTTGTCTCCAATCCAGGAAAAAGCCTGCCACTGTTTACTCTATCTATACCCTTCATTATTTTGTACACCTCTATCAGATCCCCCCTTAATCTCCGTCGTACTAAGGAAAACTGCCCCAGTTTACCCAATCTTTCCTCATAACCCAGTCCTTCCATACCAGGCAGCATCCTGGTAAACCTCCTCTGCACTTTCTCCGGGGTCTCCACGTCCTTCTGGTAGTAAGGTGATCAGAACTGGATGCGGTACTCCAAATGTGGTCTAACCAACGTTCTGTACAACTGTAGCATTAGACGCCAGCTCTTACACTCTGTACCCCTTCCTATAAAGGCTAGCATACCGTAAGCTTTCTTCGCAACCTTCTCCACCTGAGTTGCCACCTTCAGAGACTTGTGCACTTGCACTCCCAGGTCCCTCTGCATTTCTACACTCTTAATAGGTCTACCCTTTATTATGTAACTCCTCCCTACATTATTCCTTCCAAAATGCGTCACCTCGCATTTATCAGGATTAAATTCCAACTGCCGTTTATCTGCCCTATATACCAGCCTATCTATATCCTGCTGTGTCACCTGACACTCCTCCTCACTATCCGTCAATTCTTCCATCTTTGTGTCATCTGCAAACTTGCTGATCACACCACGTACGCCATCTTTAAAGTCATTTATACATATTTCGAATAGAAGCGGTCCCAGTACCGAGCCCTGCGGCACACCACTGGTGACAGACCTCCAGCTACAAAAGGACCCTTCCACTACTACTGTCTGTCTCCTGTTGCCTGGCCAGTTTGCAATCCATCTAGATACCTGTCCCTGTATCCCATGAGCCTTTACCTTTTCTACCAGCCTACCGTGAGGGACTTTGTCAAACGCTGTACTGAAATCCATATAGATGACATCAACGGCTCGTCCTTCGTCAACTGTTTTTGTCACCTCCTCAAAAAATTCGACCAGATTCGTAAGGCAAGACATCCCCTGAACAAAGCCATGTTGCGTATCCTTAATCAGATCACAACGCTCCAAATGCTTATACATCCTATCCCTAAGAATTTTTTCCAACAACTTTCCTACCACTGACGTCAAACTCACCTCTATAATTACCAGGGTTATCCCTACTACCCTTTTTAAACAGCAGTACCACATTAGCTACCCCCCAGTCCTCTGGGACCTCACCTGTGTCCAAAGAAGAGACAAAGCTTTGCGTCAGAGGCCCAGCAATTTAATCTCTCACCTCCCTGAGCAGCCTGGGATAAATGCCATCAGGCCCCGGAGGTTTATCAGTTTTTATGCTGCCTAAAAACCTTAACACTTCCTCCCTCGTAATGGATATTTCCTTCAACTGGTCTACAGCTCCCTCCAAGACAGTACAAGACACCAAGCCCCTCTCCTTTGTGAATACCGACGCAAAGTATTCATTCAGGATCTCCCCTATTCCCTCAGATTCTATGCAAACTTCCCCTCCTCTGGCCCTAAGAGGACTGATTTTCCCTCTAGCCACCCTTTTGTTCCTAATATAAGAGTAAAATGCCTTTGGATTTTCCTTAATCCTATCAGCCAAAGCAATTTCATGCCCCCTTTTTGCCCTTCTAACTCCTCTTTTGAGCTCCCTCCTGTTCTCTCTATATTCCTCCAGTGCTCTCTCCATTCCCAGTTGCTTCGACCTAACATATGGCTCTCTTCTTCCTGACCAAGTCCTCAATATCCCCTGTAATCCACGGCTCTCTAATCCTGCCTTTCCCATCCTTTCTCTTTACCATGCCAGATGTTGATTTGCCCTCAAACATCTGTGTGTTACTTTGTGATATAGAAAGTTCTGGATTGAACGGGGTTAACTGGAGCTGTTAGTTCAGTAACTGTGATTAATGTCAGTCTCCTTGGTACTCCATTCAGATTCACTGGAGGTTTTCCCTCTTCGATTAATAAGGAATTCCATTTGATGTGTTATTCCATAGAGTCAGTGGCAGCATCAACTCCAACACTAAGAGAGATCAACAGCTGCAGAGAAAGAGGGAGGAGAGATCCGAATCTGGGAATAATGGACTGGAATGTTCCAATAATGGACAGAAGCTTATTCATGTGGATTTTTCGGTTCACTGCGGATGGCTGGTATTTACCAGTAGCTGATCGGATTAAGTTTCTACTGAGTGTGATTCAATGTTTTTATTATCCCCTGCTGGCAATTGTTGGTATTCCAGATAAGTTTAAAATTTATTTATTAGTGTCACAAGTAGGCTTACCTTAACACTGCACTGAAGTTACTGTGAAAACCCCCTAGCCACCACGCTCTGGGAGACTTTATTCGTGGCCAATCCACCTAACAACAGGTCTTTTGGACAGTGGGATCCTAATTCTAGAAACCCTGTTCAACTATGTTGCTTTTCTTATCATTTATCCTGCTTGATTTGCTGCTTGGGTTGTTTCTGTTGACTCCCTGTATCCAGCCGTTAATTCTATAAACCACAGATAACTGAGTGCTGTGACTTTCTATAGCCATGTGTCCTCCAATGTGATCCCCTCATGAGTAAAACAGTGAACATAAGAACTAGGAGCAGGAGTCGGCCAACTGGCCCCTCAAGCCTGCTCCGCCATTCAATAAGATCATGGCTGATCTTTTCATGGACTCAGCTCCACTTACCCGCCCGCTCACCATAACCCTTAATTCCTTTACTGTTCGAAAATTTATCTATCCTTACCTTAAAAACATTCAATGAGGGAGCCTCAACTGGGCAGGGAATTCCACAGATTCACAACTCTTTGTGTGAAGAAGTTCCCCGTGGTCAGCGCATGAAGAAAGTAAGGAGGTGTGGGATAGTGGGAAATTTGGCCAATTGAATAAGTAACTGGCTATCTCATAGAAGACAGTAAGAAGTCTCACAACACCAGGTTAAAGTCCAACAAGTTTATTTGATAGTAAACCCACTAGCTTTCAGGTTTGCCCCTTCGCCATGTGAGTGGAGAGTTCTGGTCACAAACGGAGCATATAAAGGCACACACGGTTTACAGAATACTGAGTAAAATGCGAGTCTTTACAGCTAATCAATTCTTAAAGGTGAAGACAATGTCAGTGGAGATAGCATTAAGCATTGGTTAAAGAGATGTGTATTGTCTACAGACGGGACAGTAAGTGAGATATTGCAAGTTCAGGCAAGTCACGGGGGTTACAGGTAGTGCAACATGAACCCAAGTTCCCTGTTGAGAGCGTCCTCATGTGCGCGGAACTTGGCTATCAGTTTCTGCTCAGTGACTCTGCGCTGTCGTGTGTCGCGAAGGCCACCTTGGAGAACGTTTACCCAAAGATCAGAGGCCGAATGCCTGTGACTGCTGAACTGCTCGCCAACAGGAAGGGAACAGTCTTGCCAGATGAATGTCGAGCGATGTTCATTCATCCGTTATCATAGCGTCCAAGCCGTAGATGCCCAAGCCATCAGAAAGAGCATCACTACCAGATTCATCAGCCGCACTCACAAGTCAGCCCCAAATATCACCCAAGCACAATGCAACGCCATCCACGCTCTCAAGACTAACTGCAACATTGTCATCAAACCAGCAGACAAAGGAGGGGCCATTGTCATACTAAACAGAACGGATTACTGCAAAGAATTGTGCCGATAACTAAACAATAAGGAACACTACAGACAGTTATCCGCAGATCTGACCAAAGAACACACCCGTCAACTCAACAGTCTGATCAAGACCTTTGATCCGGACCTTCAGAGTACCCCCCATTCTCTCATCCCGCGTTGGAAATCTCCACTGCTTCCCAAAGATACACAAGGCAAAGACATCCAGCGTTCCCATCGTATCGGGCAATGATCCTGTGTGAGAACCGCTCCAGCTACGTCGAGAGCATTCTGAAACCCATTGTACAAAGAACCCCCAGCTTTTGTCGCGACACTACGGACTTCCTACGGAAACACAGCGCACATGGAGCAGTTGAACCAGGAGCACTCCTCGTCACAATGGATGTCTCAACGCTCTACGCCAACATCCCCCACAACGATGGCATTGCTCCAACTGCCTCAGTACTCAACGCCGACAACTGCCAGTTTCCAAATGCAACTTTACAACTGATCCACTTTATCCTGGACCACAATGTCTTCGCCTTCAACAACCAGTTCTTCATCCAAACACCGGAACAACCATGGGGACCAAATTCGCACCTCAATATGCCAACACCTTCATGCACAGGCTCGAGCAAGACTTCTTCACTGCACAGGATCTTCAACAGATGCCATACACTAGATACATTGATGACATTTTCTTCCTTTGGACTCATGGTGAACAATCACTGAAACAACTATATGATGATATCAGCAAGTTCCATCCCACCATCAGACTCACCATGGACTACCCTCCGGAATTGGTTGCATTCTTGGACACACGCATCTCGATTAAGGACGGTCACCTCAGCACCTCACTGTACCGCAAACCCACAGACAACCTCACAATGCTCCACTTCTCCAGCTTCCACCCTAAACACGTTAAAGAAGCCATCCCCTACGGACAAACCCTCCGTACACACAGGGTCTGCTCAGATGAGGAGGATCGTGACAGACACCTCCAGATGCTAAAAGATGCCCTCACAAGAACAGGATATGATGCTCAACTCATCAATTGACAGTTCCAACATGCCACAGTGAAAAACCGCACCGACCTCCTCAGAAGACAAACACGGGACACAGTGGACAGAGTGCCCTTCATCGTCCAGTACTTCCCCGGAGCGGAGAAGCTACGACATCTTCTCCGGACTCTTCAACATATCATTGATGAAGACGAACATCTCACTAAGGCCATCCCCACACCCCCACTTCTTGCCTTCAAACAACTGCACAACCCCAAACAGACCGTTGTTTGCAGCAAACTACCCAGCCTTCATAGAACATAGAACGTTACAGCGCAGAACAGGCCCTTCGGCCCTCGATGTTGCACCGACCAATTAAGAAAAAAGCAATGACCCTCTAACCTAAACCATTCCCTTTCCATCCATAAACCTATCCACGGATCTCTTAAACGCCTCCAAACTTGGCGCATTTACAACTGCAGCAGGCAGGACATTCCAATCCCTCACCACCCTCTGGGTAAAGAACCTACCTCTGACATCCATCCTATAACTACCACCCCTTAATTTAGAGCTATGTCCCCTCGTGCTAGCTTTCTCCATCCGAGGAAAAAGCCTATCACTGTCCACCCTATCTAAACCTCTAATCATCTTATATGTTTCAATAAGGTCCCCTCTTAGCCACCTTCTTTCCAACGAAAACAACCCCAAATCCCTCAGCCCCTCCTCATAGGACCTTCCCTCCATACAAGGCAACACCCTGGTAAACCTCCTCTGCACCCTTTCCAATGCCTCGACATCTTTCTTATAATGTGGGGACCAGGACTGTACACAACACTCCAAGTGCGGCCGCACCAGAGTTTTGTACAGTTGCAACATGACGTTGCGGCTCCGAAATTCAATCCCCCTACCAATAAACGCCAAGACACCGTATGCCTTCCTAACAACCTTATCGACTTGATTTCCAACTTTCAGGGATCTATGCACATATACACCTAGATCCCTCTGTTCGTCAACACTATTCAGAGTCCTACTGTTAGCCCTATAGTCTACACATCTGTTATTCCTGCCAAAGTGAATTACCTCACACTTTTCCACATTAAACTCCATCCGCCACCTCTCGGCCCAGCTCTGCAACTTGTCCAAGTCTCTCTGTAAACTATGACACCCCTCTTCACTATCTACCACACCTCCGACTTTGGTGTCATCAGCAAATTTACTAATCCATCCTTCTATACCCTCATCCAGATCATTTATAAAAATTACAAACAGCAGCGGCCCCAAAACAGATCCCTGAGGCACACCACTTGTAACCAAACTCCATGATGAATACTTACCATCAACCACCACCCTCTGTCTCCTATCTGCTAGCCAATTCCTGATTCAATTAACTAAATCACCCTCATCCCATACATCTGCATTTTCTGCAGAAGCCTTCCATGGTGAACCTTATCAAACGTCTTACTAAAGTCCATATATACCACGTCAACTGCCTTACCCCCATCCACCTCTTTGGTCACTTTTTCAAAAAACTCAATAAGGTTAGTAAGGCACGACCTACCCTTCACAAAACCATGCTGACTATCTCCAATCAATTCATTACTCTCTAAATAACTATAAATCCTATCCCTAATAATTTTTTCTAATACTTTGCCCACAACAGAAGTAAGACTCACCGGTCTATAATTCCCGGGAAAGACTCTAGTCCCCTTCTTAAACAATGGGACAACATTCGCTATCCTCCAGGATAGCGAATGTTCAGGAGAACAGTGACCACAACACCACACAACCCTGCCACAACAACGTCTGCAAGACATGCCGCATCATCGACATGGATGACATCATCTCATGTGAGAATACCACCCACCAGGTACACGGTACATACTCTTGCAACTCAGCCAACGTTGTCTGCCTGATACGTTGCAAGAAAGGATGTCCTGAAGCATGGCACATTGGGGAGACCATGCAGACACTCCAACAACAGATGAATGAACACCACTCGACAATCACCAGGCAAGACTGTTCCCTTCCTGTTGGCGAACACTTCAGCAGTCACGGGCATTCAGCCACTGACCTTCGGGTAAGCATTCTCCAAGGCAGCCTTCACGACACACGACAGCGCAGAGTCGCTGAGCAGAGACTGATAGCCAAGTTCCGCACACATGAGGGCGGTCTCAACAGGGATCTTGGGTTCATGTCACACTATCTGTAACCCCCATGACTTGCCTGGGCTTGCAGCATCTCACTTACTTTCCTGTCTGGAGACAATACACATCTCTTTAACCTATGCATAATGCTATCCCCACTCACATTATCTGCACCTTTAAGAATTGATTAGCTGTAAAGACTCTCATTCTATTCAGTATTCTGTAAACTATGTGTGCATTTATATGCTCTGTTTGTGACCAGAACTCTCCCCTCACCAGATGGAGCAAACCCTGAAAGCTTGTGCGTTTGCTAACAAATAAACTTGTTGGACTTTAACCTAGTGTTGTGAGACTTCTCACTGTGTTTACCCCAGTCCAACACCGGCATCTCCACATCATATCTCATAGAAGCGATAGGGTGGTGGTGGATGGAAAATTTTCAAACTGGAGACCAGTTACTAGCGGTGTACCACAGGGGTCAGTGCTGGGTCCTCTGCTATTTGTGATTTTTATCAATGACTTGGAAGAGGGGGCTGAAGGGTGGGTTAGTAAATTTGCTGATGGCACCAAGATTGGTGGAGTAGTGGATGAGGTGGAGGGCTTTTGTAGGCTACAAAGAGACATTGATAGGATGCAGAGCTGGGCCGAAAAGTGGCAGATGGAGTTTAACCCTGATAAGTGCAAGGTGACTCATTTTGGTAGGATAAATTTGAATGTGGATTACAGGGTCAACGGCAGGGTTCTGAGGAATGTAGAGGAACAGAGAGATCTTGGGGTTCACATCCACAGATCCCTGAAGGTTGCCACTCAAGTGGATAGAGCCGTGAAGAAGGCTTATAGTGTGTTAGTGTTTATTAACAGGGGGTTTGAGTTTAAGAGCCATGGGGATATGCTGCAACTATACAGGGCCTTGGTGAGACCACATTTGGAATATTGTGTTCAGTTCTGGTCACCTCACTATAAGAAGGATGTGGAAGCATTGGAGAGAGTGCAGAGGAGATTTACCAGGATGCTGCCTGGTTTAGAGGGTAGGTTTTATGAGGAAAGGTTGAGGGAGCTGGGGCTTTTCTCTTTAGAGCGGAGGACGCAACTTAATAAAGGTTTATAAGATGATGAGGGGGATAGATAGAGTGGACGTTCAGAGACTATTTCCCCAAGTGGGTGTCGTTGTTACTAGGGGGCACAACTATAAGGTTCATGGTGGGAGATATAGGAGGGATGTCCGAGGTAGATTCTTTTCTCAGAGAGTGGTTGGGGTGTGGAATGCACTGCCTGCTGTGATAGTGGAGTCGGACACTTTAGGAACTTTCAAGTGGTTATTGGATAGGCACATGGAGCACACCAGAATGATAGGGAGTGGGATAGCTTGATCTAGGTTTCGGAAAAGCTCGGCACAACATCGAGGGACGAAGGGTCTGTACTGTGCTGTAATGTTCTATGTTTATATGTTTCTCTACTCAGAGCTATATCTGCTTCCCCTTATTTTGAGGATATGTCCCCTAGTTCTCATTTCACCTGTCAGTGGAAACCCTGCTTCTATCTTATCTATTCCCTTCATAATTTTATGTTTCTATAAGATCCCCCCACTTCCTTCTAAATTCCAATGAATTTAGTCCTGTCTTCTCAATCTCTCTTCATAAGCCAACCCTCTTAACTCTGGAAACAACCTAGTGAATCTCCTCTGCACCCCCTCCAGTGCCAGTATATCCTTTCTCAAGTAAGGAGACCAAAACTGTACACAGTATTACAGGTGTGGCCTCACCAGCACCTTATACAGCTGTAACATAACCTCACTGTTTTTAAACTCCATCCCTCTAGCAATGAAGGACAAAATTCCATTTGCTTCTTAATTACCTGCTGCACCTGCAAACCAACTCCTTGTGATTCCTGCACAAGGACACCCAGGTCCCTCTGCACAGCAGCATGCTGCAATTTTTTACCATTTAAATAATAGTCCATTTTGCTGTTATTCCGACCAAAATGGATGACCTCACATTTACCAACAGTGTACTCCATCTGCCAGACACTCACCCACTCACTTAGACTATCTATATCCCTTTGCAGACTTTCAGTGTCCTCTGTACACCTTGCTCTGCCACTCATCTTAGTGTTATATGCAAATTTTGACATACTACACTTCAAATCATCTGTGTAAGTTGTAAACAATTGCAGTCCCAACACTGATCCCTGAGGCACACCACTAGTCACTGATCACCAACCAGTAAAACAGCCATTACCTCCACACTTTGCTTTCGGTTAGCTAACCAATCCCCTATCCTTGCAAATACATTACTCATAATACCATGCACCTTTACCTTATGCAGCAGCCTTTGGTGTGGCATTTTGTCGAATGCCTTCTGGGAAATACACTACAATTTTATTCTTTATTTCCCTTCCGTACAGTGAACATGATCACAATTGTGACCCTGATGAGCAGAAACTGTGGTCTGTCCAAATGTGTCATTTGTTACCTTGTGGCCATGTCAGTGGGGGATCTACTGGTCATTATCTTCGACCTGATACTGAGACACATTCCCATCCTTTTTTTTGAACAGTTTAATTTTATGCAGTTCATCCCGTGTAACATCCACGCCGTCCTGCTTTATGCAGCCACTGACTGTTCTGTCTGGTTCACCGTCATTTTCACCTTTGATCGATTTGTAGCCATTTGCTGGCCCAAGCTGAGAAGTAAATATTGCAGTGAGAAAACGGCAGCTGTGGTTCTGTGGACAGTGACGGTGCTGAGCTGTTTAAAGAACATTTTCTGGTATTTCATGTTATTAAGTTGGTATCGGCTGTGGAACAGCCCCTGGTTTTGTGAATTCAGATGGGATGTTCTGCAATCTCCAGTCTGGACAGCAATTGAGCTCCTCCACCACATTCTAACCCCGTGTGTCCCATTTGTAAGGGATGGTAATGTAATTTTTGAGTCAAACCATCTGGGGCGGAAACCATGACAGAGCCGTTATTGTAACCTAAGGGGTTAAACGCTAAGACCAGCAGATGATGAAACACATAGAAAAAGAAGAAAAAAAACATGAGACTGGCAGGCGCCCGGGGTCTTCAGCATAGCTTAAAAGAGATAGGAAAACAAACTAATTTACACCATATAAAATAAATGTGTTAGTAATTTACAGGACAATGAAAAAGAGTTAGCTGAATTAATGAGAGGTAAAACGATTTAAGCCTTAAAGGGGGTGATTGGATTAGAGTTAATGGGATGTCAACAAGGGAGGAGCTCACTCGGTAAAGAGATTAGGAAGTGGTAACCAATGAAGAAAGGAGGGCTGTCCTATTGTTATCTAGAAAAAATGTATATAAACTATGATTGTGTAAAGCAAGGTGTGTGTGCCCACGGGACGGCACCCTTTCTTGCAAGATCGAATAAACCGACAGTTAGCTGAACTCATCCGTGTCTTTGATTCAAGGGGGGGATCATAAAAGTGAGTATCTGACTGTTTCTCACACATTCATCCTGATTCTGCTGCTCAATATTATCACCATCAGACACATTGCAGTGAGCAGCAGAGCCCGCAGGAGACTCCGAGCTCACAGCAGTGGGGAGAGTCCCAAAGACCCAGAGATGGAGAGTCGAAAGAAATCCATCATTTTACTGTTTGTCATCTCAGCTAATTTCATCCTGTTATGGTTAATATTAATGGTTTACTCTGTATGGTTCTGGATGTATGGATTAGGATATAGATCTGTATATTTAGGTTCTTTTATTATAGAATTGGGATTCATGCTGCAGCTCCTTAGTTGCTGCACAAACACTGTAATTTATGATGTGATGCAGACTCAGTTCAGATGGCAGTTGAAAAATGTGCTGAAATTTCTCTTCACTAAAATCCTTCAATTCATTAAAACCTGAGGGGAAAACCCACAATTCCTCACTCTCTTATTGGACACACAAACTAAATCACCAACTGGCCTCACATCTGGATATGTGAATCACTGTCCAGTTGCTCTGCTCTCCAACTGATAACTCCATCTGTCCATTATTGTGATTCCTGACTCTGACTGGACAGAAACTGACCATCCACCATACCCCCCTCCCATTGATCAGCCAAGTTCCTCGCAATCCCTCATCAGCCTCCCAGAATCTTTGCACTGTCATTGGCCAGTCAACCAGCTGACCAAATGAGTGAGGCTGACTAACCATCCAAGTGAAGCCGATGACCGAGAGAAGATGACTGATCAAGCAAGCGGGCCAGGCCTACTGTCTGAGTGAGTAAGGCCTTCTGATGACTGACTGATCCAGACCATCTGACCGATTGACCGAGGCCAACAGACCCAGGCTGACTGACAAAGAAAGTAATTCTGGCTGACAGGCGAAGCAAGTAGAGATGACAAAATGAGTGTGCGAGAAATAACAACTGACTGACCATGACCACCTGACCGTGCAAACAACATGATCAAGGCCAACAAACTCAAATGAACTAAAATCAAACTCTGGGAGAAAGTGAGAAGGGTAGCCTCCAAAAAGAAGGGAATCATCCAAAACAAAAGACAAAGCACAATGGAAGCTTAAAACATTAAACCAAAATATGATTATGGGGACAATAATAAACCTTTGCCCCTGCGGTGCCCAACAACATGGAGGAACTCGGTGGTGTCCTGCTGCCTCTCCAGGGACTCCCAGCCACAAATGTAGCTGCAGTATAGGGGCAGACAGTTGGAATGATAACCCCCTCCAGAGCCTGCTCTCTGGTTAATAGTACATTTGTGCAGGCACAGGAGCAAGTTCATGATATAGATGTGGGGAAGGCAAAAATCTTCCCCCTCCACTGTCCCCCTGTGTGCTGGAGTGTGGGACTGAAGTGCAAACAGAACACCAAAAAGAAATTGATCAAGTAACTAAAAAGGGACTGCAGTCTATAAAGCGAACACACGCATGGTCCATGGATGCTGCAAAATTGCAAAAGGGGCAAGTTTCTGGAGACCCCGTGAACTGGTTTATGGTTATACGGAATTGCTGCAAACACCATTCTCCACCCCAGGTCCCTGAGGTAGTGGGGCAGGATCCCTCCATTGGGGAACCTCCACTTGGGGCCTTCGCCACTGAATGGCAACAGGGCTCACCAAGGTGTGTTAAGGCGATGGGTGACGACACGGTGCTGGAAAGTATGCAGCAGCAACCCTTTCATGCAGTGGAAAAAAGACAGAGGACATGTCAGCAACGTGGTTCAAACTGTGGGACACTTGACCAGGAAGGGAGGTCTGGGATTGGGGCCAATGCAAAATTCTGTCTGAGTAGAGGTACAATCAGGTGGGGTATACACTCAGCAGGGGTACAATCAGATGGAGTATACGCTCAGCAGAGGTATACTCAGACAGGATCCCACCGCACAATTGCATTGGTGAGACAACACTTGGAGTATTGTGTCCGGTTTTGGTCACCTTCTTGAGGAAGGAAGTGGTGGTATTGGAGACGGTTCAGAAGAGAGTCACTGGATTGATTCCAGGTTTGAAGGGGCTGTCGTATGAGGGGCGACTGAGTATCTTGGGCTTGTACTCGCTGGAGTACAGAGGGGGGATTTGATTGAGGTTTATAAAATACTCAATGGGATTGATAAAGTAAATGTTAACCAAATGTTCCCTTTTCTAGAACAGTCTAGGACAAAACATCATAATAATCGAGTAAGAGGGTGGGAGGTGGGGGAAGGTTCAAGACAGAGATAAGGAGTATCTACTTCTCACAGAGGGTTGTGAAGCTATGGAACTCACTGCCCCAGAATGCAGTGAATGCAGAATCAATCAATGGATTCAAGAAAGAGATAGATAAATATTTGATCAAAAGCGGTTAAAGACCTCTAGGGAAAAGGCAGGGAGGTGACATTCGGATGAGATGGAAATCAGCCATGATCTTATAGAATGGCAAAGCGGGTTCGAAGGTTGAATTGCTGATTTTTGCTCCTAATTCCGATGTTCCTGTGTTCCTATATTGCACCTCTTTGAGGCCATGTGTGACATCAGGGATAAACATGACTATTTTGAGGTCATGGGTGGCATCAGTTGCAAGCTGAGTGTCCAACACTATGTGTTCAGGCAGCTCCTGGGGTGTCATCTAGCTGATTTCTCCACCACCCAGTAGATCCCTGACCCTGGTCAACCAGGCATCCACAACCTGTCTTGCTGCCAGCCACTGAAACTCAAGTGGTGAAGGAGCAGATCCATCTGCAGTGACTTGTGGACAACAGCCGCAACTCCTGACGGATGAGACCTGCGGCACGAGGCAACGTATCACAGAGTTTGAATAGGTCCTGGTAAAAGATGGGTAACGCCTGCAGGAACTCTGAACAGGAGCTGTTTATCATAATACAGCCATGCACCTAGCAGAAGAAATACATAGTCAGGGCACACCATCGAGGAGGGAGCTGAACGGAGAGGTATCACTGCAGGTGGAAGGTCGCCACCTGGGTGGCTCCTGATCAGCCTAACCCAAACCCTAACCCTAACCCTAACCTTAACCCAACCCTAACCCTAACCCTAAACCTAACCCTAACCCTAACCCTAACCCTAACCATAACCCTAACCCAACCCTAACCCTCACTCTAACCCTAACCCTAATCCTAACCCTAACTCAGGCGAGTGACTCAGGCAAGCAGAGACTCCAATTCCTGTCAGTTCATCGGCCAGGATTCCTCAGCCAGGCAAAGATGGACCCCAAGTAGAGGAGGTTGGTCCTGCTCCAGATGAAAGGCCTGAGCTCCTCCGGGTGAGGGTCCATCTTCCACAGACTGACCAGGAGTCCAGAACACATAAGAACATAAGAAATAGGAGCAGGAGTCGGCCATCTAGCCCTTCGAGGCTGCCCCGCCATTCAATAAGATTATGGCTGATCTGAAGTGGATCAGTTCCACTTTCCCGCTTTCTCCCCATAACCCTTAATTCCCTTGTCTACCAAAAACCTATCTACCCGTGACTTAAATATATTTAGTGAGGTAGCCTCCACCACTTTAACGGGCAGAGAATTCCAGAGACTCACCACCCTTTGAGTGAAGAAGTTTCTCTGGGAGGCAAGAGAAGTGATTGCAGAGCCTCTGGCTCTGATCTTCAGGTCGTCGTTGGCCTCTGGTATAGTACCGGAAGATTGGAGGTTAGCGAATGTTGTCCCATTGTTTAAGAAGGGGAACAGAGACTTCCCCGGGAATTATAGACCGGTGAGTCTCACTTCTGTTGTGGGCAAGGTTTTAGAAAAAATTATTAGGGATAGGATTTATAGTTATTTGGAGAGTAATGAATTGATTGGAGATAGTCAGCATGGTTTTGTAGCGGGTAGGTCGTGCCTTACTAACCTTATTGAGTTTTTTGAAAAAGTGACCAAAGAGGTGGATGGGGGTAAGGCAGTTGACGTGGTATATATGGATTTTAGTAAGGCGTTTGATAAGGTTCACCATGGTAGGCTTCTGCAGAAAATGCAGATGTATGGGATTGAGGGTAATCTAGGAAATTGGATCAGGAATTGGCTAGCAGATAGGAGACAGAGGGTGGTGGTTGATGGTAAATATTCGTCATGGAGTTCGGTTACGAGTGGTGTGCCTCAGGGATCTGTTTTGGGGCCACTGCTGTTTGTAATTTTTATTAATGATCTGGATGAGGGTATAGTTGGGTGGATTAGTAAATTTGCTGATGACACCAAAGTCGGAGGTGTGGTAGATTGTGAGGAAGGGTGTCATAGTTTGCAGGAAGACTTGGACAGGTTGCAGAGCTGGGCCGAGAGGTGGCGGATGGAGTTTAATGCGGAGAAGTGTGAGGTAATTCACTTTGGTAGGAATAACAGATGTGGAGTATAGGGCTAACGGGAGGACTTTGAATAGTGTGGATGAGCAGAGGGATCTAGGTGTATGTGTACATAGATCCCTGAAAGTTGGGAATCAAGTAGATAGGGCTGTTAAGAAGGCATACGGTGTCTTGGCGTTTATTGGTAGGGGGATTGAATTTAGGAGTCGCAGCGTCATTTTGCAACTGTACACAACTCTGGTGCGGCCGCACTTGGAGTACTGTGTGCAGTTCTGGTCCCCACATTACAGGAAGGATGTGAAGGCTTTGGAGAGGGTGCAGAGGAGGTTTACCAGGATGTTGCCTGGTATGGAGGGGAGGTCCTATGAGGAGAGACTGAGGGATTTGGGGTTGTTTTCGCTGGAAAGAAGGCAGCTGAGAGGGGATCTTATTGAAACATATAAGATGGTTAGAGGTTTAGATAGGGTGGACAGTGATAGCCTTTTTCCTCGGATGGAGAAAGCTAGCACGAGGGGGCATGGCTTTAAATTAAGGGGGGGTAGTTATAGGACGGATGTCAGGGGTAGGTTCTTTACCCAGAGGGTGGTGAGGGATTGGAATGCCCTGCCTTCTGCGGTTGTAAATGCGCCTAGTTTGGGGGCGTTTAAGAGATCCGTGGATAGGTTTATGGACGAAAAGGGATTGGTTTAGGTTAGTGGGTCATTGTTTTTTAACTGGTCGGCGCAACATCGTGGGCCGAAGGGCCTGTTCTGCGCTGTAATGTTCTATGTTCTATGTTCTATGTTCCTCAACTCCGATCTAAACTGCCCTCCCTTATCTTGAGGCTGTGCCCTCTAGTCCTGCTATCCTTTCTGAGTGGGAAGAATCTCTCTACCTCTACCCTATCCATCCCTTTCATTATCTTATACGTCTCTATAAGATCCCCCCCTCATCCTTCTAAACTCCAACGAGTACAGACCCAGTCTATTTAGTCTCCCTTCATAGTCTAACCCCCTCATCTCCGGTATCAGCCTAGTGAACCTCCTCTGCACCCCCTCCAAGGCCAAAATATCCTTGTGCAAGTGTGGTGACCAAAACTGCACACAATACTCCAGCTGCGGCCTCACCAGTGCCCTGTACAGTTGCTTTTATATTCTATCCCCCTCGCTATAAAGGCCAGCATCCCATTCATCTTCCTGATCACCTGCTGCACCTGCAGACTGGGTTTTTGCGACTCATGCACAAGGACCCCCAGGTCCCTCTGCACCGTAGCATGCTGCAGCTTTTCACCCTTTAAATAGTAATCCCTTCTACTATTATTCCTGCCAAAGTGGATAACCTCACACTTGCTAACATTGTACTCCATCTGCCAGGTCCTCGCCCACTCGCTCAGCCTATCCAGATCCCTCTGTAGACTTTCCACACCCTCCGCACAATTTGCTTTTCCACTCATCTTCGTGTCATCAGCAAATTTCGTCACCCTACACTCAGCCCCCTCCTCCAGATCATCTATATAAATGGTAAATAGCTGAGGCCCCAGCACCAATCCCTGCGGCACTCCACTCGTCACCAACCGCCAATCAGAATAGCACCCATTAACCCCCCACTCTCTGCCTCCTATTAGACAACCAATCCTCTATCCACGCTAACACCTTACCCCCAAACTCCATGCACCCTAACCTTCTGAAGCAACCTTTTGTGCGGGACCTTATCAAACGCCTTTTGAAAATCGAGAAACACCACATCCACTGGTTCCCCTCTGTCTACCGCACTTGTCACATCCTCATAGAATTCCAATAAATTCGTCAAACACGGCTTCTCCTTAACAAATCCATGCTGCGTCTGCTCTAACAAACAATTCTTCTCCAGGTGCCTCGCTATTTCTTCTTTGATGACGGATTCAAGCATTTTCCCAACAACAGACGTTAAATTAACCGGCCTATAATTCCCTGCCTTTTGCCTGCTACCATTTTTAAACAGCGGCGTAACATTAGCCGTTTTCCAATCTTCCGGCACTTCCCTGGAATCCAGCGAGGTTTGGTAAATAATCACTAAGGCATCTACTATCACCTCTGCCATTTCCTTCAGAACCCTGGGATGCATTCCATCTGGTCCTGGGGACTTGTCCACCATCAGTCCCGCTAGTCGATCAAGCACTACCTCTCTAGTGACAGTAATCACATTCAGGCCCTCAACTCCTACCATCCTTCTATCTTTAAGATCTGACAAACTTGGCCCAGTTGATCCTGGGTGCAGTAAGAAGCCTCATAACACCAGGTTTAAGACCTTTATGACTAGATTACCTATAAAGTCTTGCATTCTAACCATTATCTTGTAAATTGAATTTGTGTCTATATTTCTTTACCCAGAGGGTGGTGAGGGATTGGAATGCCCTGCCTGCTGCAGTTGTAGATGTGCCTAGTTTGGGGGCGTTTAAGAGATCCGTGGATAGGTTTATGGATGGAAAGGGACTGGTTTAGGTTAGAGGGTCATTGCTTTTTAATTGGTCGGCGCAACATCGTGGGCCGAAGGGCCTGTTCTGTGCTGTAATTGGATCCAAGTGACAAAGTGCGTCTCGAACCAAATCCCCGCAGATTTCTGAGCAGAACACTCGCGCTCCACCCTGTTGAACGCCTTCTCCTGATTGAGAGGCAGGAAGGTGCTCGACAGACCAGCCCTCTGGCAGTGATGTATAAGGCCCCGGACCAGATGGAGGTTATCGTGTATTGACTTGCCCGGGACATTGTAGGATGGATCAGGGGGCATCATGTGGTCCAGCACAGAACCAAGGCGTGAAGACATTGCCCTGGCAAAGATTTTACAGTCAATCTTTTTGGCTAAAACATTAAACTAAATCAAAAAAATTAAGGGACAAATTAAAAGTGGCAGCCCTCCCAAAAGGAGAGTAACCGCCCAAAACAAAAAACAAAATGGAAAGAAAACTTAAAACATCAAATTAAAATGTGATTAAAGGGGTCAATAATACAGCCCAGTCCCTGCGCTGTCTAGCGGGCATGAAGGCTCCGATAGTGCTCTCAGGCATCACATGCTCCCTCCCCAGGGACATCCGGCTGTGAATGTAGCTGTGATAGAGGGGCAGACAGTCAGATTGGACGACACCCTCGATTGCCTGCTGTCTGGACCGAGTGATGGCACACCTTGCCAGGACCAGGGGCAGGTTCACGAGGACGTCCTCCGCCTCCCCTGTCCCCCTCCGCACCGGGTGCCTGTAGATCAGGACCGTGGGGCTAAAGTGCAAACAAAACATCATTGAAAGGTTTTTGAAGGAACTGAAAAGTTTGTGCAGTTTAAAACACTGAACATAAACATGGTCCATGGATGCCACGAGGTTACAAAAAGGGCGCGCTTGGGAGTCCGTGAACCAGTGTAACCTTTGATTATACGGTACTGCTGCATGCAGCACCCTCCACCCCAGGTCCCCAAGATACTGGAGGACGTCCCTCCATAGAGGGACCTCCAGTGGGGAACTCCACTGCGGCAACAAGGCCCGCCAAGCTGTCAGGGCGAAGGTGAGGACGCAGTAGTGGAAGGTGTGCAGCAGAAGCCCGTACAGGAAACACCTTCGTACGGTGGCAAAAGACACAGAGAGCATTTCCACGAGACACCTCGAGCTGTGGGGTGCCTGATCCGGGAGAGGGATGGGGAGGTAAACAGCGAGGAAGGAACAAGGCTTGGAACCAATGTGAAATTCTGTCCAAGCAGGGACACGCTCGGGTGGGATCCCACCGCACGCTTTCACCGCCTCGAGACCGCATGTGCACTCAGGGCATAGCACAAAGGTCTTGGATGGCCTTAGCTGTGCACTAGACAGGCACCCCGTGTGCTGAACCAGCACGTGGAGGTTCATCCAGCCCGCTCCTCCGCCATCCAGCATGTCCCCGATCCCGGTCACCTCAGCATCCATGGCTGTCTTCTCTGCCAGTCACCTGAAGTTATACGGCTGGAGGAGTGAATTCCTGAGTAGCGACTCTTGCACGAGAGCCACTACTCCTGCCGAGGGAGAGCTGTGTCACAAGGCGACCGCGTTCCAGACAGTGGGGAGGTTCTGGTAAAAGATGGGCAACTCCCGGAAGAAGGTCGGAACATGCCCCGGCTTTATACGCAGGAGCTGCACGTCATAGTTCAGGCTGTGCAACTGGCGGAAGAAATACATCGCCAGGGTTCACCGTCATGGAGGAGGCTCGAGGTAAAGGTATCTCTGCAGGGTCTGGAGGCAGAAGGTGGCTACATGGGTATAAAGGCACCCCAACCCCAGACTGTCCCCCCTAAGTGGGAGATACAGAACCTCAGCAAAGACCCAGTGCAGTCTGTTGTCCCAGAAGAACCGGACAAGGATTCTCTTGATATTTGTGATAAAGCAAGGAGGACGGGTCAAAGTGACCAGCCGGTACCACAGCATAGAGGCAACCAGCTGGTTTATGATGAGAACTCGCACGCTGGAGGACAGCACTCAGAGCACTCCTGACCAGCCGCACAGGCCAACGCAGGTTTTGGCCTCCAGCTCCTTTCAGTTCACCAGTCAGGATTCCTCAGCCAGGCAAAGATGGACCCCCAAGAAGAGGAGGTTGGTCCTGCTCCAGGTGAAAGGCCTGAGCTCCCCTGGGAGGGAGACCAACTGCCATGGACCAACCAGAGCACTTGGCCCAGTTGATCCCGGCAGAGGATGTGACACAGTACACCACCTGGCACCCTCACACCCTCCACAGGGCAACTGAAATAATAATAATCATAATAATAATGTTAATGGAAGAGGGAAAACCTCCAGTGAGACTGGCCGGATCCATGGAGGCTGCCATTAATCACAGTTACTGCACAAACACCTCCAGTTAATCCCATTCAATCCAACATTTACCATATCACAAAGTAACACATTTAGCCAGTCTGCATGGGATGCTAACGGTTAGGAAGAAATGGGAAGTTGGGAATAACAGATGGTCCGATAGTAAATATTTCATCCTTCATTTTGGGAATTTTTTTTGGGAATGGTCCCTGTATCATCGTGGTTGTGGGTTTTAGATGAGTTTATCATTACTCAGGATTGATAGAGATTGCTGAAATCCAGGCTGCTGTTAAACTTTACCTTCCGTTCAACACCCTGTTGTGTACACAACAACTTTAACAAGAGAAGGAAACCTGCCACCCTGACCCGGCCTGGCTAACACAGAGCCACAGTAATGTGGTTGTCTCTCAACTGCCTCTGAAAGGCCCAGTGAGACACTCAGTTGGGACAATCACTACCAAGTCTCAACAAGGAAATGAAACTGGACAGACCACCTGGCATCAACCTCGGCACCAGAAACAACAACAGCAAAACAAACAGCCCCGTCCACCCTGCAAAGTCCTCCTTACTAACACCTGGGGGTTAGTGCCAAAATTGGGAGAGCTGTCTCACAGATTAGTCAAGCAATAGCCTGACAGAGTCATTCTCACAGAATCATACCTTACAGATAACACCTCAGACACCACCATTCCCATCCCTGGATATACCCTGTCCCACCGACAGGACGGACCCAGCAGAGGTATACAGTCAGGATGGAGTTGCCCTGGGAGTCCTTAACATCGACTCTGGACCCCATAAAGTCTCGTGGCTTCAGGTTAAACACAGGCAAGGAAACCTCTTATGGTTACCACATACCTTCCTCCTTCGGCTAATGAATCAGTGTTCCTTCATGCTGAACAAGACTTGGAGGAAGCACTGAGAGTGGCAAGAGCGCAAAATGTACTCTGGGTGGGGGATTTCAATGTCTACCACCAGGAGTGGCTCGGTACCAGCACCTGATCAAGCCGGCCAGGTCTGAAAGGATGTAACTGCTAGACTGAGTCTGCAGCAGGTGCTGAAGGAACCAACAAGTGGGAAAAACATTCTTGACCTCATTCTTCCCAATGTGCCGGCTGCAGGTGCATCTGTCCGTGACAGTATCAGTGAGGGTGACCACCACACAGTCTTGTGGAGACGATGTCCTGCCTTCACATTGAGAATAACCTCCATCGTGTTGTGTGGCACTATCATCGTGCTAACTGGGACAGATTTCAAACCAATCTAGCAACTCAAGACTGGGCATCCAACAGCAGCAGAACTGTACTCCAGCACAATCTGCAACCTCATGGACCGGCATATCGCCCACTCAACCATTATCACCAAGCCAGGGGATCAATCCTGGTTCAATGGAGAGTGCAGGAGGGCATGTCAGGAGCTGCACCACTTCTGTAGCAACAATAGGAAGGCAGATTATTATTTGAATGGGTGTAAATTGAGAGAAGTGGATACTCAGCAAGACCTTGGAATCCTCGTGCATCAGTCACTGAAAGTAAGCGTGCAGGTACAGCAGGCAGTAAAGAAGGCAAATGGTAGGTTGGCCTTCATAGCGAGAGGATTTGAGTACAGGGATAAGGATGTTTTGCTGTAATTGTACAGGGTGTTGGTGAGGCCACACCTGGAGTATTGTGTGCAGTTTTGGTCTCCTTATCTGAGGAAGGATGTCCTTGCTATAGAGGGAGCACAGCGAAGGTTTACCAGGCTGATTCCTGGGATGGCAAGTCTATCGTATAAGGAGAGACTAAGTCAGTTAGGATTATATTCACTGGAGTTTAGAAGAGTGAGAGGGGATCTGATAGAAACTTATAAAATTCTAACAGGGTTAGACAGGGTAGATTCAGAAAGAATGTTCCCGATGACAGGGAGAGTCCAGAATAGGGCTCATAGTTTGAGGATAAGGGGCAAACCTTTTAGAACTGAGACTGTTATGAAGTGGAGGTTAATCCCCTCTCTGAGAACTCACACTCAACACTCAAAAAGGATTACCTCCCTTCACAACCTGTTAAAAGTCTGTGACAGGAAGTACGCTCTGCTCTTCAGCAACTTTGCATTTAAATCAAAATAATTACCTTAGACCCTCTCTTTAAAATCAACAAATAACACTTTTTAATCATCTAACTAACAATGAACAAGTTAATTAAGTTATGAACAAACAGAATAAAAACTATTCTAATGGAATGCTATTTAGATAAATACAACTCCCACTTATTAACAAGGGGAGTGCAGGGGCGGTGTGGGGGGGGGGGGGGGGGGGGTTCGTCCACTGCCACTTTGTGCATGATCGGTGAGGGGGAGGGGGCAGGGGGATGTGATCAGATGGACAGTGGGGGCATGGGGGGGTTAAGGGGGTCAGTTATGTTGTGGGAGTAGGGCAATGTCTGTGGGAGCCGGGGGAGGCATTATTCTCTAAATTACAACCAGGTTTGTCGTCTTCTGGAATATTCTGTCTTCTTTCTTCTTTGCTATCTTCATTATAGAGATGAGGCTTTCTTTTAAGACATAAATGAGCTGTGGCAGAGGGCAATTGCTGCCTCCTGGTTTGCGCCACTGCCCCATCTCTTATACCCCTGATGGCATATCAATATGTCCACAATATGATTGGCTCTCAACTTACCAAAACATCAATTTCAAATCTAATAGCTTGCTGGTAGCTATGTGCCTAACTTAAACTGATTGGCTAAATTCAAAAACAGCTAGTTGTCTTGGCAACAATACTGTTTGGCCTTTGATGCAATGGGCCCGATTTTACCAGCAAGTTGCGCCCATTTTCGGGCGTGAAAACTTGGTAAAGTCAGATGTGAGGCAAGTAGCGCGATCCGCACCCACCTCCACGGCCATCCCCCCTTTACCAATGGCTGAAAATGTCCGTCACTGGTACCACGCCCAAAACTGATGCAACGGCAACTTAAATGAAATTGAATGCATTTAAATTGACTTAACGGGTTGAACACTCAAATTAACATCATTTCCCCCTTTACCATCGCGTTTTCCTGTCCAGATTTGGCACGAAACAGACATGTCCCTCAAAGGTCCAATTCGGGCACTCCAGCTTCTGAGGAGGTGAGTTCAGAGCTTCTGGTGGCTCTCTGACTCAGGTTGGTGCTGGGTGGGGGAGGCGGGTCAGATGGCTGTCTGGTGGGGGTGGGGGAGGCGGGTCAGATGGCTGTCTGGTGGGGGTGGGGAGGCGGGTCAGATGGCTCTCTGGTGGGGGTGGGGAGGCGGGTCAGATGGCTCTCTGGTGGGGGTGGGGGAGGCGGGTCAGATGGCTCTCTGGTGGGGGTGGGGGAGGCGGGTCAGATGGCTCTCTGGTGGGGGTGGGGGAGGCGGGTCAGATGGCTGTCTGGTGGGGGTGGGGGAGGCAGGTCAGATGGCTGTCTGGTGGGGGTGGGGGAGGCGGGTCAGATGGCTCTCTGGTGGGGGTGGGGGAGGCGGGTCAGATGGCTCTCTGGTGGGGGTGGGGGAGGCAGGTCAGATGGCTGTCTGGTGGGGGTGGGGGAGGCGGGTCAGATGGCTCTCTGGTGGGGGTGGGGGAGGCGGGTCAGATGGCTCTCTGGTGGGGGTGGGGGAGGCGGTTCAGATGGCTCTCTGGTGGGGGTGGGGGAGGCGGGTCAGATGGCTCTCTGGTGGGGGTGGGGGAGGCGGGTCAGATGGCTGTCTGGTGGGGGTGGGGGAGGCGGGTCAGATGGCTCTCTGGTGGGGGTGGGGGAGGCGGGTCAGATGGCTGTCTGGTGGGGGTGGGGGAGGCGGGTCAGATGGCTGTCTGGTGGGGGTGGGGGAGGCGGGTCAGATGGCTCCCTGATGGGGATGTGAGATCGGTGAGGGGCAGGGGGCTGCGATCAGTCTGGATGGCAGGATAATGGGGTCAGTAATGTTGTGGGAGTTGGGCAATGTTTGTGAGGGCCAAAGGGAGGTATTATCCAGCCCGGGAGCAATGTGGCAGGGGAGTATTTTTTTTACTGCTCATGTGCAGCTGGAGGCTCTGATCGGAGCTGCAGTGTTTCGGGTGCGATAAGCCCCACCCACAGACATCTGCAGCACAATTTAGAATTGCTGCTTTTTTTCAGGCAGAATGTGCATGGGGGCACCTGAGAATGTGTCTAAAAGTTGGATCTGGAACATTCACATATTCAGCACTTAGAATCAAAATGGTAAAATCTGGCCCAATGTTTCAGTCTGTGTATTGCATATGCATCTGTGTCTTTTTTTAAAACTCTAAGAACAGAAAACTCAACCTTTTTTAGAGGGACAACGTAATTCTTTCACCTCTTAGCATTTCACAATTTTTTCATAATTTTACAAACACCAACTTTGCAACACTTTTCCTTTAAGAAAAAAAATGAACCATCTTCATGAAAAGATGGCATCATTTTTCCTCTCTTTTAAACTCACAATAAAGCAAGTAATAACATTTGCATGACCCGTAATGTGTATAATCTGTCAACTAAATGTACCATAAGATTCCAACTAAATAGTCTGGCGTTCTGATCCTTAAATCTTTCCAGAAATGTTTGTGATCGGTATGTACAATTGTCTCTGATGCATTGTTTGTAACGTAAACATTAAAATATTGTATTAAATTCAACTACTCCTCTTCAGGGGTGCAGTTTTTCATCTGATGGTTTTGAGGTTTTTTTGAAATAACCAATTGGCCTTTCAATTCCACAATCATCCTCCTGTAACAACACAGCTCCAACACCAATATTGCTGGCCTGGATGGTGACTCTGAAGGGTTTCAGGAAGTTTGCCATGGCTACGACAGGTTTGGTGGTTAACAGGTTGGGCGGCACAGTAGCACAGTGGTTAGCATTGCTGCTTCACAGCTCCAGTGAATTGGGTTTGATTCCAGGCTCGGGTCACTGTCTGTGTGGAGTTTGCACATTCTCCTCATGTCTGCATGGGTTTCCTCCGGGTGCTCCGGTTTCCTCCCACAGTCCAAAGATGTGTGGGTTAGGTTAATTGGCCATGCTAAGAAATTGCCCCTTAGTGTCCAGGGATGCGTAGGTTAGAGGAATTAGTGGGTATAATATATGGGGTTAGGGATTGTGTTCAACGCAAACTCGATGGGCCAAAGGGCCTCTTTCTGCACTGTAGGGTTCTATGATTCTATGAAAACACTGCTTTCGTACTTTCAAATGCCTCCTGGCATCGTTCTGACCATCAAAATGTCTTTTTTTTAACGTATCTGTTACTGGTGCCGCTATGCAACTAAAGTTTAATACAAATTTTCTGTAGAATCTGTTCAATCTCAAACATTGTAACACTCCCTTCTTCGATGATGGCCTTGGAAATTCCTCGATGGCCTTTGTCTTCATGTTTCTCGGTGTTATCTTCTGTATCTAATGTTGTGTCCTAAGAATGTCACTTCCGCCTTTGCAAATTCTGTTTTTGCCAAATTTAAGACCAACTTTTCCTTTTGTAGTCTCTGGAAGAGCTCTGCTAAATACTTCATGTGATCTTTCCATGAATGACTATAGATCACTAAGTCATCAATGTGTGCAGCACAATTAGTCAATCCTGCATCAACTCTGTTCATAAACCTTTGAAAAGTTCCATCCCAAAGGAGATTATTTTAAATTGGTATAGCCCATTTGGGGTTCCAAAGGCAGAAGCTTCTTTTGCTCTCTCTGACAAAGATATTATCCAGCAACCGTGAAGTCAGTCCAACTTTATGATGCAAGTGGCTTGTCCCACCCTTTCCACACAATCTTTCAGTCTTGGGACATGGTACAAGTCAGGTTAAGTCACAGCGTTGGCCTTCTGATAATCGACACAGAATTGTTGAATACTATCATGTTTGGGGACTGGAAATTTGGGCAGAGAAACAGCAGATGGAATTTCATCCAATCAAATGTGAGGTGATGCATTTTGATAAATCCAGTTCGGGTGGGAGTTATAAAATAAATGGCAGAACCATCAGAAACATTCAAACACAGAGAGATTCGGCAGTACAGGTCCGCAAATCCTTAAAAGTGGCAGCACAGGTGGAAAAGGTGGTGAAGAAAGCATATGGCATGCTAGTCTTCATCGGCTGTGGCATCGAGTATAAAAGTTGGTAAATTATGTTACAGTTGTATACAACATTAGTTGGGCCACATTTGGAATAGTGTTTCCAATCCTGGTCACCACATTACCAGAAGGATATGAAGGATTTGGAGACAGAGAAGGTTCACCAGGATGTTGCCTGGTACGGAGGGTATTATAGAATCCTACCTACGGTGGTGAAGAAGGAGGCGATTCAGCCCATCGAGTCTGCACCAACCACAATCCCACCCAGGCCCTATCCCTATAATCCCATGCATTTACCCAAGCTAGTCCCCCTGACACTAAGGGGAAATTTAGCACGGCCAATCCACCTAACCCCCACATCTTTGTACTGTGGGAAGAAACTGGAGCACTCAGAGGAAACCCATGCAGACATGGGGAGAATGTGCAAACTCCACACAGACAGTGACCCAAGCCAGGAATCGAACCTGGGTCCCTGGTGCTGTGAGGCATTAGTGCTAACCACTGTGCCATCGCGCTGCCCACAATTAGCTATGAGGAGAGATCGGTAGGATTGTTCTCCCTGGAAAGACGAAAGCTGAGGGGCGACTTGATAGAAGTTTATAAAATTATGAAAGGAATGGATTGGGTGAACAGTTGGAAGCTTTTTCTCAGGGCAGAAACGACAATTACAAACAGGCACAAATTCAAGGTAAGGGAGGGAGATTCCATGGAGATGTGCAGAGGAAGTCTTTTACACCAAGGGCCCTGTTTTACCATTATGATTTAATGTCCTGGACAGATTTAAAACTGGGGGTGTTTCAGATCTAACTTTTAGACCCGTTCTCTGATACCCCAATACGCACTCTGCCTGAACAAATATCAGTGATTCCGAATCGCGCTGTACAAGCCTGTGGGCGGGGCTTAACACACCCGAAATCCTGCAGCT